>NW_024005966.1:0-16133 GCF_014805625.2 Glossina fuscipes
CCCATATGCATTTTTCGCTAACATAGCAAATTTCAAAAAATCGGCAAAAATAGTTCCTGAAAGCAAAGTGTGAATTTTTTTTGCTTAATCGATAGGTATTTTCATATAGATTCACGTGATATAGGTGAATATAGGCGACATTTTCTAGTTTGGCCGCACCAGAGTGTCAAAGTTGGGCGTTTTTTCATATGCAGTTTTCGCTAACATACCAAATTTCAAATACCGTTAAAAATAGTTTCCATAAGCAGAATTTGAATTTGTTTAGTTTATTTGAAAGGTAGTTTTATATGGATTCATGAAATGTCCACAAAAATATTTTCTTTTTTTTAATATGGACGGATTAGGCTTTCAAACCAACTATATCTCAATTATAAGTATTTAACATGAGCTCTGTTAAGTCGTTAACAGAGGTATGTTAAGAGAAATGGTAGGTGTCTTTACTAGTTAAATTCGAATTTATCTTCACACCCTTTGTATTTTGTACTAGAAGAACATATTCTACTACAGTGTAGAGTATATTGTGCTAGAATATATTGTACTATAGTAGAGTATAGTATATGTATATTGTACTAGTACTATGCTATACTATACTGGTACTATACTATTCTATACTATACCCACAACCATTTTTCGCTAACATACCAAATTATTTAACAGAGCTTTGTTTTCTTATTAGAAATGTTAGGTGTCTTTGCTAGTTAAGTTCGAATTTATCTTTACACGCTTTTATGCAACTTAGCATTTGCTACTTCTGAAAAGGCTCCCTCACGATCGCATGAAAGAATTGCGGTACGGCGTTTTCATAATCTTCATTCTTATTCTGGGCTCTCACATATACGGCTTTCGCAGGTTGAAATCTCAATGTGGTACACCACACTCACTACTACCTGCGTATATAGTTACTTAGGTTGATGTTTATTTGCTTGCACTTTGAGACTAAAAAAAGTCTTTTAAAACTGTTTACTTTGAATTTTGCTATTGCTTTTGGTCGATGTTCTTGCGTACAATGTCATAGTCTAAGTCATAGACTTCAGTTCGCTTCCCAGTGAAATTTCTTATTTCGAATCTTGACGTTATTTCTGAGCGATCTTGTCTTTGATAATCTTATAATTTAAAGCCTTTAATTCATCCCAATGCTTGTTTTAGGTGGATTCTATCGCAGGGAAAGTACGAAAGCATGGAGAAAGCAAGAAGGCATGACTTATAGATTGCGACCGCTGCTTCACTTCCTCAGTCTGTAAATTGTAGGACAGTTCACAGTGGTCGTAGCCACAGTGAGTGATAAGTCGGCGAAGGCATAACACTTATCGATTGTGTGCACACCTATGTCTTTCTCTTTCTTGAAATCATTCTAACCATCGTCGTGTTAAACGAATAGAGGCGTACAATGAATGGCTGATAATCTTAACGAAACAAAAAAAATTTTTGGTCTATTATTTTGGCCTATATTTACAATAGTACCTTAACATTCTGATAAGTTCTTTGTTTGTAAAAGTGCTGCGACCGATGCCTGTAAATCAATTTTCACACTTGACTTCTTTTCGGCTTGAGCTTCTTATTACCGTTACTCTTTCCGTACACTGCAGTAAACTTAGTTATGGTAGTACTCTGTCGATGTCCTTTTCTATCAAATTAGTTCCTTCTTTCAACTTCTCTCCTTTCCTGCACCCACGAACCCCCCCGACCCCCCGGCCCCTCACCCGCCACCAACAAGCTCCTTCTCTTTTGGCCTGCATCAGACACTTTCTTCAACACCAGAGATGGATTCGTTGCATCAAAGAACTGTGAGATTTGAGAGATTAAAGACTGGAAAGAGGACACATATATCAATAATGTGAGACAAGCAGCATTTATGAAGATAGTGAAAGAATGAACAAAATGATTAAGTCCGATTTGTACATGCGCTAACCGAAAATTGCATTCTTGGAAGAACCTTTAGCGGTCTACATCGCTATATCTCAACAAAGCCTTGGGGTACTCCTTTAGGGACAAGTGCAAGGGAAAAGGAAATTCTCTTTGAAATCAGGTAACGTAAAACGCAAGCATTATTACTTTGCGGTAGTAGTGTTCTCACAAAACAGTGCATCTAAGATTCCATTTCAGCTAAGTGCGAACTTTTCCTCATGCTTACACATGCTTTGTTGTCACATTCGTTTGAAAAAAAAGTGGAAAAAAACATTATGAAGAATCCGTAAATAACAAAACGGAAAAAGCCTCTGGATGGTTTTTGTTTTTTATGTTATTTTCCATGTTTGTATTAATTTCAGTGCCAAAATAATGTCAGTTTTAGTCGTTGTAAGACAATTCTGTTGCAGATATATATTTGCAGTCCATAAACTTTTTCCCTCTCTATTATTATTATTATTATTATTATTATTGCATATTCTAGCTTATTGAGTAGCAACGAGTGAAGAGAAGGAGAAACTTACCTTTTGAAAAAAATTATAACACTATATATGGCAACGCCGGATTTGCCGAGGGCTTAAGTGAACCTGTCGGAGATGCAGGCTCCATTCTTTTCCGATTCAGACAACGTTAAAAAGGAAAAAAAAAACAAAAATGACAAAAATAAATTTGTGACATGTTTTGCAAAAGTTTCACGTTGAACAAAACACAAAATTTTTATATATTTTTTCTTTTCATAGAGATATATGTGTGTTGTTTTAATTTGTAGGGCCTCGCCTGTGCAATGAATTATGGGCCGTCATTCTCTTTTGCGGTATTTTGATGTGTTTGTTGATGCTGTCATTTTTTATTTGCTGAGAGATATAGTGTTGCGACATTTGTTACCGCGCATTTTGAAATTTTCATGAGATGAGTCAGAGGATTTTTCTTCACCGAATTAGACGAGTAATAAAAGCAAAAATAATCCTTAAATTTAACATATTTCTATATGAAATTTGGTTAAGTGCACGTTGTGTCATTTAAATATTTTCTCCTAATTGCAACAAAAATATATATACATAGATAGTAAAATCGGCAACTCAGTCATTGAGAAACGCATATGAGCAAATATTTTACATATATTTTTGTTTAAAGCTAAGTAAGGTTCGATTTGATTGCATGACATAAAAGGTGCGCTTAACTACTACGCGATTATTTATTAAATATAGATAATTGATGAAATAATGAAGAAAACTACGAGGATTGAATTGACTTCCAATAACGAACAACTCAATCGACTACATTTTGTATCATGCAAATCGCTTTTTACATAGTTGCCATTCACTTATCTCTATGATTTTGGATATATCTACATTTCTAGCAATCGAGCTACTAAATAACTTCACAAAGTCCAAGTAAATAAAATAATTATAACACGTGCATGCAACAAATTAAGCATAACTTGTTATAAACGTTTAATGAATGAAAAACTAACTCACAATCAAAAAATCAAGTCTAGAAAGTCGGGTAATATTTTGTTTAGGTATTTTACTATATCTCAAGCAGTTTTACTACAAGTGATGTAAACTATATTAGGCTCGTGCAGATGTATGTAATATTGAGAAGAATTATCCCTTCATTTTCTTACTCAATTGAAGTTTGCCAGCCCGTATAAAACATTACTCAGTGAGTCTGTTGTCTGACACATATATGTGGCACACATATATGTTGAAAGATCCAGGCGATTACTCGCTAGTACCGACATTTAAGCGATACGTGTCAAAATTTCATCACATATGGATCCTTAGTTTAAAAGTTACATTACGAAGAATGTTGTTGTTGTAACGCCACAAGAATTCCGAATTTCCTGTGTTGGCTAAGCTTTGCGTTTTGATCAGAAGAAATATGGTCACAATCAGCGTTGCTTTGAAAAATATTATAGCGATTCTTTTCTATCGATGAAATCGATTTGTGGACGGTTTGCTAATTTTAAGCAAAGTTGTATGGACATCCACGATGCTGAACACAAGTGGGTGCCGCCGCGTTTGCTCACTTTTAACAACAACGTGTTGATGATTCAGAGCGTTGTTCGACACTTTTTAGCCAAAGTAAAAAAGATTTTTTCATACGATATGCGACAATGGAAGGAACGTGGATGCATCACTACATTCCAGAACAAAATCGGTGGACCCACCACGCAGGCGAAAGCCATCCAAAATCACTAAAAAAGTAGCCTCATTAAAACAACTGCAACTTTTAAGCTAAAGGTTGGTATCTCAAGAATTTTTGACAAATATCGTTTGAGTGTTTGTACCATGCAGAAATTCTGAATCTGTTAATAGTGTTGCCCAATATTTGTCAGGCTTTTGAGTAATATGACATTTTTATGCTCAACGTGCAGCCCGCAAGTTTTGGAGATATTTTGATGAAATTTGGTCCTTGGTTTGTCTCAAGGACGAATGTTGCCAAAAATGGGTAGGGTCGAATCACTTTTTTTACCGTTTCCCATATAACGCCCTATTTTGACAAGCCGTCGTATGAATAACTGTGGGGTGGTGTAGGGTATTTAATTGTGGACTTTGGCCCTCTAAGATAGTTTTTACTTGTCAATAGTTAGGGACATGCTTAACTCTCTTAAATACTATTGTTATAATGCTTTTCCTTCCATCTCAAAGCCGCTACAATAGCTTATCGCGTTGAAAAGAATTAATTTGATCACATGCTGCAGATATATTATTATTATCAGATTCAACAGTGATCTGATTAAGTTGGCTTTTGAACGCGGCTTGGGGATTTCAAGAAAGAAGAATTTAAAATTATAATTGAAGCCCTCTAAAAAAAACCTTAATTCGTAAGTTGGAGGAAAGAGGAATATTATCCGAACAAATTAATGGAACGGTTTTAGCAAAACGCTGGCAGACTTTTGTTTTTATGAAATCCTTATGAAAATTACTTTATTTTTTTTCTCCAGGCCTATGGGATCGCAATTTGGCGACATTGACTACAAATGTTTCTTGTTCAAGATTTTATTCAAATGATTGCTCGGTTGATTAATAACAATTTTGCTGCTGTTATTCATTAAGAAAATTAATGTTGAGTAAGAAATATTTTGGACCTTTTGTTGTGTTCTCGAAACTGAAGTGTGTTGTGTAAGTGATTTTTGTAAATTTTTATTGAATTCTGTTTTAAAAAATTAGCCTTACACCGCTCACTTGTGGCCAGTCACTGACTTTAGTCTTTTAGTTTACTGTTCTTTACGAGCTTTTGTAAGCGTTTTTAATAAAACATGACTTGATGCTGTATACTGAGTGACTTTTTCCAATTATTCTGCAAATACTACTTTTATTAAAATTGTACTTAAAAAAAAAAAAAGAAAAAAAAAAGGGCAGAAAGTAAAGAAATTCTTGTAGGAATAGCAATAAGAAATATTCGAAAATATCCCGCATACATGAAAACAAATATATATATAAATAAGTTCATATCCATGAGCATTTACACCGACTTTCATTAAGGAATATGATGCCTACTCGCGTTTGGAGGCTGCCGATGTTGGTATTGTGATGGCGCTGGTGTCCCAAAACAATAAACGAAACAATTGAAAAATTAAAATGAAAATGTTAAAAGAAAAGTAATATGAAAAATAAAAAAAAAAATAAAAATGCAAAAGTTTAAGAACCAGAAAAAAAGTTTTATATTATTCAGCCAAGTTTTTTTCCTCCATGTTATTGTTAAAGGGAGAATTTTTAAATGAAATCTAGGGTGCAGTGCAGCAGCATATAGCAAAACGTAATAATGACGTTGTTAGTGACGGTGATGATGGTTGAAAAAAAAATCATAATAATAATAATGAAAAGAGTGCTGCGAGAGTTGAAATGGGGACATGAAGCAATATTAATAACCAGCACAAACACATATAAAGATGGTACCGCAAGCGCCAATCTCTACAAGTTGTATGCATTCACATATACAGAAGCAAATTCATTATTGTGTATAAAGCGGTGATAGCAATAGTCGTCGTAGTAGTAGTGGTCGTCGTAGTAGTAGCAACAGCACCAGCAACAGCAACAGTAGTAGTTGAAGGGATATAAAAAAATGAGGTTTTAAAAGTAGGAAAAAATCCCTTACCGCACACGCTCACATAGGCAATACGAAGAGCATGCAGTGCAGTGTTAAATAAAATAAGAAACTGCAAAAAAATAAAAAAAACAGGCAAAGTCTCTCTACTTGGCTGTTGGTTAGTTGCTGGTGGTAGTGCTGCTGCTGGTTGCTGCTGTATGTGCAGCTTAACGTGCAATGACTTTTACAATTGCTTCAAACAAAATACCAGAGTATAAACATATTCTATGCAACAAAACAAAAACAAAAAAAACAAAAAAAAAAAATGAAATAGAATTCTTTTTTAAATGGAAAAGGGAACAAAACGGAATCATGCGGTAAATATTATTGCTGTATATCCACCGTCACACACACAAACACACACACACACAAACAAACATACACAACCACACACAGACCCACAGACGCACTCGCAAACATACAATGATACGTTTATATACAGCGCAACGCTTTTAAGTGCAGTAATTGCATAGCAACTGAACATAAATTAAAAATTTTTTGCTTATTCTGCATAGGGTTTTACCTCTTAAAACGATAGGACAGAAACAAACAAAGCGAACCGAATAAAATGACTTTTAATATATATTACACATATATACATTTATAAATGTGTATACATGTACAGCATACATATATATATACATATATATATATATATAGGGATAGCATTTTGAATATCTTATCGGCTGAATTGTAGCTATCCAAATAGAATAATTTGACAACAGAAATCTTTTCTTTTCTTTTTTACCATTGAAATTTCAAATCTTAACCTTGGCTGGATTTATAAAGTGCACGTAATATATTAAATAATGCATTCAGTGGTCTTACCACTGGTAAATGGTTAAGTAGGCATAGCTTGCGAAATGACTGTCAGCAAGCACCAGAAGCCAAACATTGGCCTCATGTTTTTTTCAATACTTTAATTATTGAGATCGTCCCTTGAATTTCTACTTTATGCAATAGGTTTGAATGTCGTGCAGATTAGTAGAATGTCTTAGACGCAACGCGCATGATCAAAATCACATCAAAAACATAGCGAAACTTTGAAGCCTTCCAATGATTTCTTCGAAGCTTTATATCAGGATAAGATTGTTAGAAAAACACCATATTATGCATATATTTGCAGCATTAAACCGACGAGGAAATCATCTGAAACCATTTCGATGACCAAAATAGGTTATTCCAAATATTTTAGCAGTCTTCGACCGCTTCGAATAAAAGTGAAAAATTTTCATCAAGTTTCTTGACAACAAGTAGCTTAACCCAAATCTATGTAAAGTGAGTAAGTGAGTAAGCAGCTCACTATAAGAATAAGTGCTGCTGAGTGAAGAATCTATAACCATAATCGTGAAAATGCAAAACGCACCTAAAAAATACATACAAAGTTAAAGTAAGGCGTTAAGTCACCGCCATTCGAACACGTTCCTCCATAAATCTGCGTATATATCTGTAGTATATAGGTAAAGATTAATGGTAGCTCTTCAATCGCTCGAAGATCTGCTGCGTAAAAATATATCATTTTTTAAGTGCAGGCAATTCATGAAAGAATCAGTGCATGTGTCACGAAATGTTGCGGATTAGTCTCTATTTTGGACGGCCGAAGTGTTCGCATTTATATTAACTGTTCCTGACTATGTTGAGCCTATAGAGGTCTACTTCACGACCTAACTACATTAGATGTTCGTTTTCGCGCTTCCAAGATGCTTCGTTCAACCCAATGCTGTCCAATGTTTTCATTACATATGTTAACATCATCCCATTACGTTATCAATAACTTTTTTCAAATGTAGACTGATTCATGATTTTTATGTTAGGATCGCTTCTAAAACAAGTATAAAATAGTTTCTCACAAAAACGTTTCTCTGTTTATTTCACAAGATTGCGTTCCGATATTAAGCCATTTTGCGAATAGATACGAGTTGAACTCGCTCAAGTAAAATGATGTCTTTTAATGCATTAATTTAATGTTTAAAACTTCATGACAGAAAAGAATAATAATAATAATAATAATAATAACCCTGAGACACATAGAGACTTGAAACAAGATAATCAAAGCTTAGAGTTGTAAGAGAAAAGAGGAGAAAAACGAAACACATCAGTAGTGTTGGGTTAAAGTAGTAATAATCTAGCAAAAAAAAAATAAATAAAAAAATAAACAAACCACCCACTTACATACTTGCAATGTGCTCGCTGCCATAATTCGCAACACATCACATAATAATGGACGGCTACCCCACTTCACTTCTGCGAGTATTTTTTTACTCGTCTGCCTGCCTGCTTCCCCGCATCCATCACTCTATACAAATGCAGTACAAGGCCACACGTGTTGTTATTTGTCTTTCCAACAAGCGCTGGCAAGTAAGTAAGCAAGCAAGATATGTCGTAGCCAAAGTCAAAGCAAACAGACAAGCAAGCTCTATAATCATTTAGCATGTATATGAACTTAAAACAAAGCCACAGCTCAGAGACGTTGACACATGTCGTTACATATCTATAAACGAAATCATTGTATTATGAAAAAAAGAAAAAAAAAAAAAAAAAAAAAAATGGAAATAACACACAGAAAATACTTATAGAGACTTACTCGCCTTTTTTTTATTTATTAATTTTTTCTTTTTTTTTGAATGCTTTTGCATCAAAGCATTTGAACGTTGTTTTTATTGTCATCTCTAACGCGCGTGTGTGGCAGTTTTAATCATAACTTAAAAAAACAAAAAAAAAAATGAAACTATTTTAATATATGTAAAATGTCATCTCCATCTTTACAATTTAACCGCCACCCCGGTATTGTTGCTGTTTCCCTCGCATTGTTTCTGTCTAACACATGCATACGTTGAGGCTGTTACAACCGTGGCATTTGCATTAAACTTGAACAGCAATCATTCGTCTACTTTAAAATTAAATGTACGAACAAATGCTGCATACACACACTAATATGTACCATATGTACCCACACGCACATGTATGCAAATAATTTTTTGTTTTTTTCACTTCATTGGTTCACTTACCTTCTAAAGATACTATTGTTTGCTATTGCGTTTAAGCCAAACTAATGAGACGCCTTTTAAACGTTTTGGTTTTTCTCTTTTTTTTTTTTTTTTACAATATTGCAATGTGTAACAAAATGATTTCAAAAGCCGTCAAAATTTTATGTGAAACAATGCAGCGATGCTTTTCTTTGGCTTATGGGCGGACTCTTGCATTATTGTTTTCTATTTTATTGGAAAAATAAGAATTTTTGTAAAATAAGGTCATAACGGTTATCCCGTTAAAAAAATCATTAACCTACCTAATCATTTGCTTACTGTATTTATAATAGTCAGAATTAGCACATCGGGCATTAAGTCCCGGAACTTGTGCGCTAACCATCAAAGGACGTCTGCTATGATTTTGCATATCATTTCGATCATTTGTTCACGATTTATGATTTAAGACAGGACTTTCATTATTATTATTGGATAATTTTTAAAGTCACTTCCCATACAAAGCCTTATTTTTGAAACACCTTTCCATTCTTCATGTTGATTTCTCGACAAAACTAACTGAGTACAGTGATATTTTTGCATAAATTGAGTTGAGAAATTTTTGAAGCGTGGGGCATGAAACACTCGGATGATTTTACGATAAGTAAACTGTTAGGCAAAAATTGGGTTCATTTTAATACTTCAGTAGAAACATTAACTGTACCGGCACATATCAATTCTCATGCAAAGTGTCTTTTTGTGTTGTACGTTCATAATAATAATATGACATAAAACATAATTGTACCATATTTTAACTATACGAATCTATTTGTTGGACTCCATTGCATATAAGGATTCTCATAGAAAGCATGGCTTTATATTGCACAAAAGGTCCAGTAATAATATAATAATCTCGTTTCTATGGGCAATTTCACACCAAAATTAACCAAATTAAATTTTGATTACATAAGTTTATTTTGTGGACTTCACGCTATGCAACGATTCTGATGAGAAGGAAGACTTTATATATCAGCAAAGTCAAATTTGCGCTTTTATATGTGCAGAATAACAAAAATCTTAAATTTTAAACAAGAAAATTTAATTTACTATATTTCGCATAAAATTGCGTTCATGAAAAGTAAGTCTTCACATGGAACTGAGTTATACTTTTTGGTGTATTACGATAAATATGAACGAATTAATGAATTAACGAATGTTAAGCGACGACCTGCTCGACTAAAATATTTTTACTTGTTTGTTTTGCTGCTTGTAATGCTGCCCGCAGGCGCAAAAGAAAGCAATTCGTCTATCGAATTGCGCAACTGCTGATGAAAGATTCTAAAAATGAAAGATCAAGAATAATTCCAGGCAAACGTCGCATAGACGTCATCTGGCGAACAGTTAATGATGAACACTGCCGGCAACAAAATGGTGAACGTGAAGCACCACACTTTGCGTGAAAAAAGACCGCAATATGCACAATGGCGACACAAAGTATTTCGCTTCACGATAGTATATCAATGCGCAAAACAGAAGTGGTCAAGAGAAGGGCTTCTTATTAACTAAAATGTGTGAAAATGATTCGAGGACTGATTTACCTTAAAAGAACAAGGAGATTGTCTGTCTTGGCATCGATAAATTGTAAGACAAGTGAAAAAACTTTGAATAAAATATTTTGTATCATTTTTCATGTAAGCATTGTCTACATAAAAATTAAAATTTCATATCTACTCACTTAGGACATAATGTAAGTAACAGTGAATAAAGATTATGTGTGCAATGCATAATCTAGTTCAATCAAATCGCTAAGGTCTCGTCCTTAGAGGAGAGACAATTTCATAACATACATTTATACCACTTACATCATTTACTCCTTTGATGCATTTAGTCAATTCAAAAGTGAACTTGATCGATACTAAGTAATTTTAAATGTCTCTTCTTCTCGTTTTCTCTTTTATGCCTTTGGTATCTACCTAATTCTCTTACGTTTGGAGAGTATGTGAGAGTATTACTCATCGTTCTAGGAAAGATGACGACCCGCGTGCAACGACCTCCAATAGATTTAAAAATTTTATGAACGCATTTTTTGTTTGTTGTTGTTGTTGTTGCTACCATATAATTTATTGTGACACTAAAACGGCTCGCAATTATATTTTCCACATATAATTGTGCGCATAAACTTTGTACACAAACCAGTCAGTCGTCTCATGCCTACGAGCAATTAATAGCACTTGTCCCTTATTTGGCACAAGTATTTAAAAAACAAAAAAAAAAAAGAGAACAAAGAAAGCAAAATAAAAGAAAATGTATACAAATGTTTCGTTATTTTATTGAAAGAACGCGTGAAGGAAATCGCTTGTAGCCAGACAGCAAGGCATGAACCGCTAACTGTTAAATTGTTAAAATCAAGTGATTAATTTGATTTAAGATGTCTGAGCCTAAAGTTGGCAAACAAACGCATTCTGTTAAGGTGAATTTATTACATATGTCATGACATGACATTTTATATTATTGTTGCACCACGTGAATTATATCCATATATATATATATAGATATGTATGCGTGTATGTGAATTTATGTAAGCATGCATGGATCACAAAGTAGTTGGTTTTTATGGGCTACCTACCCTAAGGGTTTAGCGTTATTCATGGAAATTTGTCTTGGAGAGTTCATGCGGCTGCACAGTTTTCATTTTTCTTCCTCAACGACAAAAAACCAAATACAGAAAAAGCATTTGCAGTAAATCGTATAATAATTTATTAATTATCTATTCATGGCATATTAATGGTTATTAATGATGGTTAATGGTGATTAATAACTTAATTAAAATAAATACGTTAACGGAAACGACAACGTCACTTATATCAATCATATGGAATATCTTAGTTCGCTGCTTCATCTACGCAATAGAGATAATTGCGATGATAATAAAAATCCTAACCAACATGAGTGTAACTTTACATCGACAGAATTGAGCTTTAAATTTCTTTCATCTCACAGTTAATGGAGCAGAGTGTTGAAAAAAAATCAATAAAATAACACACAAGAAAAATATATAGTAAATATGAAATTCATTTATTTAGTAGTCATCTACGCTTTCTATAAGATAGAATAAAATAATAGCGTAACCGAAAAAGATGGTGAATTTAAAAGTCTTCAGTTATTTTCAAAACCACCCGGTTTTCTAATTTTGTAGCACTGTGACTGAATTGAATTTTACATCGCAAACATCATTGGTGTTTCAGCGGCGCCTGCTTTTGTACGACGCAAGAAATATTTCTCCCGAAAATTGCAGTGTGCGTGTTTGTTGAGCAAAGAACTATCAATCGGTCGTGGAATGCACTATTATGGGAGATGAGACTTAGATCTACGCCTACAAACCGGACACAACCAATGAAGCCAAGATAGAAGCGATGTTAAAAGGTTTTCTCAATCGTCGTGGTGTTGCGCATTACGAATTTCTTCCGTTAGGCCCGGTCGCTGATAACGAATATTTCTTGAGTGTTACGAAGGTTTGAAAGAGTGAATAAAAATATTTGAAGTTATAAACAAATTAACCCTATCCTTCCAGGCCGCAATTCAATTTCAGTTCATGCAATTTTGCTATTAGTGGCTTGTCGATCTTCTCGTTTAGCAATAAGCGAAAGGAGTTCCTATTGGAAACAAGAGCTCTCTGATGCAAAATGGTTATGACTAGACTGCTTTTTGACGTGCTCAGGACGTCAGTAATCTCTTTCAACATTTCAGCTTTTTAAATACCGAATTCAGAATTTTTCTTGGTGGCATACCTTCGTTTTTTAACCTTGCTTGCTTAATCCGTTAAGAACTTTTTTGTTCACTATCTCCGTTTTTCCAAGCTCACGTTAAACAAAGTCAAACGTAGGCACTTTAATACAAGTGGACGTATACAAAACCGGTGCAGTTCTAATGTTAATCAATAAGAAACTGTACTAGTAGCACCCATTCTTCGGAAGATATTCTATTTGATACATTTCTTATGTGGGCAAATTAAAATATTCTTCATAGAGTTTGCTGGCTTTGAATCTATGTAGGTCCATCATTTCTTTGCTATTCTCCATCTTTTTGGAAACGTGTGGTAACGTGATAAGCCCACACTGCATCTTAACATTGCACGTCCATCCGTCTACATGGCTGTCTGGCTGTCCGCTAGCTTTCATTAGAGCACTCACGGGTTATTTTAACGCGTACAGTACTTCTCTAGCTGAGGGACTCATTATGAAAGTGGACGTGAACTACCTTTGATAAGCATGGAAGTATCGTTTATAAATCGTCAGAGATTTTTATCTAAACGCCAATAACAAAGTTTGCGAAACGCGATACGTCTTCAATTTTTCACGGACCATCGGCTGGCGGCACAACTTGATTTGTATTACCGAAAATAGGTGAAGTTTGATGCGGCACCGTACGAGGCCTACTGTAATATTTCTCGTTTTATCGCGAATCTTCTCAGTTATGTCGGTGTATTTCTTTGTCCACCTGTACACCTGATGCTAATATGCTTGCAGACATCAAAATGAGAGTGAGAGACCAAGTAATTTGATATATCTTTAGTTGATGGTCGCAGGTCAAGTTTGAATACAAGGGAAATCTATCAAATTCTGCCATAAGAAAGCTGTAACTTAACACCATACGCCATATTGATCTAAAGCTCTGTAAAAATATTTATCACCCGCAAATATAAGTAAGACACTGCATTTTGCTGCAATATAAACCATTAAGCGCACATTTCTTACGGACATTATTTGTTTACTGTGCTGTTGTTTACTCTACTGAAATTAATTAAATATGTTGCAAGGATCATGTATTGCTTTGAGGCGGCGGGTAACAAATATTCATCATAAAGCGAGTATAACTTTCTTCTTATTCGTTTATTTAATTGTGTTCATCGGTTTCGCTGGTGATAGGCTGTCATCGTCAGCATGTAACCAGTTAACAGCTACGGTCGTTTTGGAAACTGTAGGCTTAAATATTGTCGCAAAAAAGAAGTATGAATAATTCTCATTTCTCGATGCCGAGTATACTCGTCAACGATAGTTAGGTGGCTAAACCTTATGCGATCTGCTTCTATGCAATGACACGGTTCGTTTGAGCGGTGATAGCGGCGAAGAGAGTAAAAAAAAAAAATAAAATAAATATTAAATAATAAAAGTCATCCTTTCTCTTCCCGTCCTTCTCTACTATTTTATAACGTACTTCACTTCCGTTGTGTAAGGGTGAACGCAAATTGTTATGTAATTGATTCGAGTGCGTGAAGGCATAAAAGCCCCAGGTGTCATCTTGATATTGTGTTGAATTATAAATGAAACGAATAAAATGAGATTATGCACATATATATTAAAACGAAATTGCAAAAGTAAATTTTTTCACCACAAACAATTTCGATTTGCTAAGCACGATAAACATATACACATTCCGCATACGCAAATACACTCACGCAGACACACGCACTCATATATATATATATATATATATATAAAGTTGATGTATTTTAGAAAATATGGTCACAGAGAGAAAATAATATTTTGATTTGTTTGAAAAAGTAAACAACATGAAGAAAAAAAAAAACATTAATAGTGAAAAACTGCATAAAATATTTAAACTGTTAACGGCAATTTGTTATGGTATTTAGTATTTAACAGCTGTTCATGTGTGCAGAATAATTAAAAACCTAAAAATATTTATGCACATGAAAACGTACACAAGTTTATTTGCGCAAACCTACTCTCGCACGCAGAGTGCGGTAGCAAGCTATATGCCAATTTACCCCAGGTACTATCTGCAGTAAGTGTAAATATTGATATTGTATAAGTGTGAGTGGTGATGTAAAGAGACGGGCAAACATTTTGGGTTGGACATGAAACACATGAACAGTGTTAGGCAAGCGGAGGAGCTATGTGTGGTTAGATTGCCAAGAAGTGCTGCGTTGTTGCTTTCAAGATTTCTAACCGTCAATTGGGCGCGTAAAATATTTCTTGGATATTTAAAACTAATGTTTGATTTTTGATTTTTTTTTTTTTTTTTTTGCCATGTGTGTATATTTTTATGTTTGCACAAAGGCAGAAGTAGCTGAATGATTCGATGGCATAGGCAAGCAAAAAAAAAAAGACCATAATAATAATTTTTTTTGTTTCTTATTGATTTGACCATCATGCGCGTTATACCAGAATCAGTAGTCCACTATCAACTAGCTATAAATGTGTGCATGTGAGTGTACATAAATAAATACTGCTATTGACGTCGTCGTCGTCGTTGTCGTCATCGCTACCGCCAAAGTTAATGTATATTAAGGTACGCTATGGCTAAAATTGTTTTAATGGTTGAAGAAAAAATTCGCGGCATTCTTTTTTCAAATGTCTTCTTTCTATTTCAAACAAGTCAGAATTGCAGGCGCGCCAGGTGGTTTTCGCAGACCGATACTGAAATCAACTTTGCAATATTAAAAAAATTGTGCAGAATGCTAAAGAAATGCTATTCAGATGGGCAAGGTCCGGGCTGTACGGTGGATGCATGAACATCTACGCAGTAAGCTTGCTTAACTTTTGCCGAATATGTGGGATGGAAGAGAATGGAAGCAACGTTGAAGCAACACAGAGAGCGTAAACCCCAGGAATTACCTTAGGTGACTTCAATCTGAGGTTTGCCTATGTTTGCGCAGCACCATCCATCTTAAAGCACGACTTGATTCGCAGGTCATTGTTGTATGCGAACAAGGTTTTATCGCCGATTATCAATTTTTAAAAAGCTGGTTTGATATCTTTTCATATTATCGGGGAATTATTTTCAAAAATCACTTACTTTCGACTGAATGAGCAAACGTCACAACGCTTCCCTTTTTTTCTATTTATCCATGGTTGCGCTACACTATGTCTTGATACAGCCCGCTTCAACAAAGTTACGCGACTGAAAAGAATTGCATTGAAAACCTCAATACGAACTTTTTCCGCGACGCAATATATGTGCGTATTAACATTAAACGTCAAATTGGCAAATAAATTTTGCGTGGTCGATTATGCATTCCCGCTGCTCATGTTAATGAATGTAAGGCTTTCCTAATATATTTTATTTATGCAGTTATCAGCGATTCATTGCAAAATCAAGCAAATTTTTTTTTTTTTCTTTTTTCAATAAAAGCAATCACTCAGAGGATGC
>NW_024005967.1:0-1356 GCF_014805625.2 Glossina fuscipes
TTGTCTATCCACAAGACGCAAAAGGTTCAGATATTTTGATGAGATTTGATAAACCGACGTGTTTCAGCCAAAGAAAGAAAATTACTGACTGCTTCCCATAGACCTCTCTATTCTGAAAAGTCGTCATACGCCAAGTAGTATAGGGTAGTCCCTCTAAAATATTTTCACCTGTCCTAGTATGAGAAGCCATACATTTCATCATAATTTACAGTATTACTTGGAGGTGATGATATTTTTCAATTTTAATTTGAATAATTTTTCCTTTTAATTTCGCCTTGTGTACATTCGCATCGACCTACAATAAAAAATTTGTTTTCCATTTAATTCAATTTCTATTTATTTTGCATTTGGTTTTTGGCTATTTTTCAAGTGCTTTGTCAACAATTTCTTCCACCGTGTTTTCTATTTCTAGTTATTTTTGCCGAAATTAAACAATATTTGCAAAGTGTCAACATTTCTGAAAAGTTGAAACGCTATTGGTTGCCAAAAACAAAAAAATTTTTTTTTTTTTTAAATCATAACAATGTGCAATGCGTTCCAGTTGTGTTATGTTACTGCACTAAACGGCGAATGAAAAACTCTTCAAATTTCACGTTGTTTTTATTCGTTCGCTGTGAAAGCAAATAAACTCACTTTAGCGCTTTCTTTTTATACACAAATTTATAAGATTCGCCAGGCAGAGACCAAAGCTATAACGAAAAGAGAAATCCCTTAGGATTCTGTTAAAAGACTTTCTAAGGCAATTGCAGATCTTTTCAAGTAAAACGAGCCAAGATTAAATCCTTCAAATAGTATTTTTCTTTTTGTCTTCAATTTTTTTCTTTTTTCAGCGACCGGAACACATTCTTGATTCTCAGTTAAGCGTAATAGTAAAGGTATTCGCACTTCATCGCCGCTCATCGACATTCATTTTCCCCAGAAAACATAATGACTTACTAGGTTTATAAGGACCGTGTTTGCTTGAATCTGTGACAATTACCTATGATCGGTACCATGTTGGATTTGTAGGTTTTGTCATCTTTTGCCCGCGCTCACTGACAAACTTTATGACAACAGAAGGTTAATATACACTATATATGATTTATAAAAAGCTTATGCTTGAAAGAGAAATAATGATTACCTTTATCCAACATCAGCGAGAAAAGTTCAACTGTTGCTTGAGCACTTCCTGCAAATAAAACAAAAGCCCTATTAGCAGTGAGATAAGATAGCAACAACGATTATGTAACTTTATGAAAAACATTGCAAAAACAAGTTATTTTGAAGATAAATTAAACTGTATGCACACATTTAACCGCATTCAGTATGTTAACCCTGTCGCTACCAAGCCATAAAACTTACATAATGCTATTCTTC
>NW_024005968.1:0-6295 GCF_014805625.2 Glossina fuscipes
TTTCTGGTAATCGAATTACTCTGAAACAAGTTATCTTGTATTAGTCAAGATGTACCCATAAAGTTCCTTCAGGAATATTTTTATTTTATAAATTTACTGTTTTCATTTATCTTATTTTTCTGTTCATCCTTAATTTGATATTTCTGCTAACTTCAACTACATATAAAGCGGGTAAGTATTTCTGATAATTGAATTACTCTAAACATAAGTTATCTTGCATTAATTAAGTTGTACACATTAAGTCCCTTCAGGAATACTTTCGTTTATAAATTTTATGTTTTCATATCTTTTATTTTTCGGTTCATCGTTAATATGATATTTCTGCTAACTTCGACTGCATATAAAGCGGGTAAGTATTTCTGATAATCCAATCACTCGGAAAAAATTATCTTGTATTAGTCAAGATGTACACATAAAGTTCCTTCAGGAATATTTTTTTTCCTAACTTTTACGTTTTCGTTTTGTTTATTTTTCGACTCATTGTTATTTTGATACTTCTGCTACTACTACTACTGCACTACTACTGCATATAAAGAATGTAAGTATTTCTGATAATCGAATTACTCTGAAACAAGTTATCTTGCATTACTCAGGATGTAAAGTCCGTTAAGGAATATGTTTCTTTTTAAATTTTATATTTTCGTTTTTTCTTGTTATTCGGTTCATCTATAACTTAATATTTCTGGTAACTTCGACTGCATATATAGTGTGTAAGTATTTCTGATAACTGAATTATTCTAAATTAAGTTATCTTGCATTGATCTAAGTGTACACATAAAATCCCTTCAGTAATATTTTTATTTATAAATTTTATATTTTCGATTTTTTGTTGTTTTTCGGTTCATCGTTAATTTCATATTTCCGCCAACTCTAACTGAATATAAAGGTGGTAAGTATTTCTGGTAATCAAATTCCTTTGAAACAAGTTATCTTGCATTAGTCAAAGTGCACACATCAAAGCCCTTTAGGTATAATTTTATTTAGAAATGTTATGTTTTCGTTTTGTTTATTTTTCGGTTCGTCGTTAATTTGATATTACTGCTAACTTCGACTGCATACATAGATGGTAGGTATTTTTAATTATCGAATTATTCTAAAATAAGTAATCTTGTATTAGTCTAGATGTACATAAAAAGTTCCTTCTGGATTAAGTTTATTTATAGATTTTTTTTCTCGTTTTATTTATTTTTCGGTTCATCGTTAACTTCATACTTCTAACTACGACTGCAAATAAAGACCGTAAGTATTTGTGGTAACCGAATTATAATGAAACAAGTTATGTTATATTAGTCAGGATGTACCCGTAAAATTTCTTCCGGAATATTTTTATTTATAAATTTTTTCTTCTCGTTTTCTTTACTTTTCGATTCATCATTAATTTGATAATTCTGCTTACTTCTACTGCGTATATAGCGTGTAAGTATTTCTGGTGATCGAATTATACTGGAACAAGTTATCTCGCATCAGTCAAGATGTACACATAAACTCCTTTCAGTAATGTTTCTATTTGTAAATTTTTTCTTTTTGTTTTTTTATTTTTCCGGTCATCGTTAATTTGATATTTCTGCTATCTTAAACGGCATATAAAGCTGGTAAGTTTTTTTGATAATCTAATTACTCTGGAACAAGTTATCTTGCATTAGTCAAGATGTGCACATAAAGTTGCTTTAAGATTAATTTTTATTATAAATTTTATGGTTTCATTTTGTTTATTTTTCTCTTCGTCGTTGAATTAATATATCTGCTAACTTCGACTGCGTATATAGCGTGTAAGTATTTCTGATAATTGATTTACTTTGAAACAAGTTATTTCGCATCAGTCAAGATGTACACATAAAGTCCTTTCAGTAATATTTCTATTTTTAAATTTTGTCTTTTCGTTTCTTTTATTTTTCCGGTCATCGTTAATTTGATTCTGCTAACGTCGGCTGCATAAAAAGCTGGTAAGTTGTTCTGATGATCCAATTACTCTGAAACAAATTATCTTGTATTAGTGAAGGTGTACACATAAAGCTCTTTCAGGAATATTTTTATTCATAAATATGTTTTTATGTTGTTTATTTTTCCGTTCATCGATAAATTGATGGTAACTTCGATTGCATATAAAGAAGGTAAATATTTGTGATGATCGAATTACTCTGAAACAAGTTGTTTGTATCATGCAATATGTACTCATGAGGTTCCTTCAATAATATTTCTATTTATAAATTTTGTCTTTTCTTTTTATTTATTTTTCGATTCATTGGTAATTTGATATTTCTGCTAATTTAAACTGGGCATAAAGCGGGTAAGTATTTCTGACAATCGAATTACTCTGAAACAAGTTATCTGGTATTACTCAAGATGTACACATAAAGTTTCTTCAAGTATATTTTTATTTATAAGCTCTATGTTTTCGTTTTGTTTATTTTTCGGGTCATCGTTAATTTGACGCTTTTGCTAACTTCGCTTGCATACATAGAATGTGAGTATTTCTGATAATCTAATTACTCTGAAACAAGTTTGTATTTTTCAGGATGTACACATAAAGTCCCTTCAATAATATTTCTATTCATAAATTTTATCTTTTCGTTTTATATATTTTGCGGGTAATCGTTAATTTGATGTTTCTGTTAACTTCGAGTGCGTATAAAGTGTGTAAGTAAATCTGATAAACAATTTGCTCTGAAGCAAGTTACCTGGCGTTAGTCAAGGTGTATACATAAAGTTCGTTCAAGAATATATTTATTTAAATAATTTATTTTTTCGGTTACTTAAATTTTTCGGGGCATCGTTAATTTCATATCTTTCCGCCTTCGACTTCGCACATAGATGGTGAGTAATTCTGATAATCGAATTACTTTGAAATAAGTTGTCTTGCATTAGTCAAGATGTACACATAAAATTCCTTCAGGAATATTTCTATTTATTAATTTTATATTTTCGTTTTTTTTCTATTTTTCGGGGCATCGTTAATTTCACATCCTTTCTAACTTCGACTGCTTACATAGATCGTAAGTATTTCTGATAACCGAATTACCCTGCAACAAACTATCTTGCATTAGTCAAGACGTACACATACAGTCTTTTCAGGAAAATTTTCATTTAGATAATTAATCTTTTATTTATTTATTTTTTTTTTTCGGGACATCGTTAATTTCATATCCCTTCTAACTTCGACTGCATACATAGATTGTAAGTATTTCTGATAATCGAATTACTCTCAAGAAAAGTTGTTTGTATTAGTCCTGACGTACACATAAAGTTCCTTCAGGAATATTTTTATTCATAAATTTTATGTTTTCCATTTTTCTTGTTTTTTGGTTTATCTTTAATTTGGTATTTCTGCTAATTTCGGCTGCATTTAAAGGGAGTAAGTATTTCTGATAATCGAATTGCTCTGAAATAAGTTGTCTTGCATTAGTCAAGATGTACACATAAATTCCCTCCACTAATATTTCTATTGTTTTTTTTTTTTTTTGTTTATTTTTCGTTTATTCGTTAATTTGGTATTTCTGCTAACTTCGACCTCATGTAAAGGGAGTAAGTTTCTCTGATAATCGAATTACTCTCAAACGAGTTACCTTATATTAGTCAGAATGTAAACATAAACTTCCTTCAGGAATATTTTTATTTATAATTTTTATGTTTTCGTTTTGTTTATTTTTCTGGTCATCGTTTATTTGATACTTCTGCTAACTTCGATTATATATATAAAGAAAGTAAGTATTTCTGATAATCGAATTATTCTGAAACAAGTTATCTTGCATTTGTTAAGATGAACACATAAACTTCCTTTACGAATATTTTTATTTAAAAGTTTTTTGTTTTCGTTTTTATTTTTCGGTTCATCGTTAACTGAATATTTTTGTTATCTTCGACTGCATATATAGAATGTAAGTATTTCTGGTGATCGAATTACTCTGAAAAAAGTTCCTTGTATTAGCTCTGATGTAGACACGAAATTCCTTTAGGAATATTTTTATTCATAAATTTAAAGTGTTCCTTTTTTCTTGTTTCTCGGTTCATCGTTAATTTGGTATTCCTGCTAACTTCGACTCCATTTAAAGGGAGTAAGTATTTCTGATAATCTAATTACTCTGAAATAAGTGATCTACCATTTATCAAAATATACACATCAACTCCGTTCAGAAAAATTCTTATATATAATTTTTATGTTTCATTTTTTTGTTTTTCGGTCTATTCTTGTTTTTATATTTGTGCTGATTTCGACTGCATATGAAGAGAGTAGGTATTTCTGGTATAAGAATTACTCTGAGACAAGTGGTCTTGCATTTATGTACACATGAAGTCCCTTCAGGAATATTTTCATTTATAAATTTTATGTTTTATTTTTTTTATTTTTCGGTTTATCGTTAATTTGATATTTCCGCTAACTTCGATTGTATATAAAGACCGTAAGTATTTATGGTAATCGAATTAACCTGAAACAATTTGTATTGCATCGGTCAAGTCCAATACGTAATGTTCCTTCAGCAATATTATTTTATATTAATTTTATGTTTCTTTTCTTTAACTTTTCGGTTTGTCGTTAATTTGATATCTCTGCTAACTTCGACGGCATATAAAGAGGGTAAGTATTTCCGATAATCGAATTATTCTGAAACCAGTTATCTCGCATTTATTATACGCATATATACGCTCATGAATATTTATTTATAAATTTCTTTTTTATATATTTTTATCTCCCGGCTGATCGTTAACTTGACGTTTCTGGTAACTGCAACTGCATGTAAAGGCTGTAAGTATTTGTAGTAATTGGATTACTTTGAAACAAATTTTCTTGTGTCAGTCAACACGAACCCATAAAGTCGCATCAGGAAATATACACATATATTTATACATTTTTTATTTTATTTCTCGGATGATCGTTAATTTGATATTTCTGTCAACTTTTACTGCATATACAGGTTGTAAGTATTTCTGATAATTGAACTACTTTGTAACAATTCGTCTTGTATTAGTGCTGATACACATATAAACTTGCTTTGCGAATATACATATTTAGAAAAATTCGTTTCCCCTATTTTATCTTTCTTTTCATGTTTAATGTGATATTTCTGCTAATTTCGACTGCATACAAAGATCCGCGTAAGTATTTATGGTAATCGAATACTGTAAAACATATTATGTTTAGTTAGACAAACGCATAAAGTTCCTTTAAGCGTAATTTTATATGTAAACTCGGTTTATTTTTTTATTATGCTACTTCTTGTAATAATTGAAAACTATCATGTTCTTTTCCACAAGCAGTTTGTTCAGAGCGTGAGAACAGTAATTTGGGTGATACTGACGGGCATTATACCACACACAATGGAACCGCCACTAACGGTATGTACTCTTGTTAATTCCAGTTTAAAAACATAAATAATTTAATCAAAAAATTTAGATTCTTGTATTAAACCCGCACCGGAGGGGGCTAATTATTATTTCAAATGGAACCACGGAAAACTATCAGGTATATAACGCACTTGCTCTGATTGAACCATGTTGCAAAAAATTTATACCTTATAATGTTTGTAGGTGGGCTGGAACATCCAACGTACGAAACACATACAATAAGTAAGTATGCGCGCAATTTTTATTTTAAAGATCTTATCTGCTATAGTGACTGCACTTCAAAACAATTTCATAACATTCGCCAACATGTATAGATGATGTTGAGTGTTTTGAAAGCGTAATTGTTAACAACGATGGCTACTATCTGTGGGTTCCTCGTAATTCTGACAAAAAAGGTATGTATTTGTGTGAATTGAACCTTAATGCGAAAAACTCACATCTGCGAAATGTGTAGATAAGTGCGTGAGTCCATCCGGAGATTATGTGTGGTATCATGGAGATTTACCAAAGGGTAAGTAATCACACTAATCATAATTTCATTGAAAGATAAAAACTTATATCAGTTAATAAACACAAAAACAAATTAATGAAAATATGGCCCCCCTAATGCCAAATCCCCTGGGTACGTATTCGTGATGATGGTATTTAAAATTAAAAACTTTGTGTTTTCTGACAAATATAAATTTTGTCTATCCAGAAAACAACATTACCCTGTCGTCCATACTTGGTATGTAATCCCTTTGTGCTTTATTCCAAAAAGCTTATGTCTTCTGTGGCATCAAATATAGGTTTGACACCGCCACCGCACAAGGAATATACAGAGCCTCCGGAACCTGTAACCGTGTCTCCCCAACGAGGTATATACAAATTGTGTTTTATGTCCGTATTTGTTCTACCACTTATCTATGCCTTCTTACATGGTAACACTGTGGATTACACAAATTAGAAGCGGGAC
>NW_024005969.1:0-7900 GCF_014805625.2 Glossina fuscipes
AAACAATAAATTCCAAAAAAAAATCTTAAACGGATCCGAATATATATTAATGTATATTTTCACGACAAATACCGATTAGAAATTTAGTGGGCCATACTAAAATTAGCTTTAGCACCGTGAAATGAAGTTTATCGAGTATTCGTCCTAAAAGGTGATAATTTCGATTTTGTTGTTTCAATGGATTTTATATCGCAGCGAACGCATTAGTGAGAAAAATGTTTTTCTTACGTGCATTGAGGTTTCATTCCCTTTCGTTATTGCAGTTCCTTGCCACATATTTATATTATTGTTTTAAAAGTGTACAGAGTGTCGCTCTTTTGCTTTGTGGCTTTGTGTCTTACATACACATAATTGCTTGTCTATGGAAATGTTAAAACGAAAGAAATGAATTTCATTCTTTTTATTAAATGATTTTAATGTACTAAGGGAAATACAAACAAGAAAAACATGCCGCTGTTATCGTTACACATTGATAAATGTTCGCTCATATGCCTATGCTATCTAATATGCTTATCCGACAACATGTGTGCATATGCGTACTTTATTTATTTGAAAAGTGGTATAAGTCATTACGCAAAAAATATTTAAATGGAGTTAAAAAGTATAAAATAACTTTACTGTAATAAGGTTATCCCTTTATAGATAATATGTTGTTATATCTTATAGTTAATATGGAGTTGATTATCAAGAGGATTTACTCATCCTATCATTTTATGACTATAGCCTAAGGATAAGAGGATAGAGTGTCGTTACGCTAACTTTTCATTCTCAAGCCAAGCAAAGCAAAAAATTAAATTGTATAGAAGAGCAGACCAGAGCATAAACAAGCCATGCTTATGTACTATTCCTACGAATGAATTGATTACTTATTAGGAATATATACATTGTTCTGTTATCGCTTTCTGCATTTAAAATAAGAAGAACAAAAGAAAATCAATAAAGTTTCAATACCCTGATTGACTTGTGCCATTTTCGCTCTAGAACGCTTAGCAGATGAACTCTATTCCGTAGGCTGTTTGGGATAATTCTTATATCTATCTAGCCCCATAACCGAAAGTACAACTTGTGTTACAACAATACATCAATTTTTTGCGAATGCTTGCAGCACATGGAACAACTTGGTATATAAGCCCCACCTACCTTTTGTTGAACTAATCGTTTTAGATTCATTTTCCCGTTTCTCACGTACATCCGTCTAACCGTCCGTCTATCTTTCTGATGTGTACTCATTCTTTCTTTCATTTTCACTATCTGCAGTTCACTATTTTTTCCACTAATTACCGTCAATTGCCGCTGAAAACTGATATTTTGTCGCATTAAGAAATGAGTGAGTAAAATATGAAAAATTGGAGTGGGACCGTTTTTGGAAACTGAGTTTCATATAAACTTTTCATATTTCTTACATGAAAATGAAGTTTGATTGTCGGTATTCCATAATGCAAATTGATTTAGAATGATTGTCTTGGATTGAATTTCCATATCGGGTGTAGTTTTCGAACTTTTACCCACACACATATAAAATTCCTAATTAAAAAATTTCCACTTTTTGATATATTATGACGAGAGTATTTAAATTTCAACTTTGCCAGGAAGAAGTATTATTGAAAGAACGAATCAATAGGTCCCAAAAATCGAGGCAGCAGATTACTGATGGACGAAGCCCTTCGATTTCTAAAAGCTAGCAGTTTTTGTCAATATGCATCATATTGTATATATATATATATATATAGTTTTCCTTATCTTCATATCTATTCAGCTAGAGCTTTTCGTCCGTCGGTCCATCTAATATCTTCCGCTAGATTGCTCATGATCGCAAAAATGCAGACAGAAATATGAAGCTTAGCTTATTCCATCATTTATGGTCCGTAGATGAAATATTTAATTATAATTTATAAAAAATGTTGATCTGAGACGTTCTATATACATATTCCACGGAGATATCAAAAATTGAAGTGTAAACATGGTCCATGATATTTTGCAATTTTAATACATTGTTTCGAAACGTGCGGTATAAACACTTTGACCCAATAGGAATATACTTCTTTTCTTTAATTGTTATAAGCTTTTTATTGTTAGAAAATCGGGAGGCCTGTTCCTTAATTTCCACACTCTTTTATAGTACTTAGCCAATGGTTTATTATTAATCGGTAAAAAATAAGAAAAATTATATTCGAACGTAATCGATTCTTTTATATCCATCACCGTTATCCTAAAAAAAGCAACAAAGTGAAGGAACTAAATTTTCGTATTTTATAATATTGGTTTTTCTACTTTCAATATACAAGTGTTTGTCGTACAGTCGTGTGGGCGTGATGAGCGTGTCTTTTAAAAAGTTTAGGCCACTGCCTATTTATTAGTATATCGAAAAAACATTCGCTGATTAAATACAGCATTCATAAAAACAGCTGCCTTAACTAATAATGTTTTATAGTGAGTTTGCATGCATTGTACAAAATCATTAAAATGCATTCGCACTTGTCCTACTCCTTTCTTCGACCCACACATCTGCAGAACTTATAGTTACTTATCAACATTTTCAGTCGCAAATAAACTGTTCATCAAAAAAAAAAAAAACCATAAGAAATTCGTCTAGATTTGATCGCATCTGCACGGTTTAATTAAATTATACGATTTTAAAAATTGAAATAAAACTAAAGAATTTGATACATGAAACGGTTCAAATAACGCGTAAGGAGAAGTCAGCAAAACAGTTTTCGGAAAACTTTTCAGTGATAAATACGTGCAATAAAAACGCTTAGAACTATAAAGGTTAAAATGGGGAAGTTAAATTGGGTACAGGTAGTTATACCCTTGGTATTTATACTATTTTCGTCTGACTGTAATTGTCAAGGTAAGTACTGACAACTCAATTATCTTGAAAAAATGGTTGAAATATTCAAAAATTTTATGATTAGCAGAGTTGAGAAAAATAAAACACGTTTATCTCTCTGTATGTACGGCTAAAGGAAAGAACACTTATTGTTTCATTCCTCTTTCTCTTCAGCGCTTAGGGTTCCGTATATTAGTGTGCTTCTTTATAAATAACACTGTAATAGGACAGGAGTGCTTGAATGTATACTAAATTAATGTATTCGACACATTCGCTGTAGTTTGTTATGTTATTCACGTATTATATTCAGCATATTCTTTATTTTTCAAAATTCGATATCCTAAGGAGCTTCGTAAACATATCCGCGAACTGTTCTCCAATTAGTGCGTATAATTAATTGTTTATTTTTAAACACCTCTCGAAAAAACTGATATTTTTCTCCGTGTTCACATAAAGTAGAAATATCAGTGTTTGCAGGAATCAATTCTTTCAATATACGTTGCCCCATATCAGTTCCTTTCCACTCTTATATCCTGATTTGCCCGATTTGCCATCAGCTTCTTCAGTTGGAGGAGCTACAATAGGTTGTCACTTCGATGACCAATAAATTGCATCATTTGCCAACTAAATCAGGGAACCACTAGTTGAGTGCCTACTTTCCAAATCGTCTGTAAAATCTGAATTGGTGAAACAATCGCGCACGAACTTATCAATAATTGTTCCATATTGTAAGTATTTGAAAATATCGCATTAAAATACCGCAGTAACACTGTCCTTTCTACAAACATCAAGAAAACGGCATAAATAGGATACATCAATGCAATATTTGGGGGTTTTGTCAAAGAAATACCCTTTGTGTTGATTCCATTGTATTATTATTAGTAACATTTCCATGCAATAATCCGATCATCCACATAAATTGTCAAAATAAATTGTTTGCCCTCTATGTCATCATTATAAACATGTATATCTGCTGTTCTAACTTTAAAACTTTTCAATATCTGCGGAGAGTTTTTATTCCGGCATGTAGGTGCCTAATTAAGTCCGTAAACACTCCTTTTCAACTTGCATCTTTATATGCAATTGCTTGAAACATCTGTGTACACCTTTCTGGATATGTCCATAAAGAAATGCGTTGTTTATATTAAACTGTGAGGTTTTATAATTCGAAAACGCACATACATTTAAATTCAATCAATCTGATAGAGGCAAGCTTCACTACAAGGGCACTTTATCACGATCGTAGGTACCAACTTTATTACTTTGTGTTAATCTTGTATGTCTCTATATTGGTTATATCTGTTTTAATTCCTGGTAGGTGAACTACATGTCATATCTTCTTTTTAATGGGAGACATACGCTCTTCTTCCACAGCGTACTTCCATTGCGCACTGGCCTCACTTAAAATAGCTTTTTCCTAATTTTCAAGTTCTTCGTTGTTAGCAAGCAAACCACTATAAACACTCTCACCAAATTTGTTATCACCTAACCTAAGGTCATATTTACGTGACCATGTTGTTGACTTGTGCTCAGCATTTTCTAGTACGGAAGGGTTTTACGTATTTTTTCTGCTTTATTCGCTTCAACTTTGAACTCGTCCGAGCAATTACTATCTATTTTAGAAGAATTTTTTACCAAATTCTTTTGCAAATTTGCAGGCGATATCTTAATTTCCGCTAACGTTAGAATGTTCACCACAAATACTATAAATATGGCAAACAGACAGATGGACAGACGAACACGCGGACATGTTTGGGTGTTGTCTAAATTTGAAACTGGCCAAGAATGTGTATACCTTTTTTGAAGCGTGTTGCTTCGCGTTATAAACGTATTGTACTTCCAATTCATCTGCCAAATTTAGAGTCGATAGCTTAATTTTTGCGGTCCGGAGAATGTTTACAACAGAGATTACACAGACGGGCAGGCGGACATGTAGAATGTAGAATTTGATGCTAATCAAGAGTGTATATACTTTTTGGGGACTCTGATACTTTCCACTGCAAACGTTTTGCAACATGAATATATCCCCCATCCTTCGGTGATGGGTATAAAAACATGCAAGAATTCAAAAATTAATTCTGAGAATCTGTAAAACGGTTATTTAATTCCCTGGCTAGCGAGTAACACAAACACTTAAACCTGTGTTGATTGTTGAGTATTTTTGCTGAAAATGGTATTCAAGCACTTTAATCAGAACACCGTTGCTGAAACGAAAGACGTTATCTATGGCTGACAATAATTTCATTTGCTTTATTAAATTAGAAAGAAGTGCTTATATACGATGCTATCATATGCATAAATATGGCGCATATGCATATCCATACAAACAGGCTGACAAATAATAAAGACTAAACGGACAAACGTGGACGTATCAATTCGTAGTGTAAAAACTTGACTTGATATCTGGTATCAATAAATTGAACAATAAAGAAGAGGAAAGAGAGTAGGGAGCATAAAATTTTGAATTGATGTCTCTCATCAATTAATTGAAAAAATAGTTACCAACTTTAACAAAACTGGTCCGGATCCGGAATCCGGAATAGCGGCCACCAAGAAATATATAAAGCAGACAAGAAGCAAAGGAAAATTTTTCTTGCATTGCCTATCTCCCGCAGGCGATACAAACATAACACTTCAAAATACTCCTTTAATTTGTGTTTTCCAATTAATTAATATAACATTAGTTTTAAGTAGTACTAGGTAAGTAGGTTAATAGAAATAACAAGCCGCACTTATTTGTAAATTAATAGAAGGTACGCATACTTATATATGATGCTATAAACGATAGGTGACACGGAGAAGTGTTTAACAATCCGAAAAGGTAATTCCTTCCGCGAATGTCGACAGTTCCTTTGGCAATACAAATTTTCTGCTGTATATCGTTGTTCATTTTGCTTTAAATTCTTGATTTTGTTTGTGTCATGAATATAAATAAAAAACATGTGCCTATGGTTGAAAATCCGCGACCTATGGAACCGTGGCACTATAACAAAGTAATAGTTAAATGTTCATGCATATTCATGACAATTTTAATGCACTTTTTTTGGAAAGAAGGCCAGCAAATTCAACACTTGCGGTTTTGAAAGATCTGCTAGCAGCTGCACGTTCGCCAGGTAATACAGTCCGTGGTTCCATTGCACCTTTTTCCTCAAATGTAAGCGTAAGCACATACCGCAAACTTGGAGAATTTGTTTAATTAGTTGTCGCGCCTGTGCAATGGTGCATTTACTGCAACACTTAACATTACATAGGTTTCACTTAAAAGCTTGCTTAAAAAGTATGCAAACGTAATTTAGTTATGGGATGTGTACTGAATAGTTCATATAGCATTTATTGTCACAATACTTCTTCCATATTGATTTCGTAAAACTACTTTTAATATTTCGTATTCGCTTAGTTCATTTTCATTATTTTCGAGTTCGACGATATTTAAGTTTTCTACACAGTGTCATTTTAAAATTAATACGCCTTCTAATTTTTCTGTTACACACGTTTGCTGACCAGCATTGTCTATTATCAGTTTTGAAAACAACTTATCGCTGTTGTTAATGCTGATTATTATTACTTTCACTGTTTGTAATGACATTCCGAGGTCGCTTTTCTCACTAATATTTAAAGTTGTAGTTATTCCGGTCTCACGTGCTGATGACGTTTTATTTTCGCCGCTCTGCTGTAATTCGTCACGATATTTTTCCTTTTGTTTACAAATTAATAATCCATAACTGCCGCTGCATTGCCCACATTTCAGATTTGTTGTTATTATACAACCCTCTTTCGAAACACTTGCCTGCCCTGGTTCCATAAGACACTTACGATGAAAATAGAAAACCTAAACTTTTTACTACTTACATGAAGGGTGGCTTAGCCTACGACTATTTCATTTACTCTTCATTGACACGTATGTGTAATTATCGCAACCATCGGAGTTGTCACGGATACCTTCAAACGGTAAAACCGTCACTTCTTAGTTATCCTAAATATTTTTATTAATTTATTAGCCCGAAAAAAAGGGATGCCCATATCTTTCTCTTCCAACTCTTTTAATGGCTCCGAGTTGAATCGCTGCTGACTCCGATTTAACTGGTAATTACCCACACCAAATCACTAACTTGGTCAGAATTTCATAAAATGACTAGTTACAAGGATTCAGCTCAGTTGAATATAGTTGCACATGTGCTAACTATGTGGTGTTATTCCAAGGATTTTTGATCAATCTTGAAATCAGTTAATTTGCCTTTGTCTTGAAAGAGTAGCTTACTTATTTCAATTCAAAAAGTAGGAAACAGATTCCTGGAACTATAGAGACATTGCCAAGTTGACCGTCTCACGTAAATTGTTTGAATGAATTGTTAGTAAGCTATAAAATCTCATATTTCTCCATTTCAGCATGAAAGCAAAGCAAGAGCTTTAGTGACTCTCGCATGAATGTCCTATATGCTGACTTTAATAAAGCGTTTGACTTAGTTACGTATAAATTATTGATCTTTAAATTTCAGTCCTTTGGATTTCTTTTATGGTTACTGAAATGAATAAATTCTTATGTCCATAACAGATAGTGTAAGGTTTTGTTTCACTCCATCAATTCCTCGTGACGCCAGGCGTCTCCCAAGGATCTAGGGGCTTTATTTGACCATAGGCTTCGTCTTAATTTGCACATTGCGCTCTCCTTAAATAAAACCATGCTTGATGATCCGCATGTTACAAGAGGCCTACATAAGCTTAGTGAGACCAATATTTCATTACGCATGTACTATATGATCCTCTTCCTACAGGAGCTATGTAGATTCGATAGAATCCGTTCAAACGGAATTCCACCTCTTTGCCCTGAGAAATTTGGGACACGCTTGTCTCTTTATGAAATTAGTCCGTTTTTGCTAGCCTTAGACAAAATGTCTCGAACTTTACTTGCCTAAGTCTTATTTAATATAGATATAATTATAAGCTTTTCACTCCTTTTAGAGATCTAAGCAATAATCTAAACGATTTCTGTGAGATCACTACCGGATTCTTTAAATTCCTTAAAAACGCGTGCTTTGCCTATGGCATATCCGCATTATTTCCTAGTTGTGA
>NW_024005970.1:0-3044 GCF_014805625.2 Glossina fuscipes
CACATCAAGTCCCTTCAGGAATATTTTTATTTATAAATTTTACTTCTTCGTTTCGTTTATTTTTCAATTCATCGTTAAAATGATATTTCTGCTAACATCGACTGCATGTGAAGAGAGTAAGTATTTCTGGTAATCGAATTATGCTGAAAAAAGTTATTTTGCATTAGTAAAGACACACATCAAGTCCCTTCAGGAATATTTTTATTTATAAATTTTATGTCTTCGTTTTGTTTATTTTTCGATTCATCGTTAATTTGATATGTCTGCTAACTTCGACTGAATATAAAGACTGTGAGTATTGCTGCTAATCAAATTACTCTGAAATGATTTATCTTGTGTTAGTCTAGATGTACATATAAACTTCCCCCAGGAATATGTTTATTTATAAATTTTATGTCTTCGTTTTTTTTATTTTTCGATTCATCGATAATTTAATATTTCTACTGACTTCAACTGAATATAAAGGCGGTAAGTATTTCTGATAATCGAATTACTCTGAAATAAGGTATCTTGTATTAGTCAGGATGTACATATCAATTCCCTTCAGGAATATTTTTATTTATAACTTTTATGCCTTTTTTTCTTCTTCTTCTTTTTTCGATTTATCGTTAATTTGATATTTCTGGTAATTTTAACTGCATATAAAGTGGGTGTGTATTTCTGATTATCGTATTATTCTGAAACATGTTATCTTGTATTATTCAAGACCTAAACATAAAGTTCCTTCAAAAATGTTTTTTTTTTTTATAAATTTTCTGTTTTCGTTTTGTTTATTTTTTTGGTCATCGTAAATTTGGTATTTCTGCTAACTTGGACTGCATATAAAGACTGTAAGTATATCTGATAACCGAATTATACTGAAACATGTTATCTTGTATTAGTCACGATGTACATACAAATTTCCTTCACGAATATTTTTATCTATAAATTTTATGTTTTCATTTTGTTTATTTTTCAATTCTTCGTTAATTTGATACTTCTGCTAACTTTAACTGCATATCAAGCATGTAAGTATTTCTGGTAATCGAATTATACTGAAACAAATTATCTGTTATTACTCAAGATCTACACATAAAGTTAGTTCAGGAATATTTTTATTTATAAATTTTATGTTTTCCTTTTATTTATTTTTCTGGTCATCGTTACTTTGATGCTTCTGCTAACTTTCACTGAATATAAAGTTTGTAAGTATTTCTGATAATTGGATTATACCGAAACAAGGTATCTTGTATCAGTCAGGATGTACACATAAAGTTCCTTCCGAATTATTTTTATTTGTAAATTTCATGTTTTGGTATTGTTTATTTTTCATTTCGTTGTTGATTTGATTTTTCTGCTAATTTCGACTGAATATAAAGGCTGTAAGTATTTCTGATAATCAAATTACTCTTAAATTATTTATCATGTATTAGTGAAAATGTGTTAATAAACTCCCTTCTGGATTCATAAATTTTATGTTTTCGTTTTGTTTATTTTTCATTTCGTTTTTTAATTTGATATTTCTGCTAACTTCGATTGTATACGAAGGGGGTAAGTATGTCTGATAACCGAATTACTCCCAAATAAGTTAGCTTGTATTAGTCAAACCATACACATAAAATTCTTTTAGGAATATGTTTATTTACAAAGTTTATATTTTCGCTTTGTTTATTTTTCGGGTCATCGTTCATTTGTTATTTCTGCTAACTTCCACTGAATATAAAGGCTGTAAGTATTTCTGATAATCGAATTACTCTGAAAGAAGTTATCTTGTATTAGTCGTGATATAACACAAAGTTCCTTCAGGAATAGTTTTGTTTATAAATTTTATGCCTTCGTTTTCTTTATTTTATGGGTCATCGTTCATTTGATATTTCTGCTAACTTCGACTGAATATAAAGGCTGTAAGTATTTCTAATAATCTAATAACTTTGACACAGGTTATCTTGTATTAGTCAAGATGTACACATAAAGGTTCTTCGGGAATGATTTTATTTATAAGTTTTATTTTCTTTTTATTTATTTTTCGGGTTATCGTCAATTGTATTTTTCTCCTAACTTCCACTTCATATAAAGCGGGCAAGTATTGCTGATAATCCAATTATTCGGAAAAAAGTTATCTTGTATTAGTCAATAAATAAAAACCAAGCACCTTCAGGAATATCTTTATTTATAAATTTTGTGTTTTCGTTTTGTTTATTTTCATTTCGTTGTTAATTTGATATTTCTACTAACTTCGATTGCATATATAGGCTGTAAGTATTTCTGATAATCGAATTACTTTGAAATAAGTTATCTTGTATTAGTGAAAATGTGCATACACATCAAGTCCTTTTAGGAATATTTTTATTTATAAGTTTATTGTTTTTATTGTTTCTTGTTTTTCGGTTCATCGTTAATTTGTCATTTTTACTAACTTCGACTGCATATTAAGGCTGTAAGTGTTTTTGATAATCGGATTACTCTGAAATAAATTATTTTGTATTAATCAGAATGTACATATCAAGTCCATTCAGGAATATTTGTATTTATAAATTTTATGTTTTCATTTTGTTTATTTTTCGGTTCATCGTTAATTTGACACTTCTGTTAACTTCAATTGCATATGAAGTGGGTAAGTATGTTGTTAATTGTATTATACTGAATCAAGTTATCTTGTATACGCCAAAGTGTGCACATAAAGTCTCTTCAGAAATATCTTTATTTATAAATTTTTGATTTCTTTTTATTTATTTTTCGATTCATTATTATTTTGATATTTCTGATAACCTGAACTGAATATAAAGACCGTAAGTATTTCTGATAATCGAATTAGACTGAAACAAGTTATCTTGTGTTAGTCAAGGTGTACACTTCAAGTCCATTCACGAATATTTTTATAAATTTTATGTGTTCGTTTTGTTTATTTTTCGGTTACTCGTTCATTTAATACTTCTGCTAACTACGACTTCAAATAAAGCGTGTAAGTATGTCTGGTAACCAAATAATTCAGAAACAAGTTATCTTGTAATGGTCAGGATGTACACATCGAGTCCCTTCAGGAATATTTTTATTTATAAATTTTA
>NW_024005971.1:0-1487 GCF_014805625.2 Glossina fuscipes
TTTATAAATTTTATGTGTTCGTTTTGTTTATTTTTCGGTTCATCGTTAATTTGATATTTTTGCTAACTACGACTGCAAATAAAGCGTGTAAGTATATCTTGGAACCAAATTAGTCTGAAACAAATTATTTTGTATTAGTCAGGATGTACACATCGAGTTCTTTCCGGATTAAATTTATTTATAATTTTTATGTTTTCGTTTTATTTATTTTTCGGGTCATCGTTTATTTAATATTTCTGGTAACGTTGATATGTAAAGTGTGTAAGTATTTCTGATAATCGAATTACCCTGAAACTAGTTATTTTGTATTATTCAGGATGTACAAATCAAGTTCCTTCCGCATAATTTTTATGTGTTCGTTTTATTTATTTTTCGGGTCATCGTTAACCTTATATTTCTGCTAACGTCGACTGCTTATATAGCGGGTAAGTAATTAAAGTGAAAAAAGTTGTCGTGCATTAGTCAAGATGTACACATCAATTCCCTTCAGGAATAATTTTATTTGTAAATTTTATGTTGTCGTTTTGTGTATTTTTCGGATCATCGGTAATTTGATATTTCTGCTAACTTCGGTTGCACATAAAGTGTGTAAGTATTCCTGATAATGGAATTACTCTAAAATAAGTTACCTCATATTAGCCAGAATGTACACATCAAGTCCCTTCAGGAATATTTTTATTTATAAATTTTATGTTTTCGTGTCTTTTATTTTTCGGTTCATCGTTAATTTGCTATTTCTGCTAACTTCGGCTGCGTATAAAGCGGGTAAGTAATTCTGATAATCGAATTGGTCTGAAACAAGTTATCTTATATTAGTCAAGATATACACGTAAAGTTTCTCCAGGAATATTTTTATTTATAAATTTTATGTTTTCGTTTTGTTTATTTTTCGGTTTATCGTTAATTTGATATTTCTGCTAACTTGAACCACATATAAAGTGTGTAAGTATTTCTGATAATTGAATTACTCTGAAACAAGTTATCTTATATTAATCAGGATGTACACATAAAGTTCGTTCAGGAATAGTTTTATTTATAAGTTTTATGTTTTGGTTTCTTTTATTTTTCGGGTTATCTTTAATTTGGTATTTCTGATAACTTCGACTGAATATAAAGGCTGTAAGTATTTCTGAAAATTGAATTACTCTGAAATAAGTTATCTTCTATTAGGCAGGATATACATACAAAGTTCCTTCACGAATATTTTTATTTCAAAATTTTATGTTTTCGTTTCGTTTATTTTTCGATTCATCGCTAATTTGATATTTCTGGTAACTTCAACTGCATATCAAGTGTGTAAGTATTTCTGATAATCGAATAACCCTGAAGCAAGTGATCTTGTGTTAATCAGGATGTGCACTTAAGTTTCTTCAGAAATATATTAAACTATAAATTTTGTTTTCGTTTTGTTTATTTTTCGATTCATTGTTAATTTGATAATTCTGCTAATTTCAACTGCGTGTAAAGCGGGTAAGTATTTCTGATAA
>NW_024005972.1:0-3403 GCF_014805625.2 Glossina fuscipes
CCCCCAAGGTATGTGTTCCATGATGGTTACAACTGCGAAAGAATACAAGCGTTCACTAACTTAAATTTATCTCGTTACACGACAACACTATGCATCGTCTATGTTAGCACCGGAAGTAGCAGCCACGGCACCCATTCAAAGTATGTAGAAATTGTGTTGCTGTTCTGAAATATCTTAATGGGCCTAAGGGTTAATTAATTTAAATGTGTCTCTTTCCTTCGCACTACAATGGATCATCTTCAGCATATCCATACATGCCGGCGCCCTATTACCTACCACCGGAGACTATGAGCGTGCCTAAAACAGTGAACATTTTCTTATAAACTTCTGCTTGCATTTAGCGAATATAATTTTTTTTTTTTGGTTTTGGGTTTATTACTGAATAACAATTGTTAACAATTATCAATTAAAATTAAAATAAAATGAATTGTATCAGTCAGGTTATCTATTAGTGTCTTTCGGGACAAAATAGTGAACAACAGTTTGATAAGAGCAACTGAAGTAAATTGTACAGTGACGAACTCAAACATAAATTTTAATTATTGATTACAGTTGTGAATAAAGAGCATTAATTGTATTTTAAAGCAATTTCAACTACAAATCTCTTTGATATCATGTGAAAATGAATTCCGCAACTATGCAATGCTAATGAGAGATAGTCGTAGTAGTACGTATTATGGTGGAGCAGAATTAAATTCATAGTTTGTCTGGATGTTATGGGCTGAAGTTATCCATATAAATATTTTTGTGTTAGAATTATACATGAAATTTACATTTCTATTATGCAGTTAATGCATTCTTTTGAATTGATCTTAAACTGATGAGAGGCGCGCAAGAAAAGAAACTCTGTACGAAAGTATTTAGGCGAGTTTTTGCGTCAAAACTCTCTCTCTAACTAATTGTCTTCATAGAAGTCTAAAGTTAATGCATAATGTAGCTGACATTATATCGTATTGTTTCCCATTTTTCAGGAGTCCAACCAGATATAATTTTTATTTTCTTCAACTGCCACTTGATTATTACCCGGACACATAATTTGGCCAAATATTCCAAAAAGTTGAAGTTGCTTTTTAAACCTACAAGTACGTGTTGCCTCCACAGGGTGCCCCCTAGGGAATCTTGCCGAGTACACACTCATGCCGAAAATAATAGCCTTAATTCGTGTGATTCCAGTGAGTGGGGTTTTTGTCAGTGTCGGCCCGATTTCTTATTGTCTATGTCTTAATTAGGATAACGGATCACCACTACTCATAATCTTTCTTTATGTTACTATCTTTCACTGCTACTAATCTATAATTACATAGCAATTGTAAGAGAGAGATAGAGGAAATATGAAGAGTGGAAAAATCCGAAGTCTGTCAATGACGATAGTTCTTGACTTTAGGGAATGGTCGTTGTCTCTTTAATCATCAAGCCTTGTGGGAAGTACGAATCAGGTACTTTATCGTCGTCCGACAGAGGACCTCACAAAGTTGAACTTTAAAAATTGCTAAGTTTTTTTTTTTTTTTAAACTGTAACCTGCAATTTTTTTATGAATGTAAAAGTCCAAAGTGCACCTGTAAAAATTAATAATTTTCTGTTCTTGTAAAATATGAAGGAGTTGAATAAAGACGCATTTGTGAAAGATAATAAAAGGGTAAAGAAGAGCATAAATTTTGATACTAAATTTCCAAAGTTAAAAATTGAATAATTTTTTTCTTCTTAAGAGTAAATAAAAATTTTAGTAAATCGATTACAAGTGATTTTTGCCTTTAAGTTTATATAAACAATAACACAATATTCAATTCATTCATCAATCCATTAAAAAAAAAAAAATGCTATGAAAGTTTTATTTTGCAACAACTTTTCTAAATCTTGAGTAACAAAATGAAAAATTTGACGTCAAGAGCTGTAGATTGACATAAATTGCATGCATTGATTCATGGGAATAATGATATAATAATTTGATATATTCTTAATTAAACTAAAGGTTAACAACAAGTTAAAGTACAACAACAAATTTTTTACACTGATTATGAAGTTTTTCGACAGCGTGTAACGTCAAGAACTGGGGATGTTTCGTTTCTTTGCCTGACCTGTAAGTCAGTTAGTTTGTATATGTATCTAATGGTCCCTTATATCATTGTCATTTTTTGCGTTAATGATCACGAAAGGAACATAAATTTGTCAAATTTAGATTACGGATAATTTTCAATTTTTACCATATTGTACTATAGCAGCATTTCTATTCAATGTCGCTTTTACAATAGAAAAGCACAACTTGATTCAATCGAACGAATTTTCAGTTTGTTTATTTTTTTCATTAATCAATATTCTTGACCTTCTTTTACATTTTATAAAACATATATAACTTTTTAAACAACATAATTTAAAAATGTAAAAGCATCGTATTTGGTGGAACAATATCTTATGGTTATTTTAGAGAAATATCTGTATTTAGAGACTTTTTCTTTCTAAAGATAAAAGAAAGAAATCACTTATTTGATTGGAATTTTGTAAGAGAGTAGATATTAACAAATCGTCGTATTTCACTGTTTCATTGAATTGTAGTTAACAATTCTTACAATTTCGTTTTGCGCATCTCTTGTAAAAAACGAACACATAACAGCACGTTACACTCGCTTTTTAATGAACACCATTGTAACGTTGAAACCAGACTGACTCTTTTTTTCTCTCAACTGAAGCTAAACCTTCCTTATAAATTATGGAAAAACTTCGAACTCTTTTTCTCTTTTTGTAAATTCCTCTCTCGTTGTTGTTAGTTGATATTTTTTACTCTAACAATAGTTAAGAAAAATTTATAAAAAGAAAAGGAATAAATTTTGCTTTTATAAGAGAATACAAACATATTTATATTAATTCGTTGTGTGTTCGTGCATCGTCAAGACGCTAGCCGCTTATAAACACACGATTGTTTTGTGCAATTCTAAACAGAGCAAGACTGAGAAATAACATTAAACGATTACAAGAGAGCACTTGTAAGCTATGCATATTTGAATACCTTCATTGCCAAAACCATCAAAATAAGAAAGAGATCACAATCACGTTATGGCGTTTATAGTACGACGCTGTAGGAATAATTAATTGGAACTACATATTTTTATACTCATCATCAAAGACGAGAGATGTATTCATTTTGTCAGAACAGATATTTGATTTTGATTTCTATTTTAACTAAATTTCACAAATACTTTTTATAGAAATAGCTTTAGTGAAACTTAATTCTTAAATCAAAAAATTAAATTTCTCGTATCGCTGTCAATGTTTAGAAACGTGGGATACGAGCTTCGTATTGCATTTCTTTTTTTTTATTAGTATAAGTGTCTAAACATGTTGCCAGGACGTTTACAAGTAGTTAAACAAGTTGCTGAAACGCTCACAGTAAACAACAACAAAGTTTTC
>NW_024005973.1:0-1640 GCF_014805625.2 Glossina fuscipes
TTTTATTTAACCTGCAAAATTTCAGTTAATAATTTTTACTAATTTGAACCTTGCATACCTAAGTTAAATAAATAAAAAAGATATAAGCAAATTATATTCGGCTGCGACGGAAACTCTTAAAAAAAATGAATATTCTCTTTCCATATATATTCACAGAAATGGTTTGGTTGAAATGTAATATATAATCTTTTTTATATAAATGTATCAAAAATATAAATTCATCTCCCCTTGTACGTCTCCTGAATAGTTTTATACAATTTTTATAGGCGTGGCATTCGATTTTATCCTATTTTATCCTATTTCGCACTTGCAGCCTAAAGAATATTAAATGAAGGAAGAAAATTAAATTCGTCTCCCACAGACAGATGGACTCACGAATAGATGGACATATTTAGGTACACTCCAAATTTGAAACTGGCCAAGAATTTATATATTTTATGGAGTTTTTGAAGCTTGTTTCTGTGCGTTATAAAGGTATTGCAAAAGCATTTAAATTTTGATATGCTAAAATATTGGGTAGGCGTGGTTGGTTTTCTTCATTTTTGCGCACAAATGTTAGAGCATCGCCCGTAGAGGATGCGTTCAAATTTTTGTACATTTATTTGCTATAATTTCGGAGTAACGACCAAAAATCTAAAAGTTTTTGTTAAAAAAAACGGAGTTACGTTCAGCTTATGCTCCAATTTGGCCCATTTTCAATGCCAATCTGCGTGGAAAAGCTTCTAATGTTTTTACCCAATTTGAACAATGTTTTTACCAAAATTAACATCTTCATTTTTGGGACCGGGAGAGTGCTCTCAAGAAACACCAAACAGACAGGCATGGCTGAATCAATTTAGAATTTTACGCTGATCAAAAATGTCTACTTTGTAAGATCTCTGAAGCTTCCATTTTGGCTGTTACATACATTATGAAAAGGAACAAAATGAGTCCTTCCGTCGTGGGTATAAAAAAATATTTATATTATTTTGCTTTTAAATACAAATGTCACCTGAATCCCGCGCTGATCGCTTCCATTAATCTGAAAATCTTCCATCAATTTAGTTTCTATGTGAAATTATATCTAGAATCTAGGGAAACTTCGAGATTCTCATATAACTTTGGTAAGTCGTCCAAAAAACCAATAGCAACAAGCATTTGTTCTCGCAGACTCTCTCCCGACAGATATAAAATTCCAGAAGAACTCTGGTACACATTCACCATGGGTCATATACACGTTATACAATGTAACTTGTCCCTCGCCTCGTTATATGTTTTACGCTGTTTCATATGACAATTTTGCATGGATTAGGGATAGTCATGGCTTCTTTCCCCAAACTTCATCGTTCATCATTCATCTTCTTCATTCAAGAGTCATAGTTGGACTCATCCAACTCCTCAATATTACGTTATTATGAATTCATTTTTTTTTTTTTTTTGTCTTTTATTTTCTACGACACACACAAAAGTCTTTTGTGATATGAACAATCTATATATGAAAAAGAATTCGTTCCATGCCTACCGGTATAATTTATTTCAACTTAAATTTTACCATCGCAGACTTGAAATAACTGAAAAAACATATTACAGATTGACAAAGGGAAATTGATTGACATTTTTTGCGTTGCAGTGTTCCAAATAAAAAAAAATTCGCAACGTTG
>NW_024005974.1:0-4151 GCF_014805625.2 Glossina fuscipes
GTATTTCTGATAATCCAATTACTCTGAAACAAGTTATCTTGTATTAGTCATGATGTGCACATAAAGTTCCTTTAGTAATATTTCTATTTATAATGCCTATGTTTTCGTTTTGTTTATTTTTCGATTCATCGCTAATGTGATGTTTTTGCTAATTTCTATTGCACATAAAGCGGGTAAGTATTTTTGGTAATCAAATTAGTCTGAAACAAGTTATCTTGTATTAGTCAGGATGTACACATAAATTTCCTTCAGAAATATTTTTTGTTTATAAATTTTATATTTTTTTTGTGTCTAATTTTCGGTTCATCGTTAATTTGATATTTCTGCTAACTTCGACTGAATATAAAGGCTGTAAGTATTTGTTATAATCGAATTATAATGAAACAAGTTATCTTGCATTAGTCAAGAAGTACACATAAGATTCCTTCAGGAAAATTTTTATTTATAAGATTTATGATTTCGTTTTGTTTATTTTCGGTTCATCGTTAATTTGATATCTCTGCTGATTTCAACTGCATACAAAGACGGTAAGCATTTCTGGTGATCGAATTATACTGAAACAAGTTATCTTGTATTAATCAGAATATACACATAAAGTTCCTTCAGGAATATTTTTATTTATAAGATTTATGTTTTCGTTTTGTTTATTTTTCGGTTCATCGTTAATTTGACATTTCCGTTAACTTCAACTGAATATAAAGACCGTAAGTATTTCTGGTAATCGAATTATACTCAAAAAAGTGATCTTGTTTTAATAAGGATGTATCCATAAAATCCTTCAGGAATATTTTTATTTATAAGTTTTATGTTTTCGTTTTGTCTATTTTCGGTTCATCGTGAATTTGATATTTCTGCTAATTTCAACTAAATATATAGACCGTAAGTATTTCTGGTAATCGAGTTATACCCAAAAATGTGATCTTGTATTAATCAGGATGTACACAGGAGTATTTTTATTTATAAATTCAGGAATATTTTTAATTATAAATTTTATGTTTTCGTTTTGTTTATTTTTCGGTTCATCGTGAATTTGATATTTCCGTTAACTTCAAATGAATATAAAGACCGTAAGTATTTCTGGAAATCGAATTATACTCAATAATGGAATCTTGTATTAATCAGGATGTACACATAAAGTCCCTCTAAAAATATTTTTATTTATAAATTTTATGTTTTCGTGTTGTTTATTTTCCGGTTCATCGCTAATTTGATATTTCTGCTAACATTAACTGAACATGAAGACGGTAAGTATTTACAGTAGTCGAATTGTACTGAAACAAGTTATGTTATATTAATCAGGATGTACACATAAAGTCCCTTCAGGGATATTTTTATTTATAAATTTTATGTTTTCGTTCCGTTTATTTTTCGGTTCATCGTTAATTTGATATTTCTGCTAACATCAACTGAACATGAAGGCCGTAAGTATTTTTGATAGTCGAATTATACCGAAACAAGCTATTTTATATTAATCAGGATGTACAGTTAAATTCCATTCAGGAATATTTGTATTTATAAATTTTATGTTTCCGTTTTGTTTATTTTTCCGGTCATCGTTAATTTCATATATCTGCAAACTTCCACTGCATATACAGTTCGTAAGTATTTCTGGTAATCGAATTACACTGAAACAAGTTATCTTGTATTAGTAAAGATTTACAAATAAAGTCCTTTCAGGAATACTTTTATTTATAAATTTTATGTTTTTGTTTTGTTTATTTTTCGGGCCATCGTTAATTTGATATGTCTGCTTACTTCGAATGCATATAAAGCGTGTAAGTATTCCTAATGATGAAATTACTCTGAAACACGTTATCTTGTATCAGTCAAAATGTACACATAAAGGTTCCTCAGGAATATTTACAAATTTTAAATTTTCTATTTCTTTCATTTGTTTTTTTTTTTTTTTGTTTTATCAATAATTTGATATTACTGCCACATACAATGCATACGGCTGCAAACATAGATGGTAAGTATTTCTGATAATCAATTTACTCTGAAACAAGTTATATTGTATTAGATTTACACATAAAGTTCCTTCTGAATTAATTTTATTTATTATGTTTCCGTTTTGTTTATTTTTCGATTCATCGTTAATCTGATATTTCTGCTAACTTCAACTGCATATTAAGCTGGTAAGTATCTTTGGTAATCTAATTATACTAACGAAAGTTGTCTTGTATTAATCAAGATGTACACATAAAGTTCCTTCAGGAATATTTTTATTAATTGTTTATTTTTCGGGTCATCGCTAATTTGATATTTCCGCTAACTTCGACTGCCCATAAAGAACGTAAGTATTTCTGATAACAGTAGAGAAATAAATTATCTTGTATTTTTCAATATATACATGAAGTCCTTTCAGAAGTATTTTTCTTTAAAAATGTTTGATTTTCGTTTCCTTTTTTCTTTTCGGTTTATCGATAATTTGATATGTTTAGATGGTAAGTATTTCGGGTAATCGAACTACTCTGCATCAAGTTATTTTGCATCAGACAAGGTGTACAGAGAAGGTCACTTCAGGAATACATTTATTTAAAACTTTTATGTTTTCGTTTTGTTTTTTTTCTCGGTCATCGTTAATTTGATATTTTTTCTACCTTCGAATGCATACTTAGATGGTAAGTATTTCTGATAATTGAATTAATCTGAAACAAGTTATCTGGTATTAGTCAAGATGTAGACATAAAGTTCCTTCAGGAATATTTTTATTTATATATTTTATGTTTTCATTTTGTTTATTTTCTCGGTCATCATGAATTTTATAATTCTGCTAAATTCGACTGCATATACAGTTCGTAAGTATTTCTGATTATTGAATTACACTGAAACAAGTTGTCTGGCATTAGTCAAGATGTACACATAAAGTTCCTTCAGGAATATTGTTATTTATAAATTTTATGTTTTCGTTTTGTTTATTTTTTGGTTCATGGCGATTTTCATATCTCTACTAACTTCGACTGCATACATAGATGGTAAGCATTTGTGATAATTGAATTAATGTAGAATAAGTTATCTGGTATTAGTCGAGATGTACACATAAAGCTTCTTCAGGAATATTTTTATTTTTATATTTTATGTCTTGGTTTCTTTTGTTTTCGGTACATCCTTAATTTGATATTTCTGCGAACCTCGACTGAATATAAAGAATGTAAGTATTTCTGGTAATCGAATGATTCTGAAACAAAGTTATCATGTATTAGTCAGTATATACACATAAAGTTTCTTCAGGAATATTTTAATAAACCTTATTGCATGTTTTTTTTAATTCTTCGGTTCATCGTTAATATGATATTTCTGCTAACTGCGACTGCTTATAAAGGCCGTAAGTATTTCTGATAATCGAATAAGACTGAATCAGGTTATCGTGTGTTAGTCAAATTGCACACATAAAGTTCCTTCAGGAATATTTTTATTTATAAATTTTATGTTTTCGTTTTGTGTATTTTGCCGGTCATCCTTAATTTGATATTTTTGCTTACATCGACTGAATATAAAGGCTGTAAGTGTTTCTGATAATCGAATTACCCTGAAGCAAACTATTTTGCATTAGTCAAGATTTACACATAAAGTTCCTTCAGGAATATTTTTATTCACAAATTTTTTGCTTTCATTTTTTTTATTTTTCCGGTCACCGTTACTTTAATATTTCTGCTAACTCCGACTAAATATAAAGGCCGTAAGTATATCTGATAATCGAATTACTCTGAAACAAACTATCTTCCCTCTGTCAAGATGTACACATAAATTCCCTTTGAAAATATTTTTATTTATAAATTTTGTCTTCTCGTTTTGATTATTCTTCGGATCATCGTTAATTTTACATTGTTTATTGCATATAAAGCGGGTAAGCGTATCTGGTAATCGAATTGTACTGAAACAAATTACCTTGTATTAGTCAGGATGTACACATAAGGTCCCTTCAGCAATATTTTTATTTATAAGTTTTATGTTTTCATTCTGTTTATTTTTCGGTTCATCTTCAATTTGATATTTCTGCTAACTTCAACTGTGTATAAAGACGGTAAGTATTTCAGATAATCGAATTACTCTGAAACAAGTTATCTTGTATTAGTCAGGATGTACACATAAAGTCCCTTCAACAATATTTTTATTTATAAGTTTTATGTTTTCATTCTGTTTATTTATCG
>NW_024005975.1:0-2245 GCF_014805625.2 Glossina fuscipes
TTAAACAAGTTGCTGAAACGCTCACAGTAAACAACAACAAAGTTTTCATAGCCAAGTATATTTATGTATGCATGCAATGCATGTTCTTATTCTACGCACTATTTCAAATTGTTGGACGCAGTAAAAAACTTCATACAGAATGGTGTTAAACCAATTATGATAATATTGGATGTGTCGAAAACGTTTGATCGGAATGATTAGCTATTATATTTCGCAAGAAATTTTTAAGAACGCATTTGGAATAAATATCGTTGATTTATGCAATGATGCTAGCATCCTAATTGCCTATATATATATATTTTCTGAAAGTTTCACCAATCTAGGGAAAGACGTCCGCGTATGTAAAGTGAATAGGTTTTTATCACCTATTTAAGACGGCAATGAGTGGTTTACCGCTAATAATTTTTGCACCCTACATCATTTGTGATACAATAAAGGCTTAAGATCTTCTACTAGATCTTTTTAAATTTCTATAATACCGATCTATTCAGAATCGCTTTTTGCATTGATCTAAGTTTAAATGTCTGTGGCTCAACTTTTTCGTCCAAGCCTTGCAAGTCATTATAAAAAAATGTTTTAATTTTCGTTGATCGTTAATTTTCCACCGGTTTCTTATGAAGCGATACGAAACCTAGCAAATTTTTTCATAAAACGTCTTTATCAAAACACAGGCACTGCAGTAAAGATCAGATTTTAATATTATTGAAACAAAGCTTGGTAGCTTAGAAATTTTCACCAAAACATCTCGGGAAGTTTCAAACTCTATTGTGGCCAATATTTAAATAAACCCAGAATTATATATAATATCTTTTGAAGAAATTGCTGTAATAAAAAGTCTTATTATTATTATTATTAATTTAGAATAAATTCTATGGCTAAAGTCTTAAAGCAATAGCAGCTAAGGCTTTCGGCTTTATTAAAAACTCTACCGCACTTGAGATTTTAACCCACGACCACTGAGTTGCTAATCGAGATTCTTGCCCACTCGGCCACTCAGGCGAACATAATAAAAAATAGGTGTACCCTAAGTCGTTCTGAATGCATATTTTTAATATTATCCTTATTGTAAATGTCTTACGGTATAGAGTTTCTTATGCCAATCATAGACGCATAAGTGGAGAGTAATTTTTTAAAAGTCTGGCAGACAACAGACACTGTGTAATAAACATGAGACGTCGCCATCCCTTCAACGACAATTCTCCTTTTAAAATCATAACATCCGTGAAACTAAAAGCTGGATTGCCAAAATGCGCTAAAATCTAAAATACGAACATGTTTGTTCCTTCTTAAGCTTAAACGACGGAGATCGCTCTCTCTTATACATTTATTTTTATTCAGCATTAGATTCTCAGTGTACTTAGCTGTATGCCTTCTGCTTATCTCCATGCTTACCATAGGCTCTTGAAAGAAAAACTAATGTGGAAAGTTGAAAGCTTTGTCTTGTGGTGGCAAGAAATCAAGCTTGAAATATAGACTCGAAGCATCTACAGCCACGCAATATATTATATACAATATATATTATATAATTATCTATTAAACGCGCGATTTCAATTGAGTCAAACCAATTGTGTTATAAAATTTATATAAAATATTTGAAAAAAAAAAAACAAGGTAAAGAGAATGTATTTGAACTTTTGAAAAACTTATTAAAAGAAGTAAGAAAATCATATTTGATTGTACTCAGTACGCGGAAACCCGTAGTCTATCATTCATATCAAAGATTGATTTGCCCATTTTGTACAAACAATACTACAAGGTTAATAATTAAATAAAATAAAAAATAAATACAATAAATTGTAGATTTTATTGCATGCAGAGATAATTGAGATCATTTGCCTAAATTTATAATCATTGGCTCATATAAGAAAAATTTATATAAATGTAGAAATATAATAAACAAGATTAAGACTCGCCTTCTAGTACATTTCCTTAGGTCGTAATATGTTTTTTTTTTTTAGGGAAAATACCGTTTGTTTGATGTGACAGCCTTTTATATACAAATATATGAACATATTTTCAATCTTCTTGATCATAAACATCGACATACTTTCTTAGTAGGACATATACTAAAAATGCTTTGGTAATAAACATGTTCGTGATAGACAGAGATTTCTATTCATAAAAGTTCAACGGAAATCGGAAGTTGCTTCTCTACGGCGTTTGTCAAACAGCACAACAGGAAATTACGGCCGTAATTGAGTTGATGCCTCTGTGTTTCCTTTTTGCTCGCAAGTTTCGCTTGATG
>NW_024005976.1:0-2647 GCF_014805625.2 Glossina fuscipes
CATTTATTTTTATTCAGCATTAGATTCTCAGTGTACTTAGCGGTGTGCCTTCTGCTCACCTGCATGCTTATCGTAGGTTCTTGAAAGAAAAACCTTGTGGTGGCCACAAATCATACTTGAAATATAGGCTCGATGCATCTACAGCCACGCCCGTAGGGCAGAGAAAATTTCTGACTTGAAAATAAAACCTTTCGGAAACCGAGGAACTAACTTAAGGATGAAATTTGGTCCAATCTATCCACATATCCATTAATACGAAGACATCGGTAGGGTGTCCTCGCGATTCGTCGCAAGATGAATATTTTTTTTTTTTGTTCGAAAATGAAAAGTATGTAGTTTGTACAATGAAGCTGGCATTGTGATTAAAATTGGCAGAATTTGTTTGGGTTCATTTAGATAAAACCTAATAGTTCTTTTTTGTACTAAGATTTAATAAATTAATAATTTTTGTATATTGTCTTGAGAGTATATGTAGAAAACTCTCAAAAGAGAGATCATCTTTTGTGCAGAAACGTGAAGTTATAAACCGTAAGGGTAGAAATGTGAACGTTACACTGTCAGAAGTTAATGAAATATTATCAGCTTAACTATTAGAGACAATGAACGGAACATTTCGATTTCCTGTCCCTAAACACCAGACGGCATTATGGCTGACGTTATACATATTTTCCATGAAATCTTGTATATAGGAAATGACATGAGAAATAATTATTGAAAAAAATTATCATATGAAAAAATTATTGAAACAAAACAACGGTTAGTTTTGCTATAAGGCAATCTCACATTCTCTCTCTTTTCTAAAAAAGGTTCAGAAAATGTTGTCACGGAGCGTGTGTATGCCTTTAGACGGGTGGAGCATTGTCTCAAACTTCGTTTTTATGTCAAATTTCCGATCGGGATCACTTATATCAACCCAATATCGTATATTTATTTTACATATACGAGCCGTTCTCTTCAAAAGCGATGTAACTGTGTGTTGTATTGCATAGAGATATTTGGAGGTAGCTATTTTGTATAATAAGTAAAAAATGTTGATATGTATGTATATATACATAGTTTTCTAAAACTAAATCGACCCAACTTTATAATGCAACCCTTTTTAAAGTATTAGGTAAAAGTAATTTATACTTTTGATTATCGCAAATATAGACTTACAGCACTTTCAGCTACCAAAACAGTATATTAATTACCTATTAAACGCGAGATTTCAATTGAGTCAAACTAATTGTGTTATAAAATTTATATAAAATATTTGAAAAAAAAAAACAAGGTAAAGAGAATGTATTTGAACTTTTGAAAAACTTATTAAAAGAAGTAAGAAAATCATATTTGATTGTAACGGAGTCTTTTATACCCAACACCGCTAACCTAAACTAAATTTTCATGCCCTACAATATTGGATGGGCGATTTTTGGATGACTTTTTCCATTTTAAGAATAAAAGTAGAAATTTGTATGATGCGTATGTTGCATTTTATGGGTAATAAGGACAAAACCCGGAAAGCAGAAGTTCACAGTTTCTGTTGCATAGCCATGCAAGCGTTGCAAGCGTGCTGTTTTTCTTAATTTTTGCGATCAGCAGGTTGTTCGCCACAAACACTACACGATTGCGCAGATGGAGAGACGTGCTTAAAAGTGACCAAGAATTTATGTACTTATGTTCTGCGGTTTTTGAAGTTTGCTTCTGTGCGTCATATATAAAAAATTTTTGAAAAAAAAATGAAATTATTACATACTATAAAATTAAGTGGGCGTAATCTACTTTTTCCATTTTCTACATACATTTGAATATACTTTCAACTTTTTGTAGATTTATTTGTTGTAACTTATGAGTAATGGGTAAAAACCAATTTTTTATTTCATTTAAAAAAGAGAAAAGTCCTCATTTTACAAAGCACTGTAGGCATGTCCTTCGACTGATTTGACCCGTTTTCAACACCAATCTGCGCGCAATCACCACCAATTTTTTTGACAAATTTGAAGTCGATAGCTTCATTTGTGAGAATGTTTATAACAAACATTACGCAGACAGACAGACGGACATGCTTAAGTTGCTTAAGAATTTCATGCTGATCAAGCATGTATACACTTTGCGGGGTCTCTGAAGCTTATTCCTGGCCTTTGCAAACATTTTTACAAAATGAATATACCTGTCATCCTTCGGCGATGGGCTTAAAGACTGTAGTCGGGAGGTGTCTATAATCAGGACTACATTAACTACTTTTGTAAGAATTTAAGAAAATTCGAACAAAATCATAAAGTAAGTCTGAAAAATTTGTACTCGATACGCGGAAACCCGTAGTCTATCATTCATATCAAAGATTGATTTGCCCATTCTGTGCAAACAATACTACAAGGTTATCTTTACACGTTAACTTAACTTGGTTGTGGTTGTGTAAAAGATGGTCATCAAAGTATTATATCTCATTGTACATATTTATTTGTTTATTTTCTTTTCTTCTTTCTTTTTATAGCTTTTCTTTCCCCGTCATTTGAAATTAAGACACATTGACTACTTTTTAAATATTTAAATCGTCGCATAAAAGAGCCCGGGGAACGCAGGGAATTGTTCAAATAATTTGTAGATTTTATTGCATGCACAGATAATTGAGATCATTTGCCTAAATTTATAATCATTGGCTCATATA
>NW_024005977.1:0-1361 GCF_014805625.2 Glossina fuscipes
GAAACAAGTTATCTTGTATTAGTCAGGATGTACATACAAAGTTCCTTAACGAATATTTTTATTTATAAGTTTTATGTTTTCGTTTTGTTTGTTTTTCGGTTCATCGTTAATTTGATATTTCTACTAACTTCGACTTGATGAATAGATGGTATGTATTTCTCGTAATCGAATTATTATGAAATAAGTTATCTTGATTAGTCAGGATGTGCCTATAAAGGTACTTCAGGAATATTTTTGTTTTCAAATTTTATATTTTCGTTTTCTTTATTTTTCGGTTCATCGTTAATTTGATATTTTTGTCTATTTTCTCTGCACATAAAGCGAGTAAGTATTTCTGATTATCGAATTACTCTAAAATAAGTTATCTTACATTTGTCAAGATGAACATCTAAACTTCTTTCAGTGTTATTTCTATTTACAAAATTTATGTTTTCTTTTTCTTCTCATTTTCGGTTCATCATAAATTGAATATTTTTGCTAACTCTGACTATATATAAAGAGTGTAAGTATTTCTGATAACCACATCAATCTGAAACAAATTTTCTTGTATTATTCAAGATGTAGCTCTAAATTCCTTTCAGGAATATATTTATTTTTAAATGTCATATTTGTTTGTTTTTTTTATTTTTCGTGGCATCGTTATATTGGTGTCTCTTTTAACTTTTAATGTGAAGGCTGTAAGTATTTTTTCGAACCATATTATTCTAAAACAAATTATCTTGCATTTGTCACGATGAACATCTGAACTTCCTTCAGCAATATTTCCGTTAGCAAATTTTATGTTTTCGTTTTATTTTGTATTTTCGGTTCATCATTGATGTGATATTTCTGCTAACTTCGATTGCATGCATAGATTGTAAGTATTTTTGATGATCGAATTACTCTGAAACAAGTTATCTTGCATTACTGAAGATATACACATAAACTCCCTTTAGGGATTTTTTTTATTTATAAATTTTATGCTTTCGTTTTCTTTTTTATCTTCGTGTCATGATTAATTTGACATTTTTCCTAATTTTCACTGCACATTAAGCGAGTAAGTATTTCTGATCATCGAATTCCTCCAAAATAAGTTATCTTACATTTGTCAAGATAAACATCTAAACTTCTTCCAGTATTATTTCTATTTACAAATTGCATGTTTTCATTTTCTTCTTATTTTCGTTTCATCATAAATTTAATATTTTTCCCATCTCCAACTATACATAAAGAGTGTAAGTATTTCTAATAAGCGCGTCACTCTGAAACAAGTTTTCTTATATTAGTCAAGATGTACCCATAAAGACCCTTCAGGAATATTTTTATTTTTAAATTTCTTTTTGTTTTTATTTTATTTTTCGGTGCGTCGTTACTCCGATATG
>NW_024005978.1:0-1402 GCF_014805625.2 Glossina fuscipes
CAACTGCGTATAAAGACGGTAAGTATTTCGACTAATCGAATTATACTCAAACAAGTTATCTTGTGTTAATCATGATGTACACATAAAGTTCCTTCACGAATATTTTTATTTATAAGTTTTATGTTATCGTTTTGTTTGTTTTTCGGTTCATCGTTAATTTGATATTTCTACTAACTTCGACTTGATGAATAGATGGTATGTATTTCTCGTAATCGAATTATTATGAAATAAGTTATCTTGATTAGTCAGGATGTACCAATAAAGTTACTTCAGGAATATTTTTGTTTTCAAATTTTATATTTTCGTTTTCTTTATTTTTCGGTTCATCGTTAATTTGATATTTTTGTCTATTTACTCTGCATATAAAGGGAGTAAGTATTTCTGATTATCGAATTACTCTAAAATAAGTTATCTTACATTTGTCAAGATGAACATCTGAACTTCTTTCAGTATTATTTCTATTTACAAAATTTATGTTTTCTTTTTCTTCTCATTTTCGGTTCATCATAAATTGAATATTTTTGCTAACTCTGACTATATATAAAGAGTGTAAGTATTTCTGATAACCACATCAATCTGAAACAAATTTTCTTGTATTATTCAAACTTAGCTCTAAATTCCTTTCAGGAATATATTTATTTTTAAATGTCATATTTGTTTGTTTTTTTTATTTTTCGTGGCATCGTTATATTGGTGTCTCTTTTAACTTTTAATGTGAAGGCTGTAAGTATTTTTTCGAACCATATTATTCTAAAACAAATTATCTTGCATTTGTCACGATGAACATCTGAACTTCCTTCAGCAATATTTCCGTTAGCAAATTTTATGTTTTCGTTTTATTTTGTATTTTCGGTTCATCATTGATGTGATATTTCTGCTAACTTCGATTGCATGCATAGATTGTAAGTATTTTTGATGATCGAATTATTCTGAAACAAGTTATCTTGCATTACTGAAACTCCCTTTAGGAATTTTTTTATTTATAAATTTTATGCTTTCGTTTTCTTTTTTATCTTCGCGTCATGATTAATTTGACATTTTTCCTAATTTTCACTGCACATTAAGCGAGTAAGTATTTCTGATCATCGAATTCCTCCAAAATAAGTTATTTTACATTTGTCAAGATAAACATCTAAACTTCTTCCAGTATTATTTCTATTTACAAATTGCATGTTTTCATTTTCTTCTTATTTTCGTTTCATCATAAATTTGATATTTTTCCCAACTTCAACTATACATAAAGAGTGTAAGTATTTCTAATAAGCGCGTGACTCTGAAACAAGTTTTCTTATATTAGTCAAGATGTACCCATAAAGTCCCTTCAGGAATATTTTTATTTTTAAATTTCATTGTTATCTTTTTGTTTTTATTTTATTTTTCGGTGCGTCGTTACTCCGATATG
>NW_024005979.1:0-1677 GCF_014805625.2 Glossina fuscipes
ATCGATAATTATACTGAAACAAGTTATCTTGTATTAGTAAAGATTTAGACACCAAGTCCCTTCATGAATATTTTTATCTATAAATTTTGTTTTTGCTTTGTTTATTTTTCGGTTCACCGCTAATTTGATATTTCTGTTAACTTCAACTGAATATAAAGACCGTAAGTATTTCTGGTAATCGGCTTACTCGGAAAGAAGTTACCTTGCATTAGTCAAAGTGTATATATAAAGTCCTTTCAGGAATATTTTTATTTATAAATTTTATGTTTTCGTTGTGTTTATTTTTCGGGTCGTCGTTAATTTGATATTTCTGCTAACTTCAACTGAATATAAAGTGTGTAAGTATTTCTGGTAATCGAATTACAATGAAGGAAGTTACCTTGAATTAGTCAAAGTGTATATATAAAGTCCTTTCAGGAATATTTTTATTTATAAATTTTGTTTTCATTTTTTTATTTTTCGGTTCATCGTTAATTTGATATTTCTGCTATGTCAAACTGCATATAAAGCTCGTAAGTATTTCTGGTAATCGAATTACTCTGAAATAAGTTATCTTGTATTAGTCAAGATGTACGCTTTAAGTCGCTTAAGGAATATTTTTATTTATACATTTTGTTTTCATATAATTTTTCGGTACATCCTTAATTTATATTTCTACTAACTTCGAATGCATACATAGATAGTAAGTATTTCTGATAATCGAGTTACTCTGAAACAACTTATCTTGTATAAGTCAGGATGCACACACAAAGTTCCTTCAGGAATAGTTTTATTTATAAGTTTCATGTTTTCGTTTTGCTTATTTTTCGGTTCATCGTTAATTTGATATTGCTGCCAACGTCAACAGAATATAAGGACCGTAAGTATTTCCGGCAATCGCATTATATTGAACAAGATATCTTGTTATAGTCATAGTTATAGGTGTACAGATAAAGTCCCTTCAGAAAAATTTGTATTTATAAATTTTATATTTTCGTTTTGTTTATTTTTCGGTTCATCGCTAATTTAATATTTCTGCTAATTTCAACTGTATATAAAGACGGTAAGTATTTCTGGTAATCGAATTACTCTGAAACAAATTATCTTGTGTTAGTCAGGATGTATCCATAAACTTCCTTCAGGAATATTTTTATTTATAAGTTTTCTGTTTACGTTTTGTTTATTTTCGGTTCATCGCTAATTTAATATTTCTGCCAACTTCAACAGAATATAAAGACCGTAAGTATTTCCGGTAATCAAATTACTCTGAAACAAATTATCTTGAATTTGTCAAGATGAAAATCTGAACTTCCTTCTGCAATTTTTCTATTAATAAATTTTATGTTTTCGTTTTCTTTTTTATTATCGGTTCATCGTAAATTTGATATTTCTGCTAACTTCGACTGCATATAAAGTTTGTAAGTATTTCTGATAATCGAATTATAGTGAAACAAGTTATCTTGCATTAGTCAAGATGTACACATCAAGTCCCTCCATATATTGTTTATAAATTCCATTTTTTAATTTTGTTTACCTTTCGGGTCATCATTAATTTGATCCTTCTCCTAACTTCGACTGCTTGTAAAGGGAGTAAGTATTTCTGCCAATCGAATTATACTCGAACATGTTATCTTGCATTAGTAAAGATGTGCACATCAAGTCCCTTCAGGAATATTTTTATTTATAAATTTTACTTCT
>NW_024005980.1:0-1846 GCF_014805625.2 Glossina fuscipes
ATCGATAATTATACTGAAACAAGTTATCTTGTATTAGTAAAGATTTACACACCAAGTCCCTTCATGAATATTTTTATCTATAAATTTTGTTTTTGCTTTGTTTATTTTTCGGTTCACCGCTAATTTGATATTTCTGTTAACTTCAACTGAATATAAAGACCGTAAGTATTTCTGGTAATCGGCTTACTCGGAAAGAAGTTACCTTGCATTAGTCAAAGTGTATATATAAAGTCCTTTCAGGAATATTTTTATTTATAAATTTTATGTTTTGGTTGTGTTTATTTTTCGGGTCGTCGTTAATTTGATATTTCTGCTAACTTCAACTGAATATAAAGTGTGTAAGTATTTCTGGTAATCGAATTACAATGAAGGAAGTTACCTTGAATTAGTCAAAGTGTATATATAAAGTCTTTTCAGGAATATTTTTATTTATAAATTTTGTTTTCATTTTTTTATTTTTCGGTTCATCGTTAATTTGATATTTCTGCTATGTCAAACTGCATATAAAGCTCGTAAGTATTTCTGGCAATCGAATTATACTGAAACAAGTTATCTTGTATTAGTCAAGTTCTACATATAAAGTCCTTCGAGGAATATTTTTATTTATAAATTTAGTTTTTATTTTGTTTATTTTTTGGTTAATCGTTAATTTGATATTTCTGCTATCTCAAATTGCATATAAAGCTGGTAAGTATTTCTGGTAATCGAATTACTCTGAAATAAGTTATCATGTATTAGTCAAGATGTACGCTTTAAGTCGCTTAAGGAATATTTTTATTTATACATTTTGTTTTCATATAATTTTTCGGTACATCCTTAATTTATATTTCTACTAACTTCGAATGCATACATAGATAGTAAGTATTTCTGATAATCGAGTTACTCTGAAACAACTTATCTTGTATAAGTCAGGATGCACACACAAAGTTCCTTCAGGAATAGTTTTATTTATAAGTTTCATGTTTTCGTTTTGCTTATTTTTCGGTTCATCGTTAATTTGCTATTGCTGCCAACGTCAACAGAATATAAGGACCGTAAGTATTTCCGGCAATCGCATTATATTGAACAAGATATCTTGTTATAGTGATAGTTATAGGTGTACAGATAAAGTCCCTTCAGAAAAATTTGTATTTATAAATTTTATATTTTCGTTTTGTTTATTTTTCGGTTCATCGCTAATTTAATATTTCTGCTAATTTCAACTGTATATAAAGACGGTAAGTATTTCTGGTAATCGAATTACTCTGAAACAAATTATCTTGTGTTAGTCAGGATGTATCCATAAACTTCCTTCAGGAATATTTTTATTTATAAGTTTTCTGTTTACGTTTTGTTTATTTTCGGTTCGTCATTAATTTGATATTTCTGCCAACTTCAACAGAATATAAAGACCGTAAGTATTTCCGGTAATCAAATTACTCTGAAACAAATTATCTTGAATTTGTCAAGATGAAAATCTGAACTTCCTTCTGCAAATTTTCTATTAATAAATTTTATGTTTTCGTTTTCTTTTTTATTATCGGTTCATCGTAAATTTGATATTTCTGCTAACTTCGACTGCATATAAAGTTTGTAAGTATTTCTGATAATCGAATTATAGTGAAACAAGTTATCTTGCATTAGTCAAGATGTACACATCAAGTGCCTCCATATATTGTTTATAAATTCCATTTTTTCATTTTGTTTACCTTTCGGGTCATCATTAATTTGATCCTTCTCCTAACTTCGACTGCTTGTAAAGGGAGTAAGTATTTCTGCCAATCGGATTATACTCGAACATGTTATCTTGCATTAGTAAAGATGTACACATCAAGTCCCTTCAGGAATATTTTTATTTATAAATTTT
>NW_024005981.1:0-1767 GCF_014805625.2 Glossina fuscipes
AACGCGTGCTTTGCCTATGGCATATCCGCATTATTTCCTAGTTGTGACATCTTCGTAGGATTCGAAATTTGAATTACATCTTTTCACTATAATCAGTTCTTAAACTGTTGTGTATAATAGCTTGTGGTTTATTCCCAATTCCAATTTGCGTCGGCTGTGCGTGTGCCTCTGCGCTGTATGTGCTCATACTTTGTTTTTCTCTTCGGCTATTTATATGGGAATTTAGTTCTTTTTATTTTCTAATTTTTCTTTAAATACCTTTTAATAGTTAGTAATGGTGTTTAATATAAAATTGGTTTTTGAAAGTCAATTTAACAATAAATTCTCAGTTTCTTTTAGCTTTATCCGCCTGATTGGCCGAGTAGGCAAGAATCTCGGCAACTCAGTGGTCGTGGGTTCAAATTTCAAGTGCGGTAAAGTTTTTAATAAAGCCGAAAGCCTTACATGCCAGTGCTTTAAAACTTTAATCTTAGAATTTATTTTCTGGCTAAATTTATAATAATAATAATAGTAATATTTTAGCTTAGTTTCATGTGTAAGTAAATGAAATAATAAATGAAGGTGCCATAAACTATGGCAATCGTAACAGGAATGTGCTGCAAATTTTTCGACAATTTTCTTGATGTGATCGCATTCACGCAACAGGAATTTGGTGGCTTCCTTATAGCACTTTTTCGTACGCGTAAGGCCGGCAACGGTTGCTGCCGCTTCTCCAATTAGTGGTTCCCATAAAAACAAAAAATTTGGCCTGGTTATAATTGCTTATTCTCGTGACCAGTTGCTTTAAACACATCCGAAAAGGGTAACCAATTTTCAAAATTATCATCAAACTTATTCAATTGGAATGCTTCTTGAAATGCACACATCGTGTCATAATTGAGCTATAATAATGTTTGCTCTATTGTCGTACTCGTCTCATACTCCTTCGCTTCATCTCTTGGTTTTGTTTGAAGCTTCACAGTCTTATCTACTTTTCTTAGATTAAAATGTAGGTTGCCTAACTTTTAAGTCTTTGAAGATACATGATAGTTTGTGACTCCAACCCGCCTACACCGCTTATTTACCTGTATCTACTAGTTTCGAGTGCTTTTGAAAAATCCGATACGAAATTACGAAAGTTTGTGACTTGCATACGGCATATACAAAATGCCGCATCCATTTTGCCTTTTACCACCGTTTTCTCCCCTCTTCTTCAGGAAGATTTTTATTATAAATTTGATGTTTTCGTTTCCTTTTTTCTTTTCGGTTCATCGTTAATTTGGTATTCGGCTGCGTATAAAGCGGGTAAGTAATTCTGATAATCGAATCACTCTGAAACAAATTATCTTTTATTAGTCAAGATGTACACTTTAAGTCGCTTAAGGAATAATTTTATTTATACATTTTGTTTTCATATTATTTTTCGGTACATGGTTAATTTGATATTTCTACTAACTTCGAATGCATACATTATTAGTATTTCTGGTAACCGAGTTATTATGAAACAACTTATCTTGTATTAGTTAGGATGCACACATAAAGTTCCTTCAGAAATAGTTTTATTTATAAGTTTCATGTTTTCGTTTTGTTTATTTTTCGGTTCATCGATAATTTGATATGTGTGCCAACTTTGACTACATAAGTAGAAGGTAAGTATTTCTGGTAATCGAATTACTCTGAAAGAAATTATCATGTATTAGTCGGGACGTACACATAAAGTTCCTTCGGGTATCTTTTTATGTATAAATTTTATATTTTCGTTTTGTTTATTTTCGGTTCATCGTTAAT
>NW_024005982.1:0-1755 GCF_014805625.2 Glossina fuscipes
AACGCGTGCTTTGCCTATGGCATATCCGCATTATTTCCTAGTTGTGATATCTTCGTAGGATTCGAAATTTGAATTACATCTTTTCACTATAATCAGTTCTTAAACTGTTGTGTATAATAGCTTGTGGTTTATTCCCAATTCCAATTTGCGTCGGCTGTGCGTGTGCCTCTGCGCTGTATGTGCTCATACTTTGTTTTTCTCTTCGGCTATTTATATGGGAATTTAGTTCTTTTTATTTTCTAATTTTTCTTTAAATACCTTTTAATAGTTAGTAATGGTGTTTAATATAAAATTGGTTTTTGAAAGTCAATTTAACAATAAATTCTCAGTTTCTTTTAGCTTTATCCGCCTGATTGGCCGAGTAGGCAAGAATCTCGGCAACTCAGTGGTCGTGGATTCAAATTTCAAGTGCGGTAAAGTTTTTAATAAAGCCGAAAGCCTTACATGCCAGTGCTTTAAAACTTTAATCTTAGAATTTATTTTCTGGCTAAATTTATAATAATAATAATAGTAATATTTTAGCTTAGTTTCATGTGTAAGTAAATGAAATAATAAATGAAGGTGCCATAAACTATGGCAATCGTAACAGGAATGTGCTGCAAATTTTTCGACAATTTTCTTGACGTGATCGCATTCACGCAACAAGAATTTGGTGACTTCCTTATAGCACTTTTTCCTACGCGTAAGGCCTGCAACGGTTGCTGCCGCTTCTCCAATTAGTGGTTCCCATAAAAACAAAAAATTTGGGCAGGTTATAATTGCTTATTCTCGTGACCAGTTGCTTTAAACACATCCGAAAAGGGTAACCAATTTTCAAAATTATCATCAAACTTATTCAATTGGAATGCTTCTTGAAATGCACACATCGTGTCATAATTGAGCTATAATAATGTTTGCTCTATTGTCGTACTCATCTCATACTCCTTCGCTTCATCTCTTGATTTTGTTTGAAGCTTCACAGCCTTATCTACTTTTCTTAGATTAAAATGTACGTTGCCTAACTTTTAAGTCTTTGAAGATACATGATAGTTTGTGACTCCACCCCGCCTACACCGCTTATTTATCTGTATCCACTAGTTTTGAGTGCTTTTGAAAAATCCGATACGAAATTACGAAAGTTTGTGACTTGCATACGGCATATACAAAATGCCGCATCCATTTTGCCTTTTACCACCGTTTTCTCCCCTCTTCTTCAGGAAGATTTTTATTATAAATTTTATGTTTTCGTTTCCTTTTTTCTTTTCGGTTCATCGTTAATTTGGTATTCGGCTGATTATAAAGCGGGTAAGTAATTCTGATAATCGAATCACTCTGAAACAAATTATCTTTTATTAGTCAAGATGTACACTTTAAGTCGCTTAAGGAATAATTTTATTTATACATTTTGTTTTCATATTATTTTTCGGTACATGGTTAATTTGATATTTCTACTAACTTCGAATGCATACATTATTAGTATTTCTGATAACCGAGTTATTCTGAAACAACTTATCTTGTATTAGTTAGGATGCACACATAAAGTTCCTTCAGAAATAGTTTTATTTATAAGTTTCATATTTTCGTTTTGTTTATTTTTCGGTTCATCGATAATTTGATATGTGTGCCAACTTTGACTACATAAGCAGAAGGTAAGTATTTCTGGTAATCGAATTACTCTGAAAGAAATTATCATGTATTAGTCGGGACGTACACATAAAGTTCCTTCGGGTATCTTTTTATTTATAAATTTTATATTTTCGTTTTGTTTATTTTCGG
>NW_024005983.1:0-1004 GCF_014805625.2 Glossina fuscipes
TGTACATATCAATTTTATATTTTCGTTTCGTTTCTTTTTCGATTCATTGTGAATTAAAATTTTGCTCACTTCGATTGTACATAAAGAAAGTAAGTATTTCTGATAATTCAATTACTCTGAAATAAGTCATCTTGTAATAGTCATGATGTACCCACAAAGTCTCTTTAACAATATTTCTACTTATAAATTTTGTCATTTCGTTTTGTTTGTTTTTCGGTTCGCCGTTAATTTGAATTTTGTTAACTTCGATTGTACATAAAGAAAGTAAGTATTTCTGATAATCCAATTAGTCTGAAACAAGTTATCTTGTATTAGTCAAGGCGTACACATTAAGTTCCTTCAGGAACATTTTTATTTATGAATTTTATGTGTTCCTTTTTTTTCATTTTCGGGTTCATCGTTAATTTGATATTTCTACTAACTTCGACTGAATGTAAAGGCTGTAAGTATTTGTTATAAACGAATTATACCGAAATAAGTTATTTTGCATCGGTGACGATGTGCACACAAAGTTCCTTCACGCATTATTTTATTTATAAATTGTATGCTTTCTTTTTTCTTATTTTCTGGCTAATTGTTAAATCTATATTTCTGCTAACTTTAACCGCATTCATAGGTGGTAAGTATTTCCGATAATCGAATTATTCTGAAACAAGCTATCTTGTATTAGTGAAGATTTACCCATAAACTTCCTTCAGGAATAATTTTATTTATAAGTTTTATGTTCTCGTTATGTTTATTTTTCGGTTCGTCGTTAATTTGATATTTCTTCTAACTTCAATTAAATATAAAGACGGTAAGCATTTCTGGTAATCGAATTATACTGAAACAAGTTATCTTGTATAAGTAGGGATTTAGCAATAAGGTTCCTTCACGAATATATTTATTTTTCAATTTTATATTTTCGTTTTGTTTATTTTTCGGTTCATCGTTAATTTGATATTTCTGTTAACTTTAACTGAATATAAAGACCGTAAGTATTTCTGGTAATCGAATTACTCTGA
>NW_024005984.1:0-1917 GCF_014805625.2 Glossina fuscipes
TTAAACAAGTTGCTGAAACGCTCACAGTAAACAACAACAAAGTTTTCGTAGCCAAGTATATTTATGTATGCATGCAATGCATGTTCTTATTCTACGCACTATTTCAAATTGTTGGACGCAGTAAAAAACTTCATACAGAATGATGTTAAACCAATTATGATAATATTGGATGTGACGAAAACGTTTGATCGGAATGATTAGCTATTATATTTCGCAGGAAATTTTTAAGAACGCATTTGGAATATACTCTTAAATATCGTTGATTTATGCAATGATGCTAGCATCCTAATTGCCTATATATATATATTTTCTGAAAGTTTCACCAATCTAGGGAAAGACGTCCGCGTATGTAAAGTGAATAGGCTTTTACCACCTATTTAAGACGGCAATGAGTGGTTTACCGCTAATAATTTTTGCACCCTACATCATTTGTGATACAATAAAGGCTTAAGATCTCCTACTAGACCTTTTTAAATTTCTATAATACCAATCTATTCAGAATCGCTTTTTGCATTGATCTAAGTTTGAATGTCTGTGGCTCAACTTTTTCGTCCACTCCCTCTATAAAGCCTTGCAAGTCATTATAAAAAAATGTTTTAATTTTCGTTGACCGTTAATTTTCCACCGGTTTCTTATGAAGCGATACGAAACCTAGCAAATTTTTTCATAAAACGTCTTTATCAAAACACAGGCACTGCAGTAAAGATCAGATTTCAATATTATTGAAACAAAGCTTGGTAGCTTAGAAATTTTCACCAAAACATCTCGGGAAGTTTCAAACTCTATTGTGGCCAATATTTAAATAAACCCAGAATTATATATAATATCTTTTGAAGAAATTGCTATAATAAAAAGTCTTATTATTATTATTATTAATTTAGAATAAATTCTATGGCTAAAGTCTTAAAGCACTAGCATCTAAGGCTTTCGGCTTTATTAAAAACTCTACCGCACTTGAGATTTTAACCCACGACCACTGAGTTGCTAATCGATATTCTTGCCCACTCGGCCACTCAGGCGAACATAATAAAAAGTAGGTGTACCCTAAGTCGTTCTGAATGCATATTTTTAATATTATCCTTATTGTAAACGTCTTACGGTATAGAGTTTCTTATGCCAATCATAGACGCATAAGTGGAGAGTAATTTTTTAAAAGTCTGGCAGACAACAGACACTGCGTAATAAACATGAGACGGAACCCCGTCATCCCTTCAACGACAATCCCCCTTTTTAAAATCATAACATCCGTGACACTAAAAGCTGGATTGCCAAAATGCGCTAAAATCTAAAATACGAACATGTTTGTTCCTTCTTAAGCTTAAACGACGGAGATCGCTCTCTCTTATACAATTATTTTTATTCAGCATTAGATTCTCAGTGTACGTAGCTGTATGCCTTCTGCTCATCTGCATGCTTATCATAGGCTCTTGAAAGAAAAACTAATGTGGAAAGTTGAAAGCCTTGCCTTGTAGTGGCCACAAATCAAGCTTGAAATATACGATCGAAGCATCTACAGCCACGCAATATATTATATACAATATATATTATATAATTACCTATTAAACACGAGATTTCAATTAAGTCAAACCAATTGTGTTATAAAATTTATATAAAATATTTGAAAAAAAAAAACAAGGTAAAGAGAATGTATTTGAACTTTTGAAAAACTTATTAAAAGAAGTAAGAAAATCATATTTGATTGTACTCAGTACGCGGAAACCCGTAGTCTATCATTCATATCAAAGATTGATTTGCCCATTTTGTACAAACAATACTACAAGGTTAATAAATAAATAAAATAAAAAATAAATAAAAAAAATTGTAGATTTTATCGCATGCAAAGATAATTGAGATCAATTGTCTAAATTTGTAATCATTGGCTCATATAAGAAAAATTTATATAAATGTAGAAATATA
>NW_024005985.1:0-2688 GCF_014805625.2 Glossina fuscipes
CGCTATCCCTTATGCATTTATTTTTATTCAGCATTAGATTCTCAGTGAACTTAGCGGTATGCCTTCTGCTCACCTGCATGCTTATCGTAGGTTCTTGAAAGAAAAACCTTGTGGTGGCCACAAATCATACTTGAAATATAGGCTCGATGCATCTACAGCCACGCCCGTAGCGCAGAGAAAATTTCTGACTTGAAAATAAAACCTTTCGGAAACCAAGGAACTAACTTAAGGATGAAATTTGGTCCAATCTATCCACATATCCATTAATACGAAGACATCGGTAGGGGATCCTCGAGATTCGTCGCAAGATGAATTTTTTTTTTTTTTGTTCGAAAATGAAAAGTATGTAGTTTGTACAATGAAGCTGGCATTGTGATTAAAATTGGCAGAATTTGTTTGGGTTCATTTAGATAAAACCTAATAGTTCTTTTTTGTACTAAGATTTAATAAATTAATAATTTTTGTATATTGTCTTGGGAGTATATGTAGAAAACTCTCAAAAGAGAGATCATCTTTTGTGCAGAAACGTGAAGTTATAAACCGTAAGGGTAGAAATGTGAACGTTACACTGTCAGAAGTTAATGAAATATTATCAGCTTAACTATTAGAGACAATGAACGGAACATTTCGATTTCCTGTCCCTAAACACCAGACGGCATTATGGCTGACGTTATACATATTTTCCATGAAATCTTTAACGTTTACATTACATCACAAATGTGAACATGCTTCGTTACCGACCTTTTCTCATATATAGGAAATGACATGAGAAATAATTATTGAAAAAAATTATTATATGAAAAAATTATTGAAAAAAAACAACGGTTGATTTTGGTATAAGGCAATCTCACATTCTCTCTCTTTTCTAAAAAAGGTTCGGAAAATGTTGTCACCGAGCGTGCGTATGCCTTTAGACGGGTGGAGCATTGTCTCAAACTTCGTTTTTATGTCAAATTTCCGATCGGGATCACTTATCTCAACCCAATATCGTATATTTAATTACATACACGAGCCGTTCTCTTCAAAAGCGATGTAAGTGTGTGTTGTATTGCATAGAGATATTTGGAGGTAGCTATTTTGTATAATAAGTAAAAAATGTTGATATATATGTATATATACATAGTTTACAATGCAACCCTTTTTAAAGTATTAGGCAAAAGTAGTTTATACTTTTGATTATCGCAAATATAGACTTACAGCACTTTCAGCTACCAAAACAATATATTAATTACCTATTAAACGCGAGATTTCAATTGAGTCAAACTAATTGTGTTATAAAATTTATATAAAATATTTGAAAAAAAAAACAAGGTAAAGAGAATGAATTTGGACTTTTAAAAAACTTATTAAAAGAAGTAAGAAAATCATATTTGATTGTAACGGAGTCTTTTATACCCAACACCGCTAACCTAAACTAAATTTTCATGCCCTACAATATTAGATGGGCGATTTTTGGATGATTTTTTCCATTTTCAGAATAAGAGTTGAAATTTGTATGATGCGTGTGTTGCATTTTATGGATAAAAAGGGCAAAACCCGGAAAGCAGAAGTTCACAGTTTCTGTTGCATAGCCATGTAAGCGTGGCAAGCGTGCTGTTTTTCTTAATTTTTGCGATCAGCAGGTTGTTCGCCACAGATACTACACAATTGCGCAGATGGAGAGACGTGCTTAAAAGTGACCAAGAATTTATGTACTTATGTTCTGCGGTTTTTGAAGTTTGCTTCTGTGCGTCATATATAAAAAATTTTTGAAAAAAAAATGAAATTATTACATACTATAAAATTAAGTGGGCGTAATCTACTTTTTCCATTTTCTACATACATTTGAATATACTTTCAACTTTTTGTAGATTTATTTGTTATAACTTATGAGTAATGGGTAAAAACCAATTTTTTATTTCATTTAAAAAAGAGAAAAGTCCTCATTTTACAAAGCACTGCAGGCATGTCCTTCGACTGATTTGACCCGTTTTCAACACCAACCTGCGCGCAATCACCACCAATTTTTTTGACAAATTTGAAGTCGATAGCTTCATTTGTGAGAATGTTTATAACAAACATTACGCAGACAGACAGACGGACATGCTTAAGTTGCTTAAGAATTTCATGCTGATCAAGAATGTATACACTTTGCGGGGTCTCTGAAGCTTCTTCCTGGCCTTTGCAAACATTTTTACAAAATGAATATACCTGTCATCCTTCGGCGATGGGCTTAAAGAATGTAGTCGGGAGGTGTCTATAATCAGGACTACATTAACTACTTGTGTAAGAATTGAAGAAAATTCGAACAAAATCATAAAGCAAATCTAAAAAATTTGTACTCAGTACGCGGAAACCCGTAGCCTACCATTCATATCAAAGATTGATTTGCCCATTTTGTACAAACAATACTACAAGGTTATCTTTACACGTTAACTTAACTTGGTTATGGTTGTGTAAAAGATGGTCATCAAAGTATTATATCTCATTGTACATATTTATTTGTTTATTTTCTTTACTTCTTTCAATTTTATAGCTTTTCCTTCCCCGTCATTTGAAATTAAGACACATTGCTAATTTTTAAATATAACAATCGTCGCATAAAAGAGCCCGGGGAACGCAGGGAATTGTTCAAATAATTTGTAGATTTTATTGCATGCAGAGATAATTGAGATCATTTGCCTAAATTTATAATCATTGGCTCATATA
>NW_024005986.1:0-1201 GCF_014805625.2 Glossina fuscipes
AATCCGTTTTGCAGCAAATGGATTTAGCCATACGTGGTGGTGAAAATGAACGCAAATGCAGACACCGTAAACGCATCGCAATGTTATCCTGAATTGAATATGTCCACCAAATTCCCTCGATTTGCGGGAGGTATCAATTTCCTAGATTGATGTGAGGAATGGGTTTACATACTTATGGCGTAAGTGCTTACACACCGTTTCAAGAAGGGTGATTTTAATCTCGAAGATCATGCTCTATATGTGGTGCGGCTAGAGCTCAACCTAGTCCATTAGACTGATGAAGAAATCCTAGGCGATCTCTATCGATGGCAATTATTGACTTTAAGTTGAGCATTGTAGGACGAACGTTCGCAACTCAACGAAAGACATAATGAAGTGATTATGCAACATAAAAATGCTCGACGCTATGCCGCAAAGTCGTCAAAAAATTACTTGAAAATGTCGAAATGAGATTTTCTATCCGCCCAGCTCTCTTCACGGGGCATTCCTCTCCTTGACTATCACTTGCTTCGGTCGATGTGACTGACCGGCACTTTTGTTCTTATGAAAACGTCAGAAATTGATGAAATTGGATACGTAAATCGCTTTAAAGGATGAACCATTCTTCCGACGTAGGATTTGTACGTCGTTTGAAAGATCGGAGGAAGCAGTGTTTTTTTATTAAAAAGCTTCATTTACCGAAAAAAAAACGATGTTAAAGTTATGAACAAAAATAAACATCTGAACAATGAAAACCTCATAAAATAAAGAAAAATGTAAAAATTTTCATTTTCTTCCTTTTTACAAAGAGTCCTGTACCCCGTTAAAAAAGGCTTATGCAGTTCCTGTTTTTTTCTTTAGAAATTGCGAACATCGTGGGCAAGAGATGTCAATTATTTTAATTTTTAAAAGAAGATCCAAAGAGTTTTGAGGTAGAAAGGGGCAACTTTACACCTCAGGTTACCGGTCTGCTGAATCTAGCGTATTCTTCGTTAATTTTATATATCAAAAAAGACCCGGTGGAGAGGCTGCGTGCTCAGAAGTCAGCACTATAACTTATACGAAAGTATTCTATTATTTCACTCATCATATAGCCGGGAACGTTTGTCAATACCTACATAGTATAACGTTTACTGTATGCCATCGTTGGCATCTAGCTGAAGCTGCCTCTTGTCGCAAAGTCCATTAATTTAATTGCAGTTAATAATTAAATTTTGAAGTC
>NW_024005987.1:0-1251 GCF_014805625.2 Glossina fuscipes
AATAACCATTCAAATAATGCTAGATAAAGTCCTGCAAAAATCCGTTTCGCAGCAAGTGGATTTAGCGACACGTCATGGTGAAAATAAACGCAAATGCAGACACCGTAACCGCATTGCAATGTTATCCTGAATTGAAAATATCGACCAAATTCCCTCGATTTGCGGGAGGTATCAATTTCCTAGATTGATGTGAGGAATGGGTTTACATACTTATGGCGTAAGTGCTTACACACCGTTTCAAGAAGGGTGATTTTAACCTCGAAGATCGTGCTCTATATGTTTTGCGGCTAGAGCTCAACCTAGTCCATTAGACTGATTAAGAAATCCTAGGCGATCTCTATCGATGGCAATTATTGACTGTAAGTTGAGCATTGTAGGACGAACGCTCGCAACTCAACGAAAGACATAATGAAGTGATTATGCAACATAAAAATGCTCGACGCTATGCCGCAAAGTCGTCAAAAAATTACTTGAAAATGTCGAAATGAGATTTTCTATCCGCCCAGCTCTCTTCACGGGGCATTCCTCTCCTTGACTATCACTTGCTTCGGTCGATGTGACTGACCGGCACTTTTGTTCTTATGAAAACGTCAGAAATTGATGAAATTGGATACGTAAATCGCTTTAAAGGGTGAATCATTTTTCCGACGTAGGATTTGTACGTCGTCCGAAAGATGGGAGAAAGCAGTGTTTTTTATTAAAAAGCTTCATTTACCGAAAAAAAAAACGATGTTAAAGTTGTGAACAAAAATAAACATCTGAACAATGAAAGCCTCATAAAATAATGAAAGATGTGAAAATTTTCATTTTCTTCCTCTTTACAAAGAGGAAGAAAATTTCGACGAAATTTACAGGTAAAAGGAGTATGCAGTTCATGTATTTTTGTTTAGAAATTGCGAACATCGTGGGCAAGAGATGTCAATTATTTTAATTTTTAAAAGAAGATCTAAAGAGTTTTGAGGTAGAAAGGGGCAACTTTACACCTCAGGTAATCGGTCTGCTGCATCTAGCGTATTCTTCGTTAATTTTGTATATCAAAAAAGACCCGGTGGAGAGGCTGCGTGCTCAGAAGTCAGCACTATAACCTATACGAAAGTATTCTATTATTTCACTCATCATATAGCCGGGAACGTTTGTCAATACCTACATAGTACAACGTTTACTGTATGCCATCGTTGGCATCTAGCTGAAGCTGCCTCGTGTAGCAAAGTCCATTAATTTAATTGCAGTTAATAATTAAATTTTGAAGTC
>NW_024005988.1:0-25229 GCF_014805625.2 Glossina fuscipes
GTGTGTGTGTGTGTGTGTGTGTGTGTGTGTGTGTGTGTGTGTGTGTGCGTGTGTGTGTGTGTGTGTGTGTGTGTGTGTACATACGGTTGCAGGTTTTCAAATAAAACGTTTTGTTAAGCATTATTTGACACAGTTGCCTTAAATTTAGTAGCAATTGTTGCCTTTAAGGCAATTCTTGTAATGCGTTACACATTTAAATATATATGTAAGGTAGAACAATACAAATAAAATATATGTATATATATATATACAAACATGTATACGCATATACATACATAGATTATATTTATATATATATGGGTTGGTTGTCCTTTTAAGGATTTTCACAATTTTAACTGGGCAGCTTGGCTTTCCATTATATGGAATACTACACAAAATAAATGATGTACACACGCCTAGCATTTATAAAGATAAATTCGTATATACAAGTATATGCTTTTGTTAATATGAACAAAAGTAAGTAAGTCATTTTTTCTTTTTCTAGTATTAGGATAAACCATGAATATTTTTAAGATGAAATATAGACAGTTGTGAGCTGAAGTAAAGACGAGAAGCCAGATATTTACAAACATTATCAAGTATTTTAGTTGCTATTTAATTGCTTCATTTCGCCTTTCGAACCTTTTACACTTTTGAAAAGCAATCGTTTGTATATCTTAGAGGATTTCCGAGGCGAACACATCTAAGTCGTTTAATAGTAAATAGGGAAATGATTAAGTACATCCTATAAGGATGTAAAATATAAGAAGCAAACATGCACAAGCTCACTTGTATATTTAAATAAATAAATAAATAAATAAATAAATAAAAGGAAAAACAAAACAAAGTGCATATCATTGGATATGAAAGGACATTTTTCTATGACAAGAAAATAGGTTAATAGAAGCACTGCACAAAGGTTAAGTCGTTCATTAAATTCAATGATAGGTTTTGTTTAAGAATTCAAAACAAAGGCTTGTTTTATTTATACTCTTTATATATATAACGTAGCAGTTGTTAATAAACGAAAAAAAAAAAGGAAAAAAGTTCAATACACTTTGAAAATGTTTCTTGTCTTGTTGCTAGTTTATCTGTTTTCTTTTTTTGCATTTTGTTTTAAATGCATACTGTATAATATATATTTTCTTATATCTTATGGCCTTGACTTGCTTTTCAATTTTCCTTTCATAATCTTAATCATAATATTTGAACAGGTTTTCCTCTTTCCTTGTCGCTTCTTCACATGGCATTATCATTATTATCAGAAGCGTTTTTGATTATGAGAACAAGTTGGATTTTCCGACCCACAATAGTTGAGGCGGGATGACTTCAAATATTATTAAGCAAGTTAATGTAGAATACATATCCTTGTTACTTAAGCAAAGGAGAGTAAAAAAGCGAAATACATATTTACACATATATATATGTACAAAAGAAAATGGGATCTAGTTCAGTAGGTAGTTGCTATTAGTGAATTACATGCTTGCATTTTTTGTTTTTGCTTTTTTTTTTTTTGTTTTCTTCTTTACCAAGTGTGAAAGTAAATGAAAACGCAAGCGAAATTCCTATACAACCCCTTTTTTATTTTATTTTCTCATTCCCTTTGCATTTCTTGCATTTTACTACTGTCTACGTTCTTCTGTACTTCTACGAAAACCATATTATTATTACCATTTTTTTTGTTGTTTTATTCGCCCATCGAACAAGAAACACAAGGCCAAAGAGCGGTTTGGTTTTCTCAATCATGATTATTATCCGATTGAAATATATATCACCGCCTGCTTTTCAGGCGAATAGGAAATATTTATAAGGTAAACATTATAATTTTATATGTTTAGGCCAAAAATGATTTAGATATATGTATAAATAAACATCCACTGAAAATAGTTACAGGTGTTTTGGGCTTTTTGTTAAAATCGGTAAAATGTTATATAACGATTTCAACAGTTGATTGGAATTCGTTTTCTGTTAAGGAAATAAATGGCCAAATAAATCTTATGATGTATAAATATTACTTATGTACCTCATCAATAATGCGTCAAATATCCAAAGGGCATACCCTAACTTGCTAGTTAAATGTATAGAAAAAATATATTTCATATATATATTTCTCAACTCAAACAATGTTCTTCGTTGTAGTTATTCTCGGCGGAAGGAATTCCTACTGCACAACACCAAGATAATCGAAAAAAGCTGTTAATACCACTTTGAGTTTTGAGCGATTTTGAAGCGGTTTTTTCGGTCTTGTCCCACATTTTGCGCAATATTTCTTTGATTGGTCGGTTATTTTCGGATCGTGTGGAAACGATCTAAGTCTCATCTCTCATAATTATGCAATTCATGGCGTTCTGATTGGTGAAACTCATTGTTTCACAGACGCCGCTGAAACATTAATAACGTTTATCAAGTGATGTTTGACACAGATGTCTCTCATAGCGCTATCAATTTAGAAAAAAAATATTTCTGATATTTGATTGACTCGAGCAATTTAACTGGAATATTGGCTCTCGTATTACTGCACCAATTATCGCACTTACACCATCATTGTAAATTGCTTGCCACGTAGGCATGTGCATGTATTTTGACAAGCGACATCTCTTGGTGAAAATGAGAAAGTAATGCGAAGTGCCAAGATTCGATGATTTTGATCCTTCTCTACATAAACTAAGAGTTTTCCATTTTGTGGTGTCGAGTTATTCAGTGCAAGCAGGCGCTGATCGTGAAACGCTTAAAATTGCATTTTCGGCGTTCATTGCTTTTGTTCTTTGATTTGAAGAAAACTAGTACCGAAGCCAATTAAACACTTTCAGAAGCTTATACCGATGCTTCGCCATCGAGTCTCAATTGGCTTTCGTTTCAACGATTTAACAGGACCAGAAAAGTTCTAAATCAAGCATTTGCAGGAGTTATTGGACCAAAACTCAGCTCAAAGTCTTGAACAACTTTCGAGCATCTTAGCGGTTGATGAATCAACTATGTCTAGGTATTTACAAACGATGGGAAAGATTCAAAAAGAGGGAATATGGCTTCCATACGAACCATTTCAATATCGGGGTTTCGTTGCCTGCAGGTAAGAAAAGAAGAGCTTTCTGTTACGTATTGCCATTGGCGATGAAAAGTGGATCTACTACGACAACTCCATGTGCAAAATAAATCCGCTACCTCAGATGTCTATCGAGACGTCAGTTGAACAAATTGAAAAATGCATTGATGCAAAAGCGACCAGCAATAGCGGTTAACAGACGCAAACTCATCCCCTTGCGTGGCATCCAACGCTCGGTTATACCTTGCAAGAGTTGTCAAAGTTGCAAGGCGACTGTGAAGTTCTGCCGCATCTAACGCACTCACCAGACATAGCAGTCTTTAATTACCACTTGTTCAGAGCGATGCAACATCGCTTCACTGGCACGTGATTTCAAAATGCTGAAGAAGTGCGAAAATGATGGGGTGATGATTCGATCGCTGCCAAACCAATGTGCTTCTGCCGACAAACATTTTGATTAATATAGATTGCATCAACTTTTCGCAATAAACACCTTTCTTAAATGAAAAAATGATCAAAATATCTGCTAACCTACCTACTTCGGTCAACGTGAGAAGCGGCTTCGAGATAATCGTGTGTGCTTGTCTGATAATCATATGGCATAAATATGATTACAACTGGGTTCAGAGGTACAGATCCTCTCCTTTGTTTATATGATATATAAAACGTGATATATTACTCCTTGTAGGGGAAATGCTGACATCTAACGGTAATTGATGTTTGCTACACATTGCTATATTCTTAAATTACTCATGAAAATACATCGATACTTTCGTATTCTTTTCAGAATCGAATTGGACTTGTACAATATATATTTAAGGTAATCGTCGTATTCTCGCATTAGTCATAAGAAAAAACGATGTATCTTCTTCTCGCAGCTTTAGCGACTTGCTTTCCACGATATTCGTTTATCAGCTTCCCTAGCGGTTTTGAGAGACGCAATAATCAAGAGTAGAGCAAAAGTGTGAAAAAATTTAATTCCATTTTTTTATACCGTTTGACTAGTAACGATGGGAAATGATTGCCACATGTATTTATATCTGTAATTGTTTTGCTAAAAAATATTTGAACTAAACCTTATTACGATTTATATTAGAGCGTTAACTGGTTTTTCAAATAAATTATGAATTATAAAATGACCTAAAAAATCCCGTGATTTAGTATTATTCATGTTTATTAATATATTAGAGAAATTTTTTGTCAATATATACGGCTAGGGGTCATCAAGTATTTTAATATTAAAATTTAAAAAAAATTCAGAAAGTGGAGTTATTCAATTTAGCAAATGAGCCATTGATTAACGTTTGGTAAGATCGTTGATGTTTGTTTCTGAACACTATTGTACGTAACAGATTCACAAAATTATTATATATTATAAATACGATGTTCGTTCGTAATGCTGAGCGCAAATCGATAGCTTTAGTTTACGGTAAACTCATTACATATTACGTTACTCACAACTATACCTAACTGTAAATCATACTCTGAATTATTAACATATGGTTTCTTTTTTTGTAATTAAATGCAGGGCTCTGAATCGATTTTAAAGCCATATATAGAGAGTTGTAAGCGGAACAATTTCAAGATTATTTGTCGTATTGAAAAAAAATCTAAAAAAAAAATTGTAAAAAGTAACACGAATAAAAACATCCTACTAGGCCACGGTCCAGTGTTGAAAAGTGTATAATACTTTCCTCAATACAGTTTTTTGCATAACAACTTTTCAAAATAAAACATTATATGAGAAATGGCTGAAAAAGTATTCCGATCCGGACCGTTTTCAATAGCGTTCGTCCTCGGACCAAAACATATCGTTGTATCATCTACAAGTTGAATAAAAGATTCCAAACAGAGGGACGGATAGAGAAAAGTCTCTGAAAGTGATTCTGAAACGATCGATATAATAGAACGTGAGTTCACCTCAAGTTCTTCTGGGTGTTGTGTACATTTAAACAAACCTAATACGTCCTCGTACCAATAAAGAGTAAAAAAGGTCCTGAGAGCTTCAATTAGAATGAAGGAGACAACTTATTGTCTCTTGCGGTATTGCATACGGATCTACGAATCGATTTTACTAAATTTTTTTTAAACTTAAATTGACGAAAGTAATAAAAAACGAATTTGGTTGAAAAATTTCTCCCTTTTATTTTTTTTTATTTTTTTTTTTTTTTAGAAAATTGTGGGCAAAGACGACTTCGATCGTCTATTCTCGGAAGTAATGAAATAATTTAAAAATTTTTTATATATTAGTTAGGAAGATAAAAAAGTAAAAGAGCTGTCCTCTTTCGAAGGACAATGGAACTTTCTTCTTTGTTTATAAACAGAGACATTTTTATTTTTCCATAACCTACTGCGATGTTAAGAAACAAATGGATATCAAAGAATTTTACATTATGTGAATAAGTAGTTTTTTCCCATTTACATTTACTTGACAAAGAGTGCTGATAACATTCATAAGTGCTATATGCGAATACAAACAATGTAAAATGCGGTCCCATTATGCTTAGAAAAACAATTTTTCTATCGTATAAAAAGAGTGCACAAATTAAAATGCATTTCAGCTTAAGACTAAGGAAAAAGCCAGAAACCTGTTTAAAATGTAAATTACATGAAAAATTACGATGCAATGGATTAAGGGCAAGTCGAATGAAGTCAAGAGAGTGTGTGCGCTAGCCACACACAATGATGAAGAGTGTGCTTGGGTTATAACGATGAGAGAGAGAGAGAGAGGGGGGGGGGGGGGGGGGGAAGTATGTGTTATGTGAATATGTAGTGAGAGCTCGAGAGAGAGCGAGTGCGAGTGCGAGTGCGAGTGCGAATGCGAATGCGAATGCGAGAGATGGAGAAAGGGGGCTGAAACTATAGGGTTGAGATGTGAAGACAAACGAAGTGTAACAGTTAAGTAATGATGCGAAAGAAAATTCATCAGAAAATCTGAAAATTTCAACATAAAAAGAAAAATTGCGACAACAATTACACAAATGAAATTATACACATATAGGCAAATACATACATTTGCTTGATTATTTTTCTTTATTTTATCGATGTTATTTATATACGAAATGAAATTGCAATTAATAAGATGAGGTAAACGAGTTGGGGCATTAATGCAGTAGAATAGAAAAAATTCGGAAAACAGCGGTAATGTTTTCAAATACTTGTGCGTATTATTTATTTTTTTTTTTTTGCGTTTGTATGTTTTTGTATGAGTGTGTGCATGTGTGTTTTCATATATGGGAAAAATTGGAGCAAAACAAAATAATTTTAATAAACCGAAAGGATAGCAACAAACAACAATCACGTGAGAGACATAGAGAATCAAAAAAAAAAAAACAAAAAACGGAATTAAAAGAGAGAATAAATGGGTGAGAAAGAGAGAGACTGTGAGAGGAAAAGAAGGAAAGACAGAGAGATGAAATTGAGAAGAGAGAACAAGCGCGAGAGTATAATGCGCTTTAATATTATTAATGTTTTGTGTACATTGTACCGTTAGAGCGAGGGAAGGCAAGTACGTTTTTATGCATTTTGCACCAGGAGAGATTGTAAACAAACAAATAGAAGAAAGAAAACGAACAGAGGCGAACATAATCAACGAAGTCAACCCTATCGCAGAGAGTTGCTAAGTAATGCATGTGTGAATCACGATTCATATAATAAAACAAGGAGTTCTAGTTTCTATCGTCTGGATGGTTGGATGGATGGATGGATGAATAAATAAATGGATGGTTACTTGTACTACATTGTAATGCAATTTCAGTTGTAAGCAAACCACAGACGGCTCTATAACATAATTCAAAACGTTGCACCTTCTCTTAAAATAAATGATAATATTGAGAGTATAATAAAACTAGTGCACTAGTGTAAAGTGTTTTTTAATTGTTGCAAGTGAAAAGAAAAGAAAGTTTCTTATTTGGTTTTTTTTTTCACTCTGCTCCACAAATTAGATGATAAAAATAAAAAAAAATTTAATAAATAAAAAAATAGATTATGAGAAAGTTTTTTTAAAAGTAACAATTAACGACAACAATAATAAAAAGTTGTTTGTTAAACATACATCTGTACATGGTGGATAATTGATATAAATTGTTATTTAAAAGTTGATTACTTAAATTTGTGTACAAGTGCGTGTCGTAGAGGAAAAATTGTGAAAATTGGTAGCAATCCTAATTATAGGCAAAATTTACATAAAGAAACTATGTCAACGTTGCCGTTTCTTTTAAGTGTTGCTGATGAGCTGGACAACATCAATTCACAGTCTTATATGGACGATTTCGGGTTGGGTTTCCATCCGCATCGACAATTCTATCGTACACCGACTATACAACTATCTTTGCCAGCGGGTACAGATTGGATGCAGCAACCGGAGTCGGGCCGTCATCAATCTCGCTATCGTTCTTATCGCTGTTACGGTGAAACGCAAAATAATTTGCAAACAACTGCAGAAGGGGAAGATGAAGACAATGAAGCCGATGAGAATGGTTCCCGCAACGAACGTGACGGCGCCAGCAGTTCAGCATCGGCTAAAAGGGCTCAAAAATTTGTATCAGCTTTAAATTCAAATACGGAAGATGAAGTCAACATAGATAATACAGTGCAAATGTATAATTTATCTAAGAAATGCAGTAAAAATTATTATCGTCATGGTGAACCTTCAACTTCAGCAACCAGCAGCAAATTAAATGATGCTACTGCTAGCTCAGCTGCAAATAGTGTAAGTGGTGGAGCATATGGTGGTCGGGGTGGTGGTCGCGGCAACAGTGGTAGTGCGAAGGACAAACCGAGGATGGGCTATCGTTTGCATACTAAATGCTTGGAGGGCAATAACTCATCGTCCGACGAAAGTTTGCAAAAGGTATCTTCATCAATCGAATTTTTGACTTGTTTTCTATTGAAAAAATCGCGTGCCACCAAAAACACTACATCGTCATCGTCCACTAGCACCGCTACCGAAGGTAAAAAATCTTAGAATACTTTAGTTAAACGACGCAGCAATTGTTTTTAAAAAATAGAAAGCAATAAGCTTAGGTACGACGTTTGAAGAAAATTGAATGAAAGTATTACCCGCAAAACCACATTAAACCTAAACCTAACAAAACTAACTAATAAATTATAGAGCAAGGATTCATGGAGGCTACAAGGGCATCTCCTGTCCATTAAGGACTTCTAATGAAATTTAAGAAGATAGAAAAGAAGAAGCATAAGAGCATAAAACGCGATTGAAATTCTAAATTATACACATATACAAACAAATTTCCACATATATATAAAAATATATTTAATCACATAATATGAAAGAAAATCTGAGTTAAAAATAAAAAACGACTATTAATGATATGGAAAATTATATTAAAATGGAAAAAATAAAAACAATAATGTAATAACCAAATAAAAAATGCATAAACATTTTTGTATACCAAAGAAATATTGAAGAAAGCAAAGCGAACCAAATATATTTTATAAAAACAAAAGAGATTAATAATAAAAAAGGGAGAAAAAACAAACAAAGAAACAAGCAAAATCAAGCAAAACAAAAAGCAACAACAATTAAAATAAAATATTTATAATAGATAATTAATTCCTAAGCGTTTCTTTCTATACAAATATACGCATATGTACAACCAATCAACCAACCAGCCATAGCATACCACACCATACTATACTATACTATACTATACTATACTATGCTATACTATACTATAATATATACAATACTATACTATCCTATACCATGCTATATAAGTGTAATGAATGTCCTATATTTTTATTTTCTTTTTCGTTATGTTTTGTATGCACTTTACTAAGGCTTGTGTTTATTATTGTTTTGTATTCCGTGCCATGAACTGTGCTTATGAATTGTTTATGTGTTCGTTTTATTGCTATGTGCATATGTATGAACGTGTGTGTGTGTTTATGTGTGTGTGAGTGAGTGTCGCTGTTTATTTATTTGTGTTTCTGTCACTTCTTTATTAAAATCACTGCCTTTGCACGCATATTTATATAAAAAGGAATTTACATAATATATAAAAAAAAAAAAGCAAAAACAAAAAAAAAAAAAACCAACTAAATATAAATAAATAACAACAAGTGCAGCAAATTTTTTTACAAGTATCGTTTAATGTTTTCTACTATTTACTACCATAGCTATAAACGTGTCTTTTACGCTTTTGAAAATTTTACGTTTTTGTTTCCGTTTCCTTCACTTCTACAGATTTTAAACTGAGTAGAATATTTTCGAATTCTTAAGTTTGACAGAGTGATTGAAGGCTTCTCCTTTGTTTCGTTAAACGTGAACTTTTCTAAGCAAATTAATTATTAAGAGATTATATTCGGTTTTAGTATAAGTTGGAATAAGTAATAAACTTTTTAATTTTTATATTCAAGCATATTTATAAAATATGAAACCTTGAACTTTATCTACTGATGTGATTTTCGACAGCACGGCGTCAGGTTGCACTATAAAATTAAAATTAAAAAATTTCTTAATATATAAACTGTTTGTTGACAAACATGTGTAACGTGTTAAACAAGAAAAAAAAAGGGAAAACTTAATCGTTTATGTAGAGGCGGGAGATATTGAAATATTAATTTTATCGCCCAAAAGTATGCTTTGCAAATTCCATAAATTCAATAACAATAATTTTTGACCAAGATGAGTCATTAAATTTTTATTCATCACCCATCTATCAGTTATTGAGAGTACGAAAGTGAAAAAAACGATTCTTGCCAATGTAGGGTCATTTAAGTTCATCTAGCGGTTTGCATATTTTAATTAAGAAAATGAAATGATCTTAAGAGAAGTAAAATAACACTAGTATTAACTAATGGATGTACTCTTGAAATAAAACAGATCTTTAAAAAATATTTTAATTATTATGGAAGATTTTCTCACGTTAATAATTATTATGAAAAATGCTCTCACATTAGTATTCGTTGAAATTTTTATTTTCAAACGATAAAGTACTTAGGTTTAAGTTCTATAAAGCTTAAGAGTGCATTAGCATTGTTTGTCAGCAGCGCTATTGTTTACGATTACATATAAATATTGGACATTTTTTCCTTCAATTCTCTTTATGAATTTAGGTTAACGTTTGCAGCTTCTTTGTGTTATAGGATGATCTGAGGAGGTAAATTATTTGGATCATAAGATGTTAGTCGAGTGTCTGCATAATTATGGGTAATAGATGCGTATATATAGGAATTCCAAGCATGCTTTCTCGACTTGTTACTTATTGTTAGATGCTAACTATACAAGGACTAAACTCATCAAGGGGCTATTTCACTGGTGATTTTGAGAAACTCTCGCCAGGTCTCTGCATTATCTTATTGAAATCACATCCGGTTCTGATTTGTTGGCCAGATCTGATTTTATATTAGGTTTACTCTCTGATCTGGTGAATGTTATGCTTAGATTTAAGAAAAAAATATTAACATTAATATGGTACCAATCAACTAAGTAACACATCAATAATTAAAAAAAAAAACATAAATGGTTTGCTATTTTAAGATATTCATATTATAGAAGTTGTTAATTATCAAATATTCATCCATAAGCTTTGATAATACTTATTATCACGCATAAATTTTAATTGATAAATAAATTGAAATCGTCTGCAACAGGTAGACATTAAAACACTATAGATGGACGAATGTGACTAAATCATATTTATATAGTATTCTCGCCTAAGTTAGGGGTATTTCTATACAAACAAAATTTTACATGTTCTCCGTTTGAAGTATAAGAAAACCGTTATAATTTCTTCCTCTATTAATGCTAGTTGATATAAGCAAAGCAAACCTTCAATTGCTCTATTGAATCTATGGCAGACTATTCTTAAGTTTTCTTTTAAATTTTTTTTAAAACATGAAATGAAGATCAAATAAATAATCGAATATAAGACAATTTCAATAAATGATAAAATGTAAAAAAAAGTTATTTTAAAAAAAAAAATCACAATAAAGAAAATAAACAAATAAAAAGAAAATATAGAAAATAAAACGAAAAATAAGAATAAAATAAATAAAAGAAAGTTGTAAACATAATGAGTTAACTTATTTTTCTAAAATTTGTAGTTATTATATAAAGGAAACAAATAAAAAGAAATATGGCTAAAAAGAAACAACCAACAAATTTTTATACGATTTTTTTTATACCAAAGAACAGTTTGTTTTTTTTATATGCGTTCTTACCCAAACCAAATATTTACATATATATATATATATATATATATATATATATATATATAGATTTATATATATATATATACATTAAAATATGTTAAGAAGAAAGTCTAATAGAGTATGATAATCCAAATGAAAAGCTTACTTTTCTAGAAGAGAATAATAAAGAACATTATTTACGCATTATATGCAAATTAGAAGAGAAAAACCCTCGAATAGATTTCAGTTAACTAAAAAAAAAAAAAAAAGAAGAAATTATAAAAATAAGAACTCGCATACAGCAGAATATTGTAATATGAGAAATTCATACTTGGAGTATTATTCACATATACTCTCAAGTGCATTAGCACGCACTTATGTAGTAAAATACACGGCAACTACGCCCTATGCTATAGTACACTACGACATTTGTATGACAAGTTGTGTTTTACACGCTTTTGTAGAGTTCAACACTTTTAGCCACTTTTAACATATTTCCAACTCTTGATGTGATGTACTCTACGTAAAACTAACATAATATGCAACACAACACTTCAAAAAAACAAAAAAAAAAAAAGAAAGGATTTTATGCAATTAAAAAAAAAAAAAAAAAAAAAATAGAAAAAGACAAAAAAAAAAAAACTAAAAAAAGGGAGAATAATATGCACAAGTGTATTGACTTGTACGCATACGTACATGTGAAAGCAAACACACGTTCATAGTTATTACTTGACCTTGTACTATTTTTTATTTATTTTATGAACAAACCCTAGCAGCAGCATTAAAACCGAAAGTAAACATCATTCATTTTCATATCTAATCTCACTCTAGAGGCAGAATATGAAAAATATATTGAAGGATATGTAGAATAAGTAGAACATTTAGTTAATTGAAAAACGAAGTATAAGAAAATGCAACAAAAAATTATAAAAATTGTTATATAGTTAGATAGTGTTGTAAGTGTATTTAAAACTTGACTTAATTTTCCTTTCTTCTTTTTTGTTTTTTTTTTTTAGTTTATTTTGCTTCTTGTGTATTTCAATACTTTCCAATTTCTGAAATAGCAGATAGATTCATTGAGGGAAGAAGTTGAGGCATTTTTTCGAAGAAAGCTCTGCAGTTCTATGATTAATTAAAGTGTTTTGGATTGACTGGAATACATAGTAGTTGAAAGAGCATAGTAGCAGAGGCAGTCCTCAAAAAAAGCGGCTGAAAAGATTTCTTTGCTACATTAATAATAGATGATCAAGTGTCGTTGTTCTGGAAAACCAATAAAGCAACATCATGTTGCGTGTTTTTATCTTCGACTTCCGACCTAAGCTTACATATTTCGGCATTGATGGTTTCAGTAGACTCCCGAAGACCGTAATACCTCATATCCAATTGATCTCATTAAACCCAAAGCATTATTATTATTAATCAATAAGTCATATTTAATAATGCTATTGATGTTAACATATGCTTAATGAAATTAGATTTCTGTTATACCTAAGCTTCTTATTATTACTATATAATTGATTCACTCAAGTAAGATGCAAAAAAAAAAAAGAACGTCTTTTCCCGATTGTCTTCGGCACAACATTGCCAATACCCGATTCGATTTTAAATTAACTGGTAAGCAAACTGACTTTTCAACCTTTCAAATTTTTGTTGCTCTTTTAACAAACACTTTGAAAGGAATCTTCTTAGTTATCCAAGGGTTATCTCCCCCTTGATTTCAAAATCATCACATTCAACTAATTAAATCTGATCTTATATATACGATCTTAGGCAAATTATGCTCCTTGAGGGTTCGCTTTGGTATTTTGACTTCTCTTTCGTAATAAAATGAAAGATGATAGTTTTATTTTTCGAAAAAAACATACATACATTGCCCAATTCACATAATATATAAGTTAACGATGTTTCAATGAAGTGAGTAGCTAAAGTTTACTGCCCATACCTTGAAATAAGTTGAAATTGAAACATTGCATAAAAAAACAAAAACAAAAAAAAAAACGTATTTGATGTCAGTATATCTTACACAAATCGCAATATTAAATACAATACGAAATATATCTAACGTTAACAATAGTTGATACGTAGAAAAAACTTTATGAATATATTTAAGTAATTTAAACTTTGTTAATTTGTACGATTGATTGCTTTTGCATTTCTTAAACTTTGAAAAAGCGAATATTAGAACACGACCAGTCAGACATAGCTTGTGAGGCTTTTCTGCAATCTAACATAAACGTAAGCGGAATATGTACGACTTTACTTGTGAGCATAATGGAATCTTTTCTATTCATACAATGCTAGGGAGTAGGAGTATTTTAATTTTCAAGTCATTTTATAAAATATTCGCGTCAAATTTGGAGAGAGGAAAGAAGCGGATTAAATCTAAGTTTGAGATCTAAAATAAGCGCTTTGAATTTGCAAATTATATTGAATGGATCGAAAGGCCGACAGATTTTAGATTTTAATTAAGTTAAGATTCAAGTATTTACTCTAATTAAACTTTCACCTTACATTCCTAAAGGGGGGACTCCTATGCTTATTTTTGTGCATTACAAATAATTTGCAAACTTTGAACACTTTCTGCGATGGGTATATAAGAGAGTTGAAAATGTTTCATTTATTTACTTACCTTCTATTTAAAAGTAACTCATACGCTATGGCATTTCGATTTAAAATAACTAGAAACATGAACACATTGGACAGAGAAATTTGGCTTGTATTTGTTAAAGATAATTTAAGTTACGTTTTTTTTGTTTACTACTATTAAATTTAATATAACCAAAATACTACGAAAAAAAGAGAGAAAAGAAAACACACTCTAGTTCCATTTATAAGACCTTGTATTGCTAGCTTGTAAAAGAATTGTGTTTATTTCAGTTTAATATTTAGTTACTCCTCTTATGATATTTATCACCGACGGATGAGGGGCATGTTCGCTTTGGCAAAATGTTTGCAACACCCGGAAGTAACTTTTAGAAGCTCTATATACCATATATACTCGGGATCAGCTTCAAATTCTAAACCGATTTAAAAATCTCCAGTTGTCCGTCTATCTGTCTGTGGAAAATGTTATCCTGGTCACAAAGTGGAAGCTCTCCGCAGTCTCAAGATTCTCCAACATAACTTGAGACCACATCTGTTTTCAAAAACAAAAACATAAAATATTGTTTTTTGCCTTTAGTTATAAACCCCAGCAGCGTCTGCACAAAAATGAAATAATTCGGCAAACAAATATTATAACATATTGAAATATCGTTCTTTGGGTCAGAGATCCCACACACCCTACACATTATTAAATAGTGGCAAATGTTATGCGTTTGTCAGCCCCTCTCTACATTTATTTCTTTATGACTGTGGTAAACGTACTCATAGTCGCAAAATGGTACATAGTTTCTTTAGATTAACGGCATCAATTTCCAATTTAATTCTACAAAAATAGGCAGAACAGCCACGCCCACTTATCATTATAGTGTATAAAAATTTGATTATTTTCTTTCTTCTTTGAGTAGCGGTGATGGGCGATTCGGCGAGAGCCCAATATAGCTTTCTTGCTTTTTTTTTATATAATGACTATGAATTAATAAAATCATATAAACGTATACATGCACTTATATTTATAAGCACTTGTACACACATTTTTATACTTAGGCATATATTTAGATAACACTCATATATATATATATATATATATATATATACGTATATATATATATATATATATAAATATATTATAGATCTTATATACGTATAAATGTATATATATATATATATATATCTATATAAGAAAAAAAAAACTTTTTAAATGTTCTAAAGCACTTTAGCTCAAATGATACATAAATAGCTAAAATTTACACAATCATGCATGTAGGTACGAGTATTTAGAGAAGTATATGTGCGTACAGATAGACAACCATATAATCTTATATTATAATAATAAGAATATAATCTACAATTACTTTACGTAATAAGATTATTATCATTGTCTTTTCTTTTATTTAATTTTCGATTTTACTAACAATTTATTGTCATTCGTTGTAAAATTTTATATATATTTCCGTTTATATATATTAAATATTAAATAAACTTATTTCATTAATATCAACCGTTCCGTGATTGCTTTTTGTATAATTTTTGATGGAACGAAGGGTAAGATTTTAAAATTTTAAGAAAAATTATTAGAGGAGAGTCAATCTGAGACCATATCGATCCATTATGAGTGTTCATTATAATACTAAGCAAGGGATTGAAAGTTTCTCTTCTTCTTTTTCTTTTCTATAAACTAAAACCCATTTTCTCTTTGAATGTCATTGCAATACTTTCATTTAATGGACGACAAGCAACAGAAAAGCGAAATCGTTTTGAGTTGGCTAAATTGCTTGCAGTATTTATATTAATAAATAATATTTGGATTTTATTTAACCTATTTAAGAGTTAGAGGTAGTCTAATGATTAAGTATTTTTTATACCCTGCTGTACTTATGACCAGAATACCAGAGTACCAGAGTATATTAAGTTTGTGTGGACGTCTACAATTATATTAAACTTGTCTACACGTCTGTCTGTTTTGTTTTTTTTTTTTTTTCTTTAACCTAAAGGCTATAGTATTTGAGGAATTTTGATAAAATCCGTCAAGCCGTAGTTTGTCTTGGCCCCAACATGAAGGCAGCTGAAAATGGTTTAGATCGGAACACTTTCTCGACTGCTTGCCATATAACGCCTGCAAGGCAGCATAGGACATTTAATAGTGGGCTGTGGCCGACTATAGTAATTTTATTTGCCTTTTTCTTAATTTGTTTTCCCTTTTCTAATCGTAGGAACGCACCAGTATCCACTACAGTTACAAGGAGTATCTGAAAGCTCTTGATTAAGATATCTATATAACCTACTTTCCGACGTCGCTAAGGGTTATTCCTAACAATTGCAGAACCACTATATATATATATTTCCAAAATGGGTCTTTACTAGACTAAATAATTTCAATATGTTTATATTGTTACATTGAATAACCTTTGAATCACAAAGGTTTAAATCATTTACGTTTTTGTTCAACTCTGTTTGAGTTTAAGTTTGTAAGACTGAATGTAACACTGTCATATTTAGGATAGCATAGATTTTACATAGATTTCTTAGGCGATCTATTTACAAGTTCTTGCAGGAATTTGGATGAGTTAAGGTCCGTTAGTATATTTTCATTTGTATCCTGTTCGCGTCTCATCTTGTTATTCGTATTGAACGAGTCAATGAAATTTCAACTTTAAACTTTTAATTCTAGGTGAAACCATTTAACTTAAACGTTTAAAAAAGAAAAAAAAACTTATTTATAAATTAATTATATTTAGCTTTTTTTAAAATTATTTGTTTTTCTTCGCAATCATAATTTACTTTGCACACATGTACGTACCCATGGCACAAAATCAGATACAAGCTAATTGAAAAACAGCACTTACTGCAATGCAGATATATTGACTATAATATAACCACAGAACGTACCAACGGACAGGCTTAGGATTGCTATGTTTTTATTTGTACAAATAAATAAATATATATATATTAGTTTGGGGAAAAAGAAATCTATTATTTTTTCGGTAGATGGCTGCACTGATAGATTTCTCGTAAAGTATCGATCAAACAATTTCATATTTATGCTCGATGGAAAGGTGATATTTCGCAGTAAAAAAAATTCTTTTGCTGTTTTTTGTTTGGTGCATTCAGTTGTGAGTTACAGCGTTTTAGAAATGGAAGTGAACAAAGAGAAAATTCGGTACATTTTACAGTTTTTCTTTGACAAAGGCGAAAATGCAAGCCAGGCGGCTAAAATTGTGAATGGTGTTTATGGTTCCGATACTGTAACAGCCAATTATGTGCAATTTTGGTTTCGTAGATTCCGTTCAGGAATTTTTGATGTAAAAGATGCACCTCGCACAGGTAGGCCGGTCGTCGAAAATGTCGATAAAATCGGAGAAATGATCGAAGTTGACCGGCATGTTAGCAGTCGTAACATCGCCCAGGAGCTAAAAATCGACCATAAAACAGTTTTAAACCATTTAAACAAAGCTGGATTCACAAAGAAGGTCAATGTTTGGGTGCCACACCAATTAACAGAAAAAAAACATGATGGATCGAATTTCCATCTGCGAAGCCTTGGCCAAACGGAATGAGATAGACCCATTTCTTAAACGGATGGTGACTGGAGATGAGAAATGGATCACATACGATAACCCTGTGCGAAAACGATCGTGGTTAAAAAGCGGTGAAGCACCTCAAACGGCCAGGAAGGTTTTGCTATGCCTTTGGTGGGACTGGAAGGAGATTATTTATTATGAGTTGCTTCCATATGGCCAAACGCTAAATTCTGATCTCTACTGTCAACAACTGGACCGTTTGAAGATAGCGATTGACCAGAAACGGCAAGAATTGGCCAACAGGAGAGGTGTCGTGTTCCACCAGGACAACGCTAGGTCACACACATCTACAGTGACTCGCCAGAAACTTTGGGAGCTTGGTTGGGAAGTTTTAATGCATCCGCCATACAGTCCGGACTTGGCACCAAGCGATTACCATCTTTTTCTTGCATTGCAAAATTTCTTTAATGATAAAAAATTGGAATCTAGGGACGATTGTGAAAATCGACTACTAGAGTTTTTTGCAAATAGCGACCAGGTCTCCTATGAGAGAGGCATTTTGAAGTTACCTTTAAAATGGCAACAAATCATACAACAAAACGGTGCATATTTGACCCAAATCAGACAATCCGAAGCATGTTAAATAAAGTACTGAAGTTCATATAAAAATAATGGATTTCTTTTTCCCCAAACTAATATATAAATATATATATTTATATATGTATGTATGAGCTAAGCATTCACGAAGGATAACGTCTGTGGTACAGTTATAGTCTACGTTACCTACTAGCTCATTATATATACTTTACTATTTATTAAAGTAAAAAAAAAGACAAGAAAAGCGCAATATATTAAATATAGTCAAGAAGGTAAAAGGTGTTCCCTCACGCACGTAAAATTTTGTATAGACTTAATAATTGTTTAACTGAAAAACCAAGAAGAAAAAAAGCGGATGAATATTGTGTTCCTGAAAAGTTTTCTTAAATGATAATATTCATCCCCGCTACGAACCGTTGCAGGTCGTAATTTGGAGAAATTATAAACAAATTAAACTAAAAACTGTCTGAAAGTATGATTCAAAAATCTAGTTAGTATCGTTCAGCTTTTTCAAGAAATTGATAAGTAAAGTTGATTAAGTAAATACATACTAATGGGACAGGGTCCACCATTAAATACCCTATATCATTTCATTTAATACATTTATTTACAGAACGATTTTTCAAAATAAGATGTTGTATGTGAAAGGGTCGAACAAGTGGTCCGAACAAAAAAATTTTCAAGAGTGTACGTGCTTGGGCCAAAAATGCCGGTGCAGTTAATGTTATCAAAATATTTTAAATATTACGACCTGTAGATTGAATACAAGAAAAGCGGTGAATAAGAACGCGAATGAACGGACAGATGGACAGATAAGCTTAAAATAACTGAGAAAGTCACTCTGAATAGATTGGTGCAACATAAAATGACTCTGTCTCAATTCTTTCTGGGTATTGCAAACAGCCGCCTATAACTGAATATACTTTTGTATCGTAAGTGGTTTTGTAAGATGGGTTATCGCAATTTAACCTTTAGCTTGAACACAAAAGATCATGACATACAGATCGACCGACAATATTAGATCGATTCGGAAAATGGGCTGATTCAAGTCTGTCTGGATGTTGCATACATCCGCATTGACTTAATATACCCTTGCATCGCATCTTTATACGCGTGGTGTCGGATATAAAGATTGTAACGATACGACAAAAATTATTCGAAAATTCTATCACATTAAAAAAGTCCCACGATACTTCTTATTTTGAAGCCGCAGTTAACAATTCAAAGCAATTGGATGAAAATTGAAGCAGACGGTAAGGCAAGATCGAAAAACGTGATTTCGAATGAAAGCTTTTGTTTTACCTACGCCATACAATTAGTTTATTGGCTTTGAAAGCTTCGGTGGGTATGGCACGATTTTGTTCCACTTTTTTTTATTTCCACGCCAAGTTAACCAGTGCGATGGAAACATTTGTTACGCGATTTTACCATGAGGTTTGAAAAATAGTCTTTTGAAAGAACTTACCATTTCGCACACAAGCCCGCTCCCGCACACCTTTTTTCTTTCATCCATTCATGTGCCCGTTTTAATAAGGATGAAGAGAGTTCGCGAAAACGATCTGTTATAATCTGAAATATCTTAGATGAGTAGAAAAAATATAATCTTAATATTTGATATGAATGATATACCATGCGTGCTAAAAGGGGATGAATGAATTATTATTTACATTGGTGAAAATGTTATCAGCTTGCCTTTTAAATATTCTCCCTACTTAATGGTTTCCATTTAAAATTTCGTTTTTTTTTTTTTTGTTGTTTCTTTTTGTAGAAAATGTTCAAAAATGTTTAGCGTTTCATGAATTTAAAATTCTTCAACATCCTTGAGCTTCGTTAACTTGCGAAAAAACATTGCTGCCATTTCAAGTATACAGACATGACCACACCAACACTGGCACACTTGATGTCATCCAAATTAGCGTAAATGCAAGTGAAGAATAAAAAAAAGAAAAAAAAAAAAAAATCTAATGCATACAGAAAAAGAAAACAAAATTCAACATCCTTTTCGGTTTTGTCATTGAATACATTGCTTCAATGTACGTATGTGTGTCTGTGTATGTGTATGTGTATAGAGGGGGAAGTTAGAGGACATATTGTTTTACAATATAAGTCTTATATATAAAGTCACTTGTGCATACCACTTCACATGTTTGTTTGTCCGTCGTTTTTGCTTTAAGTGTCTTTTGACGGTCAAATTAGGAACGTTTTCTAGAGCTTAGAAGTTCATTTCTTTTCATATAAAACACGAATATGCAGCAACATATGTACACATGTCCCACCAACCATTGTAATGGTTTTTTTATTCTCCTATTTCCTCATATACTTAATATATATATACATATATATATATATTGTGGTGTATTAAATTTGTTAAATGCTTGCTACACTTTAAAAGTTCGCCTGGAGAATTCCATAACAAATACGCATTCTTGACCAGTCTTAATACGATTTCCATTTCCATGGTTGGCTTTCTGCGTCGGTTTTGCTGAGATTACAACTATTATTATTTACTTTGTTTAAAAATCCATCTATTATTTGCAAGCCATAATATTATCTTTATTGCAAGTAAATTATGTCTTTGCAAGAACAATTTCTATTCCTTTCATTGTGGCCTCTTCCCGTTTAGCGCTAAAAAGAAAGTTAACCAATCTAGAAAATAAGCAAATGCTGATGAAACGTATCTTTCAAAAAAAAAAAAAACAAAATGTTTGACAATACTTATTAAGCCATTTTCGAATACTTGATATAAATTAGTACAGAAAAAATTTCGATACCAGTGACGATACCAGTAAGATTCAAAATAATTAACCATTTAAATAGCATTTCAATAGTAGCGTTATTATGTTCTCAATGGCTACGTTGCGTAGCTCTTAATTCGTTTTCAGTCCCCGTTTTGATTCACATCCTGTACGGCAAAGTGAAGAGCCATGTTTTGGTTGGGTGTGTGCGGAATATGTGACCGTTAAAATCGAACTATCGCGCAATCACATGTCGTGATGGGTACCAAAAAAAAATTCCACCCAAACCATATATCAATTTTTTTCTTGTTATATTCCATGTTAGCATTAATTAAAGCTGCATTTAAACATGTTGAAAATGTAAAAGTTGAAAGATGCTTGAAAGTGAAAGAAGAAAGTTTTAAATAAATTGAATGAAATTTTATCAGTGGAAATGTTTCTTCTTCACCTCATGAATTGAATAGGACAGAATTTGTGGCAAGGGTTTAACGTGGGTTCCTGCCTGAAAGGCTTAACCCCACGGTGACCCAAGCCACTTTTAAGCGTACTACGCCCCCTGGCGAGTTAGACAATCCCTACAGAGTAGGGGCCTAAACAGCACCAGAGTCCAGAACAGTTTATTGTGTATGGAACAATAAACCCCACTCTGGTCAATGGCGAGGCCTAGCTGCACTCAATTGAATTGAATAGGACACAATGCAATCACATTGAATTCAAGTAAATCGAATCGAATCGATCTGAAGTAAATTGTATTGAATCGTATAACGGAAGCTGATACAGCCAAGCAATCAGATTAATAAAGTTTGTTCTTAAAAATTTGTTTTCTTCGTTTCAATATATCGGCTACCATTCATCTTGATATGTTTTCTATGATGTTTTTATTGCTTGCAAGCACGAAAAATCGACCAGGAGATAATCAATCAAATCAATTATCATTCCATGAGCTCTTTAAATACTTCGTACAATTTGCCATAGATCTTTTCCAATATATTCGTTAATTCGCTAGATGATATTTTGTTTAAAACAATTTTACAATAAATGCTTACTAAGCAAGCTTTCGAGTCATTTTAAAGATATTGAGCACAATGCTGTCTACTTATAGAAAGAGTTGTGTTGATGTCTTGTAAAATAATCAATTCGGGCGATTATATATAAAATGAATTTGGTTTTTTTTTTTTAAGTGTTTTCAAAACATTATCAAAATGAATCCATCATATCGAAAAGAAAATTCCGAAAAAGTACGCAATACTATTGCGCTTAACATAAATTCTATAATATTCTGACACACGTACAAAATGCGAATAAAAAACCAAGTAGAACAAAAATCGTGTTTATATATCTAATAACGCAGGCTATAAGGCGGCATAAGTAGCTCATAATACATACATGCATATAAACTGCCGTATGTTGTTTTTCATAGTATGCGTCAATAGGGAAATAATAATAAAGCGACAGACAGAATAAAAAAAATATAAAAAAAATACAGCACAGAGACAAAAAAAAAAAAAAAAAAAAAACGAAAGAGAAACATAAAAAAACAAAAAAAATAAAAAACACGTTTACTGGTGGATGGATGAAATCGTTTTAATACTTTGAGTGATGATATAGGTGTGTGCATATGTATGTTTAAAAGAATTCATATATAAATTGTTTAGTAAAAGCCATTTAAAGTTAGCTGTTGTTCTGGCAATATGCCCATAAGTTTCACTTTCATCACTTTTCAGTGACAGGGAACAATAAGAGAACAATTTTCCGTTCTATGCGATATCAAAATTCGTGTGTTTTTTTATAAAATGCTGATTTTGTAAAAGGGATTTATAACTGTGAACATTTTATATTCAACACAACTATCTAACAATCTAGATAAATCAATTTTGTCGCTATGCATATAAATTTTAGAAGTTCCGATCATAAAGGCCAGAGTAAAGAAAGGAATGAACGGATCTAGCTGTCGCTCTCTGCAAATCAATCGATCGATTTCAAATCCTCATAAATTCCTAAATATGTATTTGTTTTCCCAAGTGGAGACACACACACATACACGCGACGTAAGTATCTTTGAAATGAGGTGAATTTTACAGAAAAGATCTGAAATGAAGAGACACTTGTCGACAACTATGCTCCTCTTTTTCTTCAATAATCTGAATGCAGAAGAATTTCTATATAAAGGAGTTTAATGAGTTTCGAACATCTTCTACTTTTCGATATCTTGTAAATGTTTTCTCTATTAAATTAGGTAAATAACTAAGAGTGAATAAGCATTTATTTATTTTCAAATTTCAAATCAGCTACAAATCGCATTTCCTAAATAATTTATGTACAAATATCTTTGATTCAAGTTGTTTCCTTCAAAAATATATTTCTCAAATGACAATCTGTCTTTTATGTAAGCTAATAGCCCTTTACACCTACTACGAGAGATTTTCAGCATTTACAGTAGAGTCAAATAGATTTTATATAATTGATATAAATTATATAGTTTAACTACGAATACGCTATGAAGGCATTCATACTGCATAGCGCCAGTTGCAAGTAATCATCAAGCGTCATAACATCTGAGAAAACTTCAGGTTAGAAATAGACGACAGTTCACATTTTAAGAAAAATCAGATCTATCCGTCCCGCCTATGCAAAGTGCGCTAAATTCAGATAGAGTAAGAAAAAATACTATGGTGGGTCAAAGCCCATTATTAAACATCATAGCCACTCTACAATTATTTATACAACGACTTTTCAAAATAAAGTGTTGTAAGGGAAACGATCGAATGAGTTGTCCGATTCGAACCATTTTCAATAGTACTCCTTCACGGGCCGAAAAACATGTCAGTATATCATATGTAATCTCAAAAATGGCGACCTGTAAATTGAGGAAACGAAAACGAGACGAACAGACAAGCTTATATCGAGTGTATATAACAATGAAGGCTACTTACTGGTTTTGTTCAGGGTAAAAATTAAAATTGAATTTTCAATAAATCTCATCATCTCATCAAGTCTTTAGAAACTGAAAAACTCAAATTATACCAAAAAAATTTAAAGTAATTTTCATCGATAACGTTTTATCTATAGATAATAGGTATATATTAGATATGTGTGTGTAATGCATATTTATAAGATTGATTCACTTTAAGGCGTGTATAGGTTCGGTCTTTTATTTTAAGATAATTTAAATTTTTGTCAAATTTTTTGAATTTGCGTTCCATTTAGCTGGGAGCTGGGAAATTTAGATCCGACGACGATTTTAAGGATCGACACTTTTCACGTAAGTGAAGGTTAGAATTGACTTGAATGCAATGAAAATGATGAATGATGACTTCTTGCTTTCAATTCCATATAAGCGACTACACAAGGCTTTATTTATTAGCAATCGTGAACTATCTAATAGTGCTCTTAGTAGTATTTACTTATTCTTCGCTCAAATCGTCTCAACTTAGGCTGAAGTACAAAGACGACAAAGTGAAGTTTTATGATTGAAAGTATAAAATTTCAGCTCCTTTTGGAGGTAATGTGCTTTTTTTAATATGCTTGTACGATTACATCATCAATATTCGATGTCCTTTTGGACTAAAAAAAACTTTTATTCATCTTAAGGGTAATTTTAGATATTCACGACTTTCAACCATCAGGTAATAATTAGAAAATAATTTAGTAAGTGTGTGCGTGCGGACCAGTTGATTGAGGAAATTCTTATAATGAATCTAAGCTTATGTTTGAATTCGGTTTTCAGACCTGTCTCTTATGAGTTGCGAATTAAATTTTTGATAATTTTTGAACATGTTGGTAAGCGGATCGTGTTTTTTGTTTTCATTGTAGCCATGTGCAATGAATTGCATTGTAGAGAAAGTAATAGGTGATCTATCAATTATCTATAAACCAATGTCAACGTCTTTTTTGCCCTTTTTGGTGGTCGTGATTGTTGCAATAAAACATGGACAGATAGACGGACGACTTTTACAACGCTTCAGAATCGTACGATAACTAAAAATGGGTACCGAGCGTTACGGACGGATATGCACATTTAATATACCGCCGTCCTTTGGTGGTGGATAAAAAAATATATTATATGTTTTTTAATTAGTTTGCTTTCATATTGTAGAATATGTTTACAAACAACTAACTGCTTCCACCCATATGTGTACGCATATATGTAAAAATCATTTTTTACTTATTTGGTTTTCAGATCAATTCGATTACAACATCGAATATACTCAATTATATGTAACAAACAAAAGGGAACCAAGTATGTAATCGTAAAGATAAACAAATATCGTATACATTATACACATATGTATGTGAACAACCAACAAGTGTCGTCACAATAACGTCAAGCAAAACTTTTAATAAGTATGTGGGCAGGTCAGGTATAGGTGTATGACGATGCAAAATATTGTACAATAAAAAGCATTTGATTTTAAGTAGAGTAAAATAGAAAAAAAAAAAAACAATATATTTCAGTTTGGGGAAAAAGAAATCCATTATTTTTTCGGTAGATGGCTGCACTGATAGATTTCTCAATTTCATATTTATGCTCGATGGAAAGGTGACATTACGCAGTAAAAAAAATTCTTTTGCTGTTTTTTGTTTGGTGCATTCAGT
>NW_024005988.1:25629-43543 GCF_014805625.2 Glossina fuscipes
TCTAGGGACGATTGTGAAAATCGACTACTAGAGTTTTTTGCAAATAGAGAGCAGGACTTGTATGAGAGAGGCATTTTGGAGTTACCTTTAAAATGGCAACAAATCGTACAACAAAACTGTGCATATTTGACCCAAATCGGACAATCCGAAGCATGTTAAATAAAGTCCTGAAGTTCATATAAAAATAATGGATTTCTTTTTCCCCAAACTAATATATATATATATATATATATATATATATAAATATGTATACATATAAATAAATAAAAAAAGCGGCAAAATGATGTGCAATTATATTAGAAAAAAAAAGTTAATGAGCAAATAAATAAAAACGGATACTATATTAATTCAGCATGGTTGGATCTTCATTTCTTAATCATTTTAATACAAAAGTCATTTAGGGAGAAAGGGTTCAGCCATATTTAAAACCAAAAAAAAGTGTGCACGTCATATAAATCCCATGCATAACTATCAAAACTGATTGGTAAACTCTACTATATGCGTTTGTAATCTCCGTTTACTCATATATAACTTCGGCGATAAAGGATACAAAAATAATTAAATACGAGTTCAGTGTTACATTTATTGCTCCAAATCGAGCGCAATTCTGTTATAAATATTTTAATTTATATAGATTTTCTATATAGATTTTAAGCTTACTTGTCTACTAATGCATCGGATCGTGAAATCAATTCACAGACCCATTGATTAGTACGAAGTCTTATGATGATTCAAAGTTTGGGCGAAAGGCTGCGTCTTTAACCGAGAATAGAAATGTTAAGTCGCTTTTGCGAAACTTGCGAAATAAGTAAATTAAACGAATATAAATAAAACTACACTATTATTACAAATAATTAAAGAAAGTAATTTTTTTTTATTTTTTAATATTTTCTTTTTGATTTTATAAACATTTTATTTTCTTAAGAATATTTTTTTTTCGTACAACGCAATAAATATACTGGAAGTGCATAATTGTTATTATTTATATATGTACATATATATAATATAATTTTAATAAGGTCATAATAGGAGCCTACACAGTGCTAGCGAATGTTTCGTGAACCGGGCTTTCGGTTTTAAACTAATTCCAGTTAGGGTGCGCGCACACTTTATAATTTTTCTATACTTTCTAGTTAATACCTAACGCGTTCGTGCTTTCATTGGGCGTAAGTTCTATAAAAAGACCATGTGCAACAAGCTGGCAGTTTATTTGTTAAAAAGCGCTGGCGAAACTCATTGAAAAGCATTAAAGCAAAACGCGTTTTAATTTTTATACTTAAAAAAAAGAAAAAAAAAGAAAAAAAAAAAAAACAAATTAAATTAAATAATAAAATAAAACAAAAAAAAAAAAAAAAAAAAAAAACAAATTCAATTAAATAATAAGATAATACAAAAAAAAAAAAAAAATAAAAAAATAATAATAAGAAAAAACAAATAATGTAAGAAATAAATAAATTACTCGTGGTTTCATTAAAAAACTTTTCAAAAATTGTTTAGATTATATTATGGCTCTGGTACCCTCATCTGGTGGAGGCGCCGTAACCGATTGGGATTATTGGGATTATCGCCGACGTTTATGGCGCGATTGGGATTTAATGGACTGGGATGTGCCCTATTGGCGACGTCTGCAACGTATCGGCTCTGCTCCCGATTTGAGTCGCGTTATCGTGGGGAAAGATGGTTTTGAAGCCAATGTGGATGTTGGCCCATTCAAACCGTATGAAATTGCTGTCAAAACTTGTGGCGACACTGTGATAGTAGAAGCGAAACATGAAAAAAGGCGTGACGGCGATAACTATGTTGGCCGTCATATAGTGAAACGTTTCGTTTTACCGCGTGGCTATTATCCCAACGATGTACGGGCTGAATTGTCATCGGATGGAGTTTTAACAGTCAAATGTCCTCCATCTTCGAATACGGAACGCAGTGTTTATGTGCGACAAACTACGTTGCCATTTCTAAGTCGTTAAATATGTATATAGTTTATTTTGTTTTTTCTACTAAAAACCAAAAAGAAAGACTTTCATTTTTCTTTTCCTTTTGTTTTTTTTTGTTTTTCTATGAATTTTCGAACGAACGAGAACGTGAAACATACGTGTATTTTATTTACTATTAATTACTTACCAACACTGCGATTATTGCCAATAGATATGTTTTTGTCTTTTTTAATTAGTTTTAAAATTTTCATAGTTTAAGTTTTGCGCACAAAATTTTATTTAAAACTTGTTAATTAATCAAAGTTTACCCCTTTCATTTAAAATAAAAGTAAAAAGAAAACATAGAAGAAAAATTTATTTTATGTTTTTTCTCACTCTCTTTTTCTCTCTGAATTAAATTAGGAAATATCTATGCGGATGAAAGATTTTTACGGGACTTTAGTTTTATAATTTCCTTACACCTCTTCTTCATTCAGTTAAGTGGAAAAGAGATTAAAGCGATCAGCAACAAGATTAATAAAAAAAAAAAATTTAATTAAACAAAAAAAGAAGAAAATTATTCAATTTAGGCTACTTATATGACACGAACTTGGCAGTACTAATGTCAGAAATTTAATCAAAAAAAAAAAAAAAAAAAAAAAGAAAAGGATGACTCTTATAGAATTTTAGTACTCTACACCACTTGTGATATAAGGATGTATTCAGTTATAGACAGCTGATCGCAAACGTCCAAAAGAACTTGAGATAGATTAATCAGACCAATCTATTCAGAATCATTTTCTCAATGCATATAAACTTGTCTGTCCGTTTGCCCATTTGTCCGTTCGTTCGCTTTCTTATTTGTTGCATTTCTTGTATTCAACTTACAAGTCGCAATTTTTGAGAAATTTTGATGAAATTTTGTATATGCAGATGTTTTGAACCACGGAAAATGCTTCGGAATCGACCATTTTTTCGACCACTTCTCATATAAGGCCTTATTTTTAAAAATTGGATATGGGTATTAAGCGAATTGGTGTAGGGTAATTAATGATGGGCCGTGTGCTACAACAGTGTTTTCACTTATTCTTTTCAAATTTTTTTTCACCGATCTTAATACACAGATTATAAAACAAACCCGCCTGAGTGGCCGAGTAAGCAAAAGTCTCGGCCAGCAACTCAGCGGTCGTGGGTTCAAATCTCAAGCGCGGTAGAGTTTTTAATAAAGTCGAAAGCCTTTAGATGCTAGTGCTTTAAGACTTTAGTCTTCGTATTCATTCTATGCCGAAATTAATAGTAATATTATTAGTAATATAATATTAAATAAAGGGAGTGGTTGCAATTTACCTTACGGAGATCTTACGAAATATAATCTCTGTCCCACCTTATAAGCAAAAAAGAATATTTATTATTAAGTTTCTTCCAGTTTGCCGATGATTTGCGTATTAACGATTAATTAAAAACGTAATACGAAGTATAATGTTATTCTTAGCTGTATCAATTTATATTCGACGAGTTTGATCTAGCGTTAATAACTTGGTTATCCCCAGCATAACATAAGTCGTCTTAAACTTCACCAAGTTACGAATTGAAGTTTTTGTAATTAAAGTTAGAATAGGTAGTGATATATGAAATTCGTAATGCAAAAAGTAATTCATGGTAAGAAATTAATCTAAATTAACCGGTTCATTATCCCATCCCTTTGAGGGTAAAACAAACGTGAACATGGATTCAAATATATTTGCAATTTTATTTTCCCAAATATCGTACCAGTCGTTAGGAACATTTTTAGAATAATCTTAAGAGATTCTAAATTCAGTGAAGTTTCTGCCCTGGCCAAGCTTAAAATGTAACAATACTTAGATTCTTACAGCAATGCTTGAACGTATTCAACTTTTAATCCTTATGGAAATATCTTTCACAACAATGTCCAAATTTTGTCTTCATTTTTGAAATAAATTTATTTATACATGTCCTTAAGCGATCTATTTCTTCTCACTTTACTGTTTTAATCAATAATAGATAGTAGATTATATAATAGAAGTACGCAACAGAGGTTCTACAAAAAGAGGTATATAAAAAGTATATCTATAAAAGGTATATGTGTATATAGTGTATATTCTTGATCAATGTAAAATTCTTAAAGTCAAGATGGACGCATTTCTTCTTCATTCTGAAATTCTGACAATTCTTATGGAGAAATGCAGAAAAACTGAAAGAGAAAATCGAAAAAGCTGAAGAATATGAACAAATCCCGGAAACAAAGTTGTAATCTACTATGAATCGATCGATGTGACACCTGCTAAAATGTTAGAATCTCTACACTCTTAAGGAGAAAATGTAACAAGCTTGTAAGCAGCACAAAGCTCAAACGAGATTAGCCATAAAAGCGTATGATATATATTTAATCGTATGTATTATAATTTATTTTGCTGCTATTATTTTGTATGTATAGCATACACATGTATACATATATACAATCATATATTACTGGTCAGTTGCAGTATTTAATGTGTGAGGCGTTTAAAGTTTCTTTCCTTGTAAAAAACTTAAATTATTTTAAAAAAAAGAACTTAAATAAATAAATAAATAAATACAGAAATTAATTAAGTTGTTTAGTCAACCGTAAATTGTTTAATTATTTTTAAAGAGTTGTATTTTCATCTACTATTCAAAAGTTACGAATATACTAGCCTTGTCATTGCGTTTGTAAGACCCATCTATACAATTAGGGGGAAATTTTAATTAAAAATTGTACTTTCGTATAATTACTATGAAATTATATTTTCGTCTTTAGATATATTATTATTATTATTATTATTATTATTATTATTATTATTATTATTATTATTCTTTTCTTTACTCAATATAAGAGAGAGAATAAAAGATGATTAGCCCATGATTTGTGATGACAGGTATTTAAAATTCGCCACAAATGAATATAACTTTCGTACTTGTTATTGCTTTTGATTCGATAAATATTCGATTACTGATGTGAGAGTAAAAAATTTCTCTTTATGCCCATTTACAATGTCGCATACCAAATAAGTCAAAAGATGAGGCAAAAAAAAAAATTAGATTAAATATCTGAACATTGTTAATATCTATGGAATGCAGGCATCCACACCTACATATAATTGCGAACAAATTCGCATAAATTAAATTCGCATTGTTTTGTAATTTCTTCTTGACAGCGCAATCCATTCAAAGATGCGCTTTAAGTAATCTTAGCAATCGGATGCTTTCGAATCAGTTATAATTTGAGTTGTTTGAGTTTGAGCTACTGACGTTAGTTTTTTAAGTAATTGCTATTTTATTGATGGTAATTTACTGTCGGCTTGTGTTATGGATGAAGGCGTTAGCGTGTGTTTTTTTTTTTTTTTTTTTTTGATGATTCTTGCTTTATGGTTAATATTCTGAACGAGACCAAAAAGAAAAATAGTAAATTTTCTATTTTTTTTTCTCTCTTTGTAAAAAGAGTAAATAGTGCACGATGTTGAAGCTTTATTTACGTACAATAACCAAAATTATTATGTTTATCCAAACTTTTTTGTCGCTTCAATGAAAAATAAATGTTTTATTTATAATATTATAAAATTAACGTTGCGTTCCGCATAGACAAAAAAAAAAAAGTTTTACAGTTGACCCATAGAGGTGCTTTTTTCATGAGAGGCATGCTTTTTTCGATCCCCTAATTCTTGGTGAAGTAAATATTAGCGATTCATTTCGAAAACAAAAATCGCTGTCTTTCCAACAGTTTCGCTAAAGACTATATATTGCTTTTACAACATGTCGTTAGATTCTTAGAGTGATTGGATAAGGTTTTCAATAAACTTTTCCTTACTTACTGGAAAAAGACTACAGTATCAAATCCGAATTCAAAGGGTTGAGTAGGAAATGCTCATTGCCTCCATTACTCATCCATATAAATGCTCTATATATATATATATGTATATATATATTACAGCTAATATTGTTGAATTGAATTTGGCAAACGAAGTAGACAGGCTGCTGTCGAAATTTAAGAATTTTTTTAGTTATCTGTATCGTAACAATTTGCTTTCCATTTTGTGAAATAGAACATCTGATAGTGCAAGTATGACAAATGTCTGATCGTAAGCCAGGGGCTGTGTCTGAAGTTTTTCGTATACTAAAGAACAAAGCCTGCTTTTCTTATTTTTCAAGCTTATTGAATGTAGTGTGTAGACGAATTTTGTTCGAAATTTGTCAGCATTCAATAACTCTCAGGTCAAACTTGACGTTTTACTGCAATCTCGTCTTTCAAACGCACTTATAATGCATTTGTTTTTATTTTGAAATAGTCCATGAATATTATAACATGCGCATCCCAATATGTTTTTTATGTTTTTCACGTTTTCTGGAGCAAGTGGTGAATTCGGGCGATCAGAGCGTTTGGTATTATCGGATTCCATATGATTGTGCTTCAAATTGGCAGTCCCCCTAAAAATCTATTTTTTTGACAGTCAAGAGCCGCTAAAACATCTCTCAGCCCAATTCCGATTGTGAGCGGCGTTCTCCCTTACAAAAGAGCAACGATTTTTTCTTTTGTGTTAAAAATTGCAAAACTGGAATCACTAAGACCATCACAATCTGTAATTTAATTATCAGAATGTCATCAAATTTTGACACCAATCGTTTGAAGATAGGTACTATCCAGAAATCATATGGCCATATATTTTTCAGACCGGAAGCTTATAGATTGATCGTAGATCCGGTCTAAGAAAACGATGGTTTTAGTTTAGACATACCCCTTTCTTATCGTTGGTGGCTTGGTATCTACAAGTGTGTAACTGAATTTTGCGTATGTATTGCGTTCTTATCACTTTGCTTAATAATCCATGCAATTTGGCTTCATACAGGTTCAAAATCGATTGAGTATGATCAGCAGTTCTGTTCTTTTACTCACCGGATTGGAAATTGTGCACCTATTTTGCTCACTTTTTGCTTTCTTATGGACATTTGCAGGCAAACGCTTGCATAAAAGCATAAATGATGTAAAGGCAACTGGTATTGCAAGCTGACGTTTACATAGGAATATGAATGAAATTGATATTTTCCCTCTATCATTTAATTCAAATATTACATGAAATAACCTGAGAGAGTTTGTTGTTGCATTTAATAGAAACGATAATGTAATTTAAGATGAAAACCGAATCTTACTATCGAAACTAAGAATGATATAATTTCAAATACGTCAATTTATTGAAAGAGTAAATTTCAGAGTAATGAGATTCGACGACTCAACTTGTTATTTGTGCTCTACTCTTATAACAATGTGCTAAAAAGTTGGGAGTTTATAGCAAAATTTGCTTATATTGTCACATATATTATAATTGTAGAAACAAAAGTGTTTTAACGTTTTCTTCTAGGCATTTGTACGCTGATTAATTGCTTCTGTTTAATGTAGCGGAAAATGGTTATTTTCACTTACTTTTATTTTACTTTTCCAGCTATTATTGCGATACACTATTCAATTAGATTGAGGTCAATTGTAAGGTTGTTGTACAAATATTTTAAATTTCGATTTTCGTATTTAAACTTCTACGAAAATAATGTTAAAAAAATCACCTTTCCAACATATTTATACATATAAACTACAATGTGATTCATTGTGTTAAGCGAATGTGTATATATTTAAATTACATAGGCTGATTGTCATAAACTAAGCATCAGGCTGTCATCATATTTTCTATTTCTCGTTTTCATTTTGGAATTTTTTTTATGCTTTTCTTCTCATGAAACTCTAAAAGCAACACTTCATTTACGATTGCCGTATATAAATGTAAAGGTGTTAGTTTGAACGTCATGGTGTATGTGAATATCTTCTTATTTTCATACCAAATGAAACACTTTCTTTATGTACCTATGTATCATATATATCGCAGTTTTATCTCGATAACTGATGAAATAGAGGCATGCAAAATGAATCGTTACATTCGTAACGGTCTCACAACTTCGAAAATCTATGAATCATATTTAGTTGTGTTATTTATAAGTAACTATCTCTATAATCGCGCTTATCTGCTCATAATTAATTATGAAATATTTCGGTAAATTGCTTTCATAACGACAATCTATGGATTTCGGGGGTTAACGAGGTCCATTAGTTAATAAAGCAAAAAAGAATTGCAACAATATATGATTTTTTCAATTAAATCGGAATCGTTGAAATAGTTTCTTACATATTTGAAGGTTTTGTAATAATTTTTAATATTAGCTCTCAAATTATTGTAATAATTGTATATAGCAGAAATCAGATTGTTTACTATTGGTAGGCACTCACTATTCGCTTTAAAGTGAATTATGTTTATTGTAATTCTATGTATGCTCGCTCCTATGACTGTGACAAACAAAAATAGCATTTTGTCATATGGCAAAATAAACAAACGCCGATCTTTCAGAGTCAACGCACACTGCACAACCGTTCTACATATAAATATGATGCCTAAATATGTATGTATATATATATGAAGTGCATTGTTGTTGTGCTGTTGTTTGGCTAATGTAGTGATAAAAAAATACAAAAAAAGAAAAAACATTAAAAAAAAAAAAATAGAAAAGTGAAAAACTTATGAATCTTTAACAATTTCCTACCGCCCTAAGATTTTTGTTGTTTTTGGCGGAAATATCGTCACGATGAAGAAACTTATGATTTTAAAACACATATAAACGCATGAATAAATGATGACTTTTGTTCGTTATTCATGATTTTTCGTTTCATTCCAGTGATGATGTCGCTTTCTATGATCCTTAGCTCTGTGAGAAATCCATCCATTCTCAGTCGGATCGTGACTCTTGTAAAGTCAAGTTGTTCAGGTAATATGAAAAAGAAAAGAATAGGAGCCGAAAGAAAACCTAAGTGAAAATGGAGTAATAATGAGTGAAATAATTAAAAACAGAATTAAAGTTTCAAAATAGATATGACGAATAAAAATTTTTAATTTCTTTTAACTACATTCAGCTTTGAAATTATTTATTAAAAAGAAGTTTTAAAATTTTGAGAAAAATTTAAAAAAAATTCGATTGTGTAATGAAATTTAATAGAAATGTAAAATGTATAAAAAGTAGAAAAAATATTTTTTTTAAACTATATTTAAATATATTAAAACTTTTTTTTTTTTGCAGAAAATATTTCTCATGAAATTTTTAAACGATCCCTTTCCTCAAGTAAATAATTATTCCATAGAAAAAAATGGGATACGGTTATCATTTGTTGTTGACTTTGTCATTAATTTCCGGTAAGTTTTCCTCATATTATCCGAGTATTCCTCATATATGCCCTCTGAATGAATCTATAATATCCGATACAAATAAATATAAAGACGAATATAAATAAATTAATGAATTTGACTGAATTCGAGAAAATCAATCTATTAGATATTGATTGAAGACTCTTGCTTATCGAAATTCGTATTTAATAACTCGATTTTCGTTGCCAGTTATGTGACCTAAAGCTTAACAATCAGCTGTTCGCATTAATTGAAGTCATTAGCAACAGCTGTAGTATTTGCTCGTATTTCAATGCTTTATTGGATTGGGAATGTTACGTTGTACGTACATGTCTATTAGATTTTTCTCGCAAGACGTGCAATTGCTCCCTTAGCGAAACAATTGTAACGATTTTTAATTAAAGTTCATTCGTTCTATCACGTTCTATCACATCCGATCATGGATTGTAATAAAAAACTCGGACCTGATGCTTTACTGACATGGTGTGCAGTCTGCCTAATTGATGAGTAGAGAAAAAGTGTAAAAGTAGATGCGATTCGTTCCTACTTACCAACAGCGCATATGAATCCAAGAATATGTACAAATGTTAAATAACGTCTTATAAAACTTTACTGTAAACGCAATCTTAATCTTCCGGCATATTTGCAGAAAGATGGAAAAATATTCTGTAGTTTTTATATAACGATTTCAAGCAGATCGTATAGAATATTGGCTCTAACAGATGAGTAAACTTTTATTACTTGTTTTCGGCCGAATTTCGGAAGTAAATGATTAATTATTTTGGCTGTGGACAGCATTAGGGTGACGAATTCGTTTTGCTTTCTTGTATTCTATATGTCGGCTATCTAGTTTTAAAAAAATATATGAGGACAATCAGTCGTGAATGTCGATGTTTTTTCTTTTCGTCACGATAGCTGAGATATTAAAAAACCTATTAAAAGAAAAATTTATTGACATCATTTATATATGCATAGCGGCACGTAGGTGGGAGATTTCTTAAAGATCTAACAAAATTTTTATTTTTGTTAAATATTGTTTACGACAGTGATTGCGGCGCGTTATGAAGACTGTGAGAGACCACCTAGCGTTAATTATGCGAACATCCGTATCGAAGACGAAGAGACAGCTATACGTGCTATTTATACTTGTTTGTCGGGTTACGAATTAAAGGGACCGTCTGAAGTAGTATGTGATTTGGATACAGATGAATGGATTACCGAAATACCGGAATGTATACGACAAAGTGATTCTAATGAAATGAATGCGGAAAACGCGAATAAGAAGCGAAAACAATCTGATATAGTTGAAGATCGTTCGGTATCTGCAGATTTGGTTGCTACGTTGGATATGTCTTGCGTTCAGGCTAAAGTGAAAGCACCTGAGATTCGACATGGCTACGTTCAAAAATATGACAGAAGACGTAGAGGCGACAATGTTTTTCTCGTAGCTTCGTACTCTTGCAATGAGCATTTTGAGCTCGAAGATAGTGAAATTAATACATTATATTGTAGCGATCGCAAATGGGTTGGCGAGCTACCGGTTTGCATATCATTGGGCGAATATGTCGAAGAAGAAGATGAAGAAGGTAAATAAAAATGCGATTCGCAATATTGGAAATTGATAGAGATTTTTTTCTCTTGAGTAGAATATGGTGATTATGATAATGGCGATGAAGACGATGGTGAAGATGACGGTGTTGTTCGAGAAAAAACGCCTAGGCCGGTTATTCGTGAACCACCTAATGAGTCGCCGCCTTCTTCCAGTTCTGAAGATGGCCATAAAGTAGAGGGAGATTTAACCGAAGTCTCAACAGAAGCGAATATAGTAGTGGAGCCCACGCAAGATCCTTACACACCTCGAATTCTAGACGAGGAATGCGGTGCTAATAAAGGTGGTTGCAGTCAAATGTGTGAACGATTGTTATACCCTGGTGAAAATGAGCCTAGATTGCGGTGTTCTTGTCATGAAGGGTTTAGCTTGGATCCCTACGATTATTCCACCTGTCATGGTGTGCGCTTTTCAAATAAAAGCAATCGAATTTTTAAATTTTCTCTTATTTTTCTCGTTTTCAGATATAAATGAATGTCTTCTTGGCAATGGTGGCTGTGAACAAGTTTGTGAAAATTTACCTGGTTCTTTTCAATGCACTTGTGAGCCCGGCTATCAACTTGATACTTTTACTGGCACTACATGCATTGGTAAGCTCTGTTATGACCTCACTTATCGCTATCAGCGTCGATCCTTTAATGCTTGCTTAAAATTTTTTTGCTTCGCTTTTGTTACAACTACAACAAAAATTTCACAATGTCAATAACGCCAGACATTAATGAGTGCCTTCTGCGTAACGGTCACGGTCCTTGTCACGATACTTGCCATAATCATCAGCCCGGTTACAGGTGTTCTTGTGACAATTTGCCCGGCACGCAATTATCGGCAAACAATCACACATGTGTAGATGCTGGCAAATGCTCTCAACCTAACAATGGTGGTTGTTCGCATACATGTCTGTCGTTATCATTAGGACGTGTGTTTTGTGTATGTCCGTTGGGTTATCGCATGATGGATGATGGGAAAAATTGTGAAGGTTTGTTTGTAAGTTAAGGCCACGTTGCGAAACACATTATGTAATTTAATTGGTGGAGGAAACGACTAAAAAATCATTGATTAAGATATTCTTAAATTCTATGGGGGGCATGGTGTAAGAGGTTTTAATAAGGTGGCCGTTAGTTTCATTTGAGCAATGGTTTCTATTATGAGGAATTTGCGCATAAGTTTTCATTAGCTTTCATCTTTTTTGCTTTCGTTTTAGATATCAATGAATGCGAAGATCCCGAAAAGTCTGTAGAATGTACAGCAGGCTGCGAAAATACACCTGGTTCGTACCATTGTATTGCTATTAATTCCCATTCTGCTGAAGAAAACGATTTAATCCGTACGGAAGTTTATACAAAAATATCCGAAAGCACTTCACCAGTCGCAACTTTGGAATGTGCGGCGGGATATCGGGCTCTTAACGGCCACTGTGTGGACGTTGATGAATGTTCAGAAATGACTCACGACTGCGAGATTTGCCTTAATACGGATGGTGGTTTCCAATGCTCTTGTTCTCCCGGTTTTTATTTAGCTGTTGACAATAGAACCTGTTTGGACATTGACGAGTGCTCTATTGTAGTGGAATACAATGAAAACGAAGTTCCTTCTAGGCTATGTTCACATTACTGTGAAAATACAATTGGCGGTTTTGTATGCTATTGTCCCCCTAAATATCATTTATTTGAAGACTTGCGCACATGCGTGCTGGATAGATGCGAAGATTTAAACAGTCATGATTTAAATAAAACTCAGTGCTCGCATGATTGCAATGATCTCTTGGATGGTTCATACGAGTGTTTATGTGCTGAAGGTTACAAATTATCCGAAGATGGTTTTACTTGTTCCGAAATTGATGATATTTGTTCCCATAGTCATGGTAATGAACGTTGTTCTCCTGGTACTTGTCAGCCTACCGAAAATGAAACGAGCTTTAACTGCATATGTCCTATTGGATATGTACAAAACAATCATAGCTGCATCGACATCGATGAATGCAGAGAGGAAAGTCACAAATGCTCTCACGAGTGTGTCAACATTGAAGGCGACTACCGTTGTTTGTGTCCTGAAGGTTTCAAGTTTAGAGAGAGCAGTACTAATGAATGCGAAGACATTGATGAATGTCAAGTGCAGAACGAAATTTGTGGCAGTTTGCAATGTGTTAACTATCCAGGAACTTTTAAATGTGTGTGTTACGACGGTTCCGAGCCTGACGAGAATACTGGCCTGTGTGAATCAGCCGTCGAAGATCCTTGCGTTAACCATCCTTGTTCACATGGATGTATATCAGATGGACAAACATTTGTATGCACTTGCCCGGAAAATATGACGTTAGAAAACTTAGGGCAAAATTGTATTGGTTTGGATCTTTGTTCGATAAATAATAATGACTGCGAACATATTTGTAACTCTGATGAACACGGAATGTGTTCCTGCTATCAAGGCTTTAGATTAGATGATACTGGTAAAACTTGTGTAGACATTGACGAGTGTGAAGAGGGAAATGGCGGCTGCCATCACTTGTGCACAAATTTCGCAGGTGGGTTTAATTGTTCGTGTCACCAAGGATTCGATTTTCTAGATGAACCTTTAAAAAACTATTGCTTTGATATCGATGAATGCATTACGGGTGCTCACACTTGTTTATCGGATATGATATGCGAAAATCTTAACGGTTCTTTCACATGCATATGTCCATCAGGTTACGCTGTAGGCTTAAGCTTAGATCACGCTGACTTATTCTCATTATATAATTCATCATTAAATTCATCTCATTCACCCGCTTGCTTAGACATTGACGAATGCTCTATAGATAACGGCCAATGCTCACATTTTTGCATTAATCTACCTGGAAGTTATGAGTGCACTTGCCCGCCAGGTTATCTACTGAACACAGAAAACAATAGATCTTGTATTCTTTTTAATGCTTGCCTTCAGCAGAATGGTGGTTGCTCACATAGTTGTCACCATACTGACGGTCATGCCAAGTGCTCTTGTCCAAAAGGATTGCACTTGGACTTGGATGAAAAAACCTGTTTGGATATAGACGAATGCCTACTTACTAATAATAGTTGCGAACATGTTTGTGAAAATCTCTTTGCTAGTTATGCTTGCTCGTGTCGTAGAGGTTTCACACTGGCTTCAGATAATCACTCATGTTTGGATATTAATGAATGCGCGGAAAACTTTGACAACTGTAGTGTTATTTGTATAAATATTTTAGGTTCATACATATGTGCCTGCGAGTCAGGTTATGAATTGGCCGAAGATCAAAGGAGTTGTTTGGACGTTAATGAATGTTTAGTGGGGCAACATGATTGCTCTCATGAATGTATAAACATTGAGGGTGGTTTCGAGTGCACTTGTCCCAATGGCTACTATTTGAGCAGTAATCGTTCACTCTGTTTGGATATGGATGAATGTTCGACTACCGATCATGGCTGCAGCCATAAATGTGTTAACACGATGGGTTCCTATGAATGCGTTTGCCCATCGGAATCGACTCTGGCAGAAGACGGAAAAAGCTGTATAAATTCCGCTTGTTTAATAAACAATGGTGGCTGTTCACACTTTTGTAGCATTGAAATAGGTTGTAATTGTCCAGCAGGCTGGGCGTTGCAAGATGATCGTAAAACATGTTATGATATTAATGAATGCTTGTATAAAAACGGCGGATGTGATTTTAAATGTGTTAACACAGAGGGTTCTTATGAGTGTTTGTGCCCTGATGGTGTTCAACAAAGAATTGGTGAATCCTGCTTGCCCATATGTCCCGCAGGTTACACAGTCAGCCCAGATGATCCCACTAGATGCGTGGATATCAACGAATGCTTAGTACCTGATATATGTGAATTTGGTTGCCTTAATATCAACGGTTCGTATGATTGCTTATGTCCATCTGGCTATAGGTTGGAAGATAGAAGACGTTGCGTTGATATTGACGAATGTGATGAAAATAATGGCAGATGCTTGGGTGGCCAGTGCATAAATCATATGGGTAGCTTTGAGTGCAAATGTTCCTCAGGTTATCGCTTAGCTGACGATCGCAAAACTTGTGAAAAGCGTATTGAACTTCGTGACGAATGTCCCGTTTTTGAGCCGCCAGAGAATGCGGAAATTCATTGCACTAAGTATCGTCATAAGCAGCGTTTGTTTTACAACACTCGTTGCAAGATATGGTGCAAGCAAAAGTATCGTCTGGTTGGCCCCAGTCAACGTTATTGTAATGCCTCGGGTCAATGGGATGATTATCAAAATTTGTGTCTGCGTATGTTTCTATAAATTTTTTGTTTTGTCGGAGCTTTGGTAAATTCTTCTCTATCTCATTTAGCTGTAGTTTGTCCTCCCTTATCTCAACCTATGCACGGTATTGTGCTACCGCACTCGTGCACAACAGGTCGCACATATGTGGGAGAACGTTGTCGTTTGCAGTGCAATGCTGGCTATGTGCCAGTGGGAAAATCAGTGTCAATGTGCACACAACAGATGCAATGGTCGTATAATGACCCTTTTGAGTGTAAGCCAAAGGAAATTGAGACACGTATGGGTAGCACAAATGGTTTCACACCTTTGCCATTGCCAACTGTGCCCACTTATGATATTGCTACACCATTTAATAATCGTTCTCTTAGTGGTGTTGGTTTAACAACGAACATTGGTGGCGGTCATGGAATACGCAGCCCATACATTAAATGCCCGAGAAATACGACAGTTTTTTTGGATGCCAGTGAACGAACGACTCATGTTATATTACAGAAGCCCATTACAAATATGGACTACCGTTACATACAATCTTCCCCCGCTTGGACTAGAGACTTGGAGGCTCATCTCTCGGCAGGTATTCATGTGGTCATATTTCGTGGTTACGACCCTATAACCGGTAGACGAGCACGTTGCAAAACTGTTATAAATGTTAGATATGCTGAAAGCCCTCAAGCTGTATTTTGCACACCATCATTTGAAGTGACTTTAGGAGAGAATCAAGCCTATCGTTCGGTGGTATGGGAGGAGCCACGTTTTGAATCTAAAGATGCTGGCATTAAGATAGTTTATAAGTCCCGGGTAAGATTAAATACTTAGTTGAAAACGTTTTGGCGTTCATTGAATATCTTATTTCTGCAGTTACCCGGTGAGCTCTTTGGAGTGGGAGTGCATAAAGTGTTTTATGAAGCCACAAGTGAAAATGGTCTAGTGGCACAGTGCGAGTTTAAAATTACAGTAAAAAGTAGCTATTCACATTTGTCAATAATCTGACGTTTCATTATACTTATAAATCTTTTTTAAGAACACTCATCTAATTTGGAAACGCAATTGAATTTTAATTTGGAATCTGCCTATACACCAACAAGAACACATATTACGATGAACGGTAAGAATTTCATTTTATATGAGCAACTAATCAAGATTTCCTTTCACACATTAGCGCCAAATTTTCCGGCTAGCAGTTTTGCTACGAAGGAAACATCAAACTCATACCCCTCAAACGAGAATACGAAGCGTAAGTTGAAAAGTTGGATTGTTAATAAGAATTTGTTCAAGAATTACGTGTATTTAGTCCCTTCTCAAACCGAATTTAAAAGGAACAAGTTTATATCAAATTGGGTTCAACCAGCGCCGAAGGCTTATGAAGCTTCGGGAAAGTCAGTTCAGCCCCATTTACCGCCTTTATATACTCGCACAAAATTCAATGATAACAGTTAGTAAAATGATGTAGAAAATTAATTGAAAAATTATTAAGTATAAATATTTCGAATTCTAGCCGAGCCGCATCCATCGGAAAATTCTCTAGATTCAATTTTGGAAACTATTTACTCACCCCCCAGTACAATACCAACAGCTTTAAATACAGCTAATCGTAAGTAAATGAGATATGTCATTATCGCAGTTAATGATTCTAAATTTTACTGTAGAATTTTCTGCATCCGCTGAACCAGCTTTGATTTCGCATCATTCGAATTTTAGACCTAATTACAATCAACCACGATTATATTCTACTCTAGTGCCTAATAAGCCAATTCATACAAATTCAGTTTCTATTCCTACAGTTCATTCGAGCTCTACCATTGACACAATCATGACGAGGGCTCACTTACTGCCCGGTCATGAGTCTTTCATCATATGCCCGGGAGAAGAGCCGGTTAAAGTCACTAATGCTAAATCTGTAAGTTATTTATGGCCTCAATGGTTAATACGCATCCGCTACAATGAACAACGCATTCAACAACGCTTTAAGCATTGATAAAAAGCTTTCGCATGCATTCTTATAGCTACGGCAAATTCACCAAATAACAAGTAAGAAAGTTATATACGATCTAGGACAAATTTTTAATACTCATCACCTGAAATCCATACGTTAAGTGTAACTGCGATTGTTTTAAACGTCGACATGATAGATCATGATGGTCAATCGGGACTATGATTATGCTAGTAACACTGTATTAATCTGAATATTTTGCGTTTTCCGCGAGACTTCATTTTTGAGTGTGATCATGTTCTCGTACTTGTGTTGTGTATGAAATTTCAGACCAGCACTTCTTTTGAACTGCGAGTTATCATTACGCCATCAAGCTTCAGCGAACTGTCTGTGTATTCGCGACTGCGCGGCATCGTATAAGATAGGCTGAAGTGATATAAAACTGTTCCCTGATCAAGGATATATAAAATACGCTTTGTAAATCCTCTAATATATATTGTCGGGTAGTATGACGATATTCTTCGATAGGAGGTATAAAAAAAAAATACAAATCCGTCAACTTCTTGAAATCTTCTTTGATTAAATATAAATGCTTTCAAATCGGTTAATGTCTTGACTAAAATTTGTAATTACTTGCATAAAAATTTGAGTTGTATATATATTGAGTTTCTTGTGTTTGGTTTTTTTTTTCACCTTTTCTTTATAGGTCGAATTACCGGCTAATTGCATTTTGAAAAACGTGCGTCACAATTCGTTCCGTCAATTTGTGAAGAGACATTCTTTAGCAAAGGTTCGTCATTCGTATGGATATAAGTAAAATATAATTTCATAAAGCCAGGATTTTTTTCAAATTTATATACAATTTATTAAAAGAGTATGGATAATAAAAAATCATTACTTTTTAGTATAAATTTTGTTTTTTTTTTTTGTATTTAGTTTTTTGCATTTCGTATTTGATTGCTCT
>NW_024005989.1:0-25227 GCF_014805625.2 Glossina fuscipes
GTGTGTGTGTGTGTGTGTGTGTGTGTGTGTGTGTGTGTGTGTGTGTGCGTGTGTGTGTGTGTGTGTGTGTGTGTGTGTACATACGGTTGCAGGTTTTCAAATAAAACGTTTTGTTAAGCATTATTTGACACAGTTGCCTTAAATTTAGTAGCAATTGTTGCCTTTAAGGCAATTCTTGTAATGCGTTACACATTTAAATATATATGTAAGGTAGAACAATACAAATAAAATATATGTATATATATATATACAAACATGTATACGCATATACATACATAGATTATATTTATATATATATGGGTTGGTTGTCCTTTTAAGGATTTTCACAATTTTAACTGGGCAGCTTGGCTTTCCATTATATGGAATACTACACAAAATAAATGATGTACACACGCCTAGCATTTATAAAGATAAATTCGTATATACAAGTATATGCTTTTGTTAATATGAACAAAAGTAAGTAAGTCATTTTTTCTTTTTCTAGTATTAGGATAAACCATGAATATTTTTAAGATGAAATATAGACAGTTGTGAGCTGAAGTAAAGACGAGAAGCCAGATATTTACAAACATTATCAAGTATTTTAGTTGCTATTTAATTGCTTCATTTCGCCTTTCGAACCTTTTACACTTTTGAAAAGCAATCGTTTGTATATCTTAGAGGATTTCCGAGGCGAACACATCTAAGTCGTTTAATAGTAAATAGGGAAATGATTAAGTACATCCTATAAGGATGTAAAATATAAGAAGCAAACATGCACAAGCTCACTTGTATATTTAAATAAATAAATAAATAAATAAATAAATAAAAGGAAAAACAAAACAAAGTGCATATCATTGGATATGAAAGGACATTTTTCTATGACAAGAAAATAGGTTAATAGAAGCACTGCACAAAGGTTAAGTCGTTCATTAAATTCAATGATAGGTTTTGTTTAAGAATTCAAAACAAAGGCTTGTTTTATTTATACTCTTTATATATATAACGTAGCAGTTGTTAATAAACGAAAAAAAAAAAGGAAAAAAGTTCAATACACTTTGAAAATGTTTCTTGTCTTGTTGCTAGTTTATCTGTTTTCTTTTTTTGCATTTTGTTTTAAATGCATACTGTATAATATATATTTTCTTATATCTTATGGCCTTGACTTGCTTTTCAATTTTCCTTTCATAATCTTAATCATAATATTTGAACAGGTTTTCCTCTTTCCTTGTCGCTTCTTCACATGGCATTATCATTATTATCAGAAGCGTTTTTGATTATGAGAACAAGTTGGATTTTCCGACCCACAATAGTTGAGGCGGGATGACTTCAAATATTATTAAGCAAGTTAATGTAGAATACATATCCTTGTTACTTAAGCAAAGGAGAGTAAAAAAGCGAAATACATATTTACACATATATATATGTACAAAAGAAAATGGGATCTAGTTCAGTAGGTAGTTGCTATTAGTGAATTACATGCTTGCATTTTTTGTTTTTGCTTTTTTTTTTTTTGTTTTCTTCTTTACCAAGTGTGAAAGTAAATGAAAACGCAAGCGAAATTCCTATACAACCCCTTTTTTATTTTATTTTCTCATTCCCTTTGCATTTCTTGCATTTTACTACTGTCTACGTTCTTCTGTACTTCTACGAAAACCATATTATTATTACCATTTTTTTTGTTGTTTTATTCGCCCATCGAACAAGAAACACAAGGCCAAAGAGCGGTTTGGTTTTCTCAATCATGATTATTATCCGATTGAAATATATATCACCGCCTGCTTTTCAGGCGAATAGGAAATATTTATAAGGTAAACATTATAATTTTATATGTTTAGGCCAAAAATGATTTAGATATATGTATAAATAAACATCCACTGAAAATAGTTACAGGTGTTTTGGGCTTTTTGTTAAAATCGGTAAAATGTTATATAACGATTTCAACAGTTGATTGGAATTCGTTTTCTGTTAAGGAAATAAATGGCCAAATAAATCTTATGATGTATAAATATTACTTATGTACCTCATCAATAATGCGTCAAATATCCAAAGGGCATACCCTAACTTGCTAGTTAAATGTATAGAAAAAATATATTTCATATATATATTTCTCAACTCAAACAATGTTCTTCGTTGTAGTTATTCTCGGCGGAAGGAATTCCTACTGCACAACACCAAGATAATCGAAAAAAGCTGTTAATACCACTTTGAGTTTTGAGCGATTTTGAAGCGGTTTTTTCGGTCTTGTCCCACATTTTGCGCAATATTTCTTTGATTGGTCGGTTATTTTCGGATCGTGTGGAAACGATCTAAGTCTCATCTCTCATAATTATGCAATTCATGGCGTTCTGATTGGTGAAACTCATTGTTTCACAGACGCCGCTGAAACATTAATAACGTTTATCAAGTGATGTTTGACACAGATGTCTCTCATAGCGCTATCAATTTAGAAAAAAAATATTTCTGATATTTGATTGACTCGAGCAATTTAACTGGAATATTGGCTCTCGTATTACTGCACCAATTATCGCACTTACACCATCATTGTAAATTGCTTGCCACGTAGGCATGTGCATGTATTTTGACAAGCGACATCTCTTGGTGAAAATGAGAAAGTAATGCGAAGTGCCAAGATTCGATGATTTTGATCCTTCTCTACATAAACTAAGAGTTTTCCATTTTGTGGTGTCGAGTTATTCAGTGCAAGCAGGCGCTGATCGTGAAACGCTTAAAATTGCATTTTCGGCGTTCATTGCTTTTGTTCTTTGATTTGAAGAAAACTAGTACCGAAGCCAATTAAACACTTTCAGAAGCTTATACCGATGCTTCGCCATCGAGTCTCAATTGGCTTTCGTTTCAACGATTTAACAGGACCAGAAAAGTTCTAAATCAAGCATTTGCAGGAGTTATTGGACCAAAACTCAGCTCAAAGTCTTGAACAACTTTCGAGCATCTTAGCGGTTGATGAATCAACTATGTCTAGGTATTTACAAACGATGGGAAAGATTCAAAAAGAGGGAATATGGCTTCCATACGAACCATTTCAATATCGGGGTTTCGTTGCCTGCAGGTAAGAAAAGAAGAGCTTTCTGTTACGTATTGCCATTGGCGATGAAAAGTGGATCTACTACGACAACTCCATGTGCAAAATAAATCCGCTACCTCAGATGTCTATCGAGACGTCAGTTGAACAAATTGAAAAATGCATTGATGCAAAAGCGACCAGCAATAGCGGTTAACAGACGCAAACTCATCCCCTTGCGTGGCATCCAACGCTCGGTTATACCTTGCAAGAGTTGTCAAAGTTGCAAGGCGACTGTGAAGTTCTGCCGCATCTAACGCACTCACCAGACATAGCAGTCTTTAATTACCACTTGTTCAGAGCGATGCAACATCGCTTCACTGGCACGTGATTTCAAAATGCTGAAGAAGTGCGAAAATGATGGGGTGATGATTCGATCGCTGCCAAACCAATGTGCTTCTGCCGACAAACATTTTGATTAATATAGATTGCATCAACTTTTCGCAATAAACACCTTTCTTAAATGAAAAAATGATCAAAATATCTGCTAACCTACCTACTTCGGTCAACGTGAGAAGCGGCTTCGAGATAATCGTGTGTGCTTGTCTGATAATCATATGGCATAAATATGATTACAACTGGGTTCAGAGGTACAGATCCTCTCCTTTGTTTATATGATATATAAAACGTGATATATTACTCCTTGTAGGGGAAATGCTGACATCTAACGGTAATTGATGTTTGCTACACATTGCTATATTCTTAAATTACTCATGAAAATACATCGATACTTTCGTATTCTTTTCAGAATCGAATTGGAATTGTACAATATATATTTAAGGTAATCGTCGTATTCTCGCATTAGTCATAAGAAAAAACGATGTATCTTCTTCTCGCAGCTTTAGCGACTTGCTTTCCACGATATTCGTTTATCAGCTTCCCTAGCGGTTTTGAGAGACGCAATAATCAAGAGTAGAGCAAAAGTGTGAAAAAATTTAATTCCATTTTTTTATACCGTTTGACTAGTAACGATGGGAAATGATTGCCACATGTATTTATATCTGTAATTGTTTTGCTAAAAAATATTTGAACTAAACCTTATTACGATTTATATTAGAGCGTTAACTGGTTTTTCAAATAAATTATGAATTATAAAATGACCTAAAAAATCCCGTGATTTAGTATTATTCATGTTTATTAATATATTAGAGAAATTTTTTGTCAATATATACGGCTAGGGGTCATCAAGTATTTTAATATTAAAATTTAAAAAAAATTCAGAAAGTGGAGTTATTCAATTTAGCAAATGAGCCATTGATTAACGTTTGGTAAGATCGTTGATGTTTGTTTCTGAACACTATTGTACGTAACAGATTCACAAAATTATTATATATTATAAATACGATGTTCGTTCGTAATGCTGAGCGCAAATCGATAGCTTTAGTTTACGGTAAACTCATTACATATTACGTTACTCACAACTATACCTAACTGTAAATCATACTCTGAATTATTAACATATGGTTTCTTTTTTTGTAATTAAATGCAGGGCTCTGAATCGATTTTAAAGCCATATATAGAGAGTTGTAAGCGGAACAATTTCAAGATTATTTGTCGTATTGAAAAAAAATCTAAAAAAAAAATTGTAAAAAGTAACACGAATAAAAACATCCTACTAGGCCACGGTCCAGTGTTGAAAAGTGTATAATACTTTCCTCAATACAGTTTTTTGCATAACAACTTTTCAAAATAAAACATTATATGAGAAATGGCTGAAAAAGTATTCCGATCCGGACCGTTTTCAATAGCGTTCGTCCTCGGACCAAAACATATCGTTGTATCATCTACAAGTTGAATAAAAGATTCCAAACAGAGGGACGGATAGAGAAAAGTCTCTGAAAGTGATTCTGAAACGATCGATATAATAGAACGTGAGTTCACCTCAAGTTCTTCTGGGTGTTGTGTACATTTAAACAAACCTAATACGTCCTCGTACCAATAAAGAGTAAAAAAGGTCCTGAGAGCTTCAATTAGAATGAAGGAGACAACTTATTGTCTCTTGCGGTATTGCATACGGATCTACGAATCGATTTTACTAAATTTTTTTTAAACTTAAATTGACGAAAGTAATAAAAAACGAATTTGGTTGAAAAATTTCTCCCTTTTATTTTTTTTTATTTTTTTTTTTTTTTAGAAAATTGTGGGCAAAGACGACTTCGATCGTCTATTCTCGGAAGTAATGAAATAATTTAAAAATTTTTTATATATTAGTTAGGAAGATAAAAAAGTAAAAGAGCTGTCCTCTTTCGAAGGACAATGGAACTTTCTTCTTTGTTTATAAACAGAGACATTTTTATTTTTCCATAACCTACTGCGATGTTAAGAAACAAATGGATATCAAAGAATTTTACATTATGTGAATAAGTAGTTTTTTCCCATTTACATTTACTTGACAAAGAGTGCTGATAACATTCATAAGTGCTATATGCGAATACAAACAATGTAAAATGCGGTCCCATTATGCTTAGAAAAACAATTTTTCTATCGTATAAAAAGAGTGCACAAATTAAAATGCATTTCAGCTTAAGACTAAGGAAAAAGCCAGAAACCTGTTTAAAATGTAAATTACATGAAAAATTACGATGCAATGGATTAAGGGCAAGTCGAATGAAGTCAAGAGAGTGTGTGCGCTAGCCACACACAATGATGAAGAGTGTGCTTGGGTTATAACGATGAGAGAGAGAGAGAGAGGGGGGGGGGGGGGGGGGGAAGTATGTGTTATGTGAATATGTAGTGAGAGCTCGAGAGAGAGCGAGTGCGAGTGCGAGTGCGAGTGCGAATGCGAATGCGAATGCGAGAGATGGAGAAAGGGGGCTGAAACTATAGGGTTGAGATGTGAAGACAAACGAAGTGTAACAGTTAAGTAATGATGCGAAAGAAAATTCATCAGAAAATCTGAAAATTTCAACATAAAAAGAAAAATTGCGACAACAATTACACAAATGAAATTATACACATATAGGCAAATACATACATTTGCTTGATTATTTTTCTTTATTTTATCGATGTTATTTATATACGAAATGAAATTGCAATTAATAAGATGAGGTAAACGAGTTGGGGCATTAATGCAGTAGAATAGAAAAAATTCGGAAAACAGCGGTAATGTTTTCAAATACTTGTGCGTATTATTTATTTTTTTTTTTTTGCGTTTGTATGTTTTTGTATGAGTGTGTGCATGTGTGTTTTCATATATGGGAAAAATTGGAGCAAAACAAAATAATTTTAATAAACCGAAAGGATAGCAACAAACAACAATCACGTGAGAGACATAGAGAATCAAAAAAAAAAAACAAAAAACGGAATTAAAAGAGAGAATAAATGGGTGAGAAAGAGAGAGACTGTGAGAGGAAAAGAAGGAAAGACAGAGAGATGAAATTGAGAAGAGAGAACAAGCGCGAGAGTATAATGCGCTTTAATATTATTAATGTTTTGTGTACATTGTACCGTTAGAGCGAGGGAAGGCAAGTACGTTTTTATGCATTTTGCACCAGGAGAGATTGTAAACAAACAAATAGAAGAAAGAAAACGAACAGAGGCGAACATAATCAACGAAGTCAACCCTATCGCAGAGAGTTGCTAAGTAATGCATGTGTGAATCACGATTCATATAATAAAACAAGGAGTTCTAGTTTCTATCGTCTGGATGGTTGGATGGATGGATGGATGAATAAATAAATGGATGGTTACTTGTACTACATTGTAATGCAATTTCAGTTGTAAGCAAACCACAGACGGCTCTATAACATAATTCAAAACGTTGCACCTTCTCTTAAAATAAATGATAATATTGAGAGTATAATAAAACTAGTGCACTAGTGTAAAGTGTTTTTTAATTGTTGCAAGTGAAAAGAAAAGAAAGTTTCTTATTTGGTTTTTTTTTTCACTCTGCTCCACAAATTAGATGATAAAAATAAAAAAAAATTTAATAAATAAAAAAATAGATTATGAGAAAGTTTTTTTAAAAGTAACAATTAACGACAACAATAATAAAAAGTTGTTTGTTAAACATACATCTGTACATGGTGGATAATTGATATAAATTGTTATTTAAAAGTTGATTACTTAAATTTGTGTACAAGTGCGTGTCGTAGAGGAAAAATTGTGAAAATTGGTAGCAATCCTAATTATAGGCAAAATTTACATAAAGAAACTATGTCAACGTTGCCGTTTCTTTTAAGTGTTGCTGATGAGCTGGACAACATCAATTCACAGTCTTATATGGACGATTTCGGGTTGGGTTTCCATCCGCATCGACAATTCTATCGTACACCGACTATACAACTATCTTTGCCAGCGGGTACAGATTGGATGCAGCAACCGGAGTCGGGCCGTCATCAATCTCGCTATCGTTCTTATCGCTGTTACGGTGAAACGCAAAATAATTTGCAAACAACTGCAGAAGGGGAAGATGAAGACAATGAAGCCGATGAGAATGGTTCCCGCAACGAACGTGACGGCGCCAGCAGTTCAGCATCGGCTAAAAGGGCTCAAAAATTTGTATCAGCTTTAAATTCAAATACGGAAGATGAAGTCAACATAGATAATACAGTGCAAATGTATAATTTATCTAAGAAATGCAGTAAAAATTATTATCGTCATGGTGAACCTTCAACTTCAGCAACCAGCAGCAAATTAAATGATGCTACTGCTAGCTCAGCTGCAAATAGTGTAAGTGGTGGAGCATATGGTGGTCGGGGTGGTGGTCGCGGCAACAGTGGTAGTGCGAAGGACAAACCGAGGATGGGCTATCGTTTGCATACTAAATGCTTGGAGGGCAATAACTCATCGTCCGACGAAAGTTTGCAAAAGGTATCTTCATCAATCGAATTTTTGACTTGTTTTCTATTGAAAAAATCGCGTGCCACCAAAAACACTACATCGTCATCGTCCACTAGCACCGCTACCGAAGGTAAAAAATCTTAGAATACTTTAGTTAAACGACGCAGCAATTGTTTTTAAAAAATAGAAAGCAATAAGCTTAGGTACGACGTTTGAAGAAAATTGAATGAAAGTATTACCCGCAAAACCACATTAAACCTAAACCTAACAAAACTAACTAATAAATTATAGAGCAAGGATTCATGGAGGCTACAAGGGCATCTCCTGTCCATTAAGGACTTCTAATGAAATTTAAGAAGATAGAAAAGAAGAAGCATAAGAGCATAAAACGCGATTGAAATTCTAAATTATACACATATACAAACAAATTTCCACATATATATAAAAATATATTTAATCACATAATATGAAAGAAAATCTGAGTTAAAAATAAAAAACGACTATTAATGATATGGAAAATTATATTAAAATGGAAAAAATAAAAACAATAATGTAATAACCAAATAAAAAATGCATAAACATTTTTGTATACCAAAGAAATATTGAAGAAAGCAAAGCGAACCAAATATATTTTATAAAAACAAAAGAGATTAATAATAAAAAAGGGAGAAAAAACAAACAAAGAAACAAGCAAAATCAAGCAAAACAAAAAGCAACAACAATTAAAATAAAATATTTATAATAGATAATTAATTCCTAAGCGTTTCTTTCTATACAAATATACGCATATGTACAACCAATCAACCAACCAGCCATAGCATACCACACCATACTATACTATACTATACTATACTATACTATGCTATACTATACTATAATATATACAATACTATACTATCCTATACCATGCTATATAAGTGTAATGAATGTCCTATATTTTTATTTTCTTTTTCGTTATGTTTTGTATGCACTTTACTAAGGCTTGTGTTTATTATTGTTTTGTATTCCGTGCCATGAACTGTGCTTATGAATTGTTTATGTGTTCGTTTTATTGCTATGTGCATATGTATGAACGTGTGTGTGTGTTTATGTGTGTGTGAGTGAGTGTCGCTGTTTATTTATTTGTGTTTCTGTCACTTCTTTATTAAAATCACTGCCTTTGCACGCATATTTATATAAAAAGGAATTTACATAATATATAAAAAAAAAAAAGCAAAAACAAAAAAAAAAAAAACCAACTAAATATAAATAAATAACAACAAGTGCAGCAAATTTTTTTACAAGTATCGTTTAATGTTTTCTACTATTTACTACCATAGCTATAAACGTGTCTTTTACGCTTTTGAAAATTTTACGTTTTTGTTTCCGTTTCCTTCACTTCTACAGATTTTAAACTGAGTAGAATATTTTCGAATTCTTAAGTTTGACAGAGTGATTGAAGGCTTCTCCTTTGTTTCGTTAAACGTGAACTTTTCTAAGCAAATTAATTATTAAGAGATTATATTCGGTTTTAGTATAAGTTGGAATAAGTAATAAACTTTTTAATTTTTATATTCAAGCATATTTATAAAATATGAAACCTTGAACTTTATCTACTGATGTGATTTTCGACAGCACGGCGTCAGGTTGCACTATAAAATTAAAATTAAAAAATTTCTTAATATATAAACTGTTTGTTGACAAACATGTGTAACGTGTTAAACAAGAAAAAAAAAGGGAAAACTTAATCGTTTATGTAGAGGCGGGAGATATTGAAATATTAATTTTATCGCCCAAAAGTATGCTTTGCAAATTCCATAAATTCAATAACAATAATTTTTGACCAAGATGAGTCATTAAATTTTTATTCATCACCCATCTATCAGTTATTGAGAGTACGAAAGTGAAAAAAACGATTCTTGCCAATGTAGGGTCATTTAAGTTCATCTAGCGGTTTGCATATTTTAATTAAGAAAATGAAATGATCTTAAGAGAAGTAAAATAACACTAGTATTAACTAATGGATGTACTCTTGAAATAAAACAGATCTTTAAAAAATATTTTAATTATTATGGAAGATTTTCTCACGTTAATAATTATTATGAAAAATGCTCTCACATTAGTATTCGTTGAAATTTTTATTTTCAAACGATAAAGTACTTAGGTTTAAGTTCTATAAAGCTTAAGAGTGCATTAGCATTGTTTGTCAGCAGCGCTATTGTTTACGATTACATATAAATATTGGACATTTTTTCCTTCAATTCTCTTTATGAATTTAGGTTAACGTTTGCAGCTTCTTTGTGTTATAGGATGATCTGAGGAGGTAAATTATTTGGATCATAAGATGTTAGTCGAGTGTCTGCATAATTATGGGTAATAGATGCGTATATATAGGAATTCCAAGCATGCTTTCTCGACTTGTTACTTATTGTTAGATGCTAACTATACAAGGACTAAACTCATCAAGGGGCTATTTCACTGGTGATTTTGAGAAACTCTCGCCAGGTCTCTGCATTATCTTATTGAAATCACATCCGGTTCTGATTTGTTGGCCAGATCTGATTTTATATTAGGTTTACTCTCTGATCTGGTGAATGTTATGCTTAGATTTAAGAAAAAAATATTAACATTAATATGGTACCAATCAACTAAGTAACACATCAATAATTAAAAAAAAAAACATAAATGGTTTGCTATTTTAAGATATTCATATTATAGAAGTTGTTAATTATCAAATATTCATCCATAAGCTTTGATAATACTTATTATCACGCATAAATTTTAATTGATAAATAAATTGAAATCGTCTGCAACAGGTAGACATTAAAACACTATAGATGGACGAATGTGACTAAATCATATTTATATAGTATTCTCGCCTAAGTTAGGGGTATTTCTATACAAACAAAATTTTACATGTTCTCCGTTTGAAGTATAAGAAAACCGTTATAATTTCTTCCTCTATTAATGCTAGTTGATATAAGCAAAGCAAACCTTCAATTGCTCTATTGAATCTATGGCAGACTATTCTTAAGTTTTCTTTTAAATTTTTTTTAAAACATGAAATGAAGATCAAATAAATAATCGAATATAAGACAATTTCAATAAATGATAAAATGTAAAAAAAAGTTATTTTAAAAAAAAAAATCACAATAAAGAAAATAAACAAATAAAAAGAAAATATAGAAAATAAAACGAAAAATAAGAATAAAATAAATAAAAGAAAGTTGTAAACATAATGAGTTAACTTATTTTTCTAAAATTTGTAGTTATTATATAAAGGAAACAAATAAAAAGAAATATGGCTAAAAAGAAACAACCAACAAATTTTTATACGATTTTTTTTATACCAAAGAACAGTTTGTTTTTTTTATATGCGTTCTTACCCAAACCAAATATTTACATATATATATATATATATATATATATATATATATATATAGATTTATATATATATATATACATTAAAATATGTTAAGAAGAAAGTCTAATAGAGTATGATAATCCAAATGAAAAGCTTACTTTTCTAGAAGAGAATAATAAAGAACATTATTTACGCATTATATGCAAATTAGAAGAGAAAAACCCTCGAATAGATTTCAGTTAACTAAAAAAAAAAAAAAAAGAAGAAATTATAAAAATAAGAACTCGCATACAGCAGAATATTGTAATATGAGAAATTCATACTTGGAGTATTATTCACATATACTCTCAAGTGCATTAGCACGCACTTATGTAGTAAAATACACGGCAACTACGCCCTATGCTATAGTACACTACGACATTTGTATGACAAGTTGTGTTTTACACGCTTTTGTAGAGTTCAACACTTTTAGCCACTTTTAACATATTTCCAACTCTTGATGTGATGTACTCTACGTAAAACTAACATAATATGCAACACAACACTTCAAAAAAACAAAAAAAAAAAAAGAAAGGATTTTATGCAATTAAAAAAAAAAAAAAAAAAAAAATAGAAAAAGACAAAAAAAAAAAAACTAAAAAAAGGGAGAATAATATGCACAAGTGTATTGACTTGTACGCATACGTACATGTGAAAGCAAACACACGTTCATAGTTATTACTTGACCTTGTACTATTTTTTATTTATTTTATGAACAAACCCTAGCAGCAGCATTAAAACCGAAAGTAAACATCATTCATTTTCATATCTAATCTCACTCTAGAGGCAGAATATGAAAAATATATTGAAGGATATGTAGAATAAGTAGAACATTTAGTTAATTGAAAAACGAAGTATAAGAAAATGCAACAAAAAATTATAAAAATTGTTATATAGTTAGATAGTGTTGTAAGTGTATTTAAAACTTGACTTAATTTTCCTTTCTTCTTTTTTGTTTTTTTTTTTTAGTTTATTTTGCTTCTTGTGTATTTCAATACTTTCCAATTTCTGAAATAGCAGATAGATTCATTGAGGGAAGAAGTTGAGGCATTTTTTCGAAGAAAGCTCTGCAGTTCTATGATTAATTAAAGTGTTTTGGATTGACTGGAATACATAGTAGTTGAAAGAGCATAGTAGCAGAGGCAGTCCTCAAAAAAAGCGGCTGAAAAGATTTCTTTGCTACATTAATAATAGATGATCAAGTGTCGTTGTTCTGGAAAACCAATAAAGCAACATCATGTTGCGTGTTTTTATCTTCGACTTCCGACCTAAGCTTACATATTTCGGCATTGATGGTTTCAGTAGACTCCCGAAGACCGTAATACCTCATATCCAATTGATCTCATTAAACCCAAAGCATTATTATTATTAATCAATAAGTCATATTTAATAATGCTATTGATGTTAACATATGCTTAATGAAATTAGATTTCTGTTATACCTAAGCTTCTTATTATTACTATATAATTGATTCACTCAAGTAAGATGCAAAAAAAAAAAAAGAACGTCTTTTCCCGATTGTCTTCGGCACAACATTGCCAATACCCGATTCGATTTTAAATTAACTGGTAAGCAAACTGACTTTTCAACCTTTCAAATTTTTGTTGCTCTTTTAACAAACACTTTGAAAGGAATCTTCTTAGTTATCCAAGGGTTATCTCCCCCTTGATTTCAAAATCATCACATTCAACTAATTAAATCTGATCTTATATATACGATCTTAGGCAAATTATGCTCCTTGAGGGTTCGCTTTGGTATTTTGACTTCTCTTTCGTAATAAAATGAAAGATGATAGTTTTATTTTTCGAAAAAAACATACATACATTGCCCAATTCACATAATATATAAGTTAACGATGTTTCAATGAAGTGAGTAGCTAAAGTTTACTGCCCATACCTTGAAATAAGTTGAAATTGAAACATTGCATAAAAAAACAAAAACAAAAAAAAAACGTATTTGATGTCAGTATATCTTACACAAATCGCAATATTAAATACAATACGAAATATATCTAACGTTAACAATAGTTGATACGTAGAAAAAACTTTATGAATATATTTAAGTAATTTAAACTTTGTTAATTTGTACGATTGATTGCTTTTGCATTTCTTAAACTTTGAAAAAGCGAATATTAGAACACGACCAGTCAGACATAGCTTGTGAGGCTTTTCTGCAATCTAACATAAACGTAAGCGGAATATGTACGACTTTACTTGTGAGCATAATGGAATCTTTTCTATTCATACAATGCTAGGGAGTAGGAGTATTTTAATTTTCAAGTCATTTTATAAAATATTCGCGTCAAATTTGGAGAGAGGAAAGAAGCGGATTAAATCTAAGTTTGAGATCTAAAATAAGCGCTTTGAATTTGCAAATTATATTGAATGGATCGAAAGGCCGACAGATTTTAGATTTTAATTAAGTTAAGATTCAAGTATTTACTCTAATTAAACTTTCACCTTACATTCCTAAAGGGGGGACTCCTATGCTTATTTTTGTGCATTACAAATAATTTGCAAACTTTGAACACTTTCTGCGATGGGTATATAAGAGAGTTGAAAATGTTTCATTTATTTACTTACCTTCTATTTAAAAGTAACTCATACGCTATGGCATTTCGATTTAAAATAACTAGAAACATGAACACATTGGACAGAGAAATTTGGCTTGTATTTGTTAAAGATAATTTAAGTTACGTTTTTTTTGTTTACTACTATTAAATTTAATATAACCAAAATACTACGAAAAAAAGAGAGAAAAGAAAACACACTCTAGTTCCATTTATAAGACCTTGTATTGCTAGCTTGTAAAAGAATTGTGTTTATTTCAGTTTAATATTTAGTTACTCCTCTTATGATATTTATCACCGACGGATGAGGGGCATGTTCGCTTTGGCAAAATGTTTGCAACACCCGGAAGTAACTTTTAGAAGCTCTATATACCATATATACTCGGGATCAGCTTCAAATTCTAAACCGATTTAAAAATCTCCAGTTGTCCGTCTATCTGTCTGTGGAAAATGTTATCCTGGTCACAAAGTGGAAGCTCTCCGCAGTCTCAAGATTCTCCAACATAACTTGAGACCACATCTGTTTTCAAAAACAAAAACATAAAATATTGTTTTTTGCCTTTAGTTATAAACCCCAGCAGCGTCTGCACAAAAATGAAATAATTCGGCAAACAAATATTATAACATATTGAAATATCGTTCTTTGGGTCAGAGATCCCACACACCCTACACATTATTAAATAGTGGCAAATGTTATGCGTTTGTCAGCCCCTCTCTACATTTATTTCTTTATGACTGTGGTAAACGTACTCATAGTCGCAAAATGGTACATAGTTTCTTTAGATTAACGGCATCAATTTCCAATTTAATTCTACAAAAATAGGCAGAACAGCCACGCCCACTTATCATTATAGTGTATAAAAATTTGATTATTTTCTTTCTTCTTTGAGTAGCGGTGATGGGCGATTCGGCGAGAGCCCAATATAGCTTTCTTGCTTTTTTTTTATATAATGACTATGAATTAATAAAATCATATAAACGTATACATGCACTTATATTTATAAGCACTTGTACACACATTTTTATACTTAGGCATATATTTAGATAACACTCATATATATATATATATATATATATATATACGTATATATATATATATATATATAAATATATTATAGATCTTATATACGTATAAATGTATATATATATATATATATATCTATATAAGAAAAAAAAAACTTTTTAAATGTTCTAAAGCACTTTAGCTCAAATGATACATAAATAGCTAAAATTTACACAATCATGCATGTAGGTACGAGTATTTAGAGAAGTATATGTGCGTACAGATAGACAACCATATAATCTTATATTATAATAATAAGAATATAATCTACAATTACTTTACGTAATAAGATTATTATCATTGTCTTTTCTTTTATTTAATTTTCGATTTTACTAACAATTTATTGTCATTCGTTGTAAAATTTTATATATATTTCCGTTTATATATATTAAATATTAAATAAACTTATTTCATTAATATCAACCGTTCCGTGATTGCTTTTTGTATAATTTTTGATGGAACGAAGGGTAAGATTTTAAAATTTTAAGAAAAATTATTAGAGGAGAGTCAATCTGAGACCATATCGATCCATTATGAGTGTTCATTATAATACTAAGCAAGGGATTGAAAGTTTCTCTTCTTCTTTTTCTTTTCTATAAACTAAAACCCATTTTCTCTTTGAATGTCATTGCAATACTTTCATTTAATGGACGACAAGCAACAGAAAAGCGAAATCGTTTTGAGTTGGCTAAATTGCTTGCAGTATTTATATTAATAAATAATATTTGGATTTTATTTAACCTATTTAAGAGTTAGAGGTAGTCTAATGATTAAGTATTTTTTATACCCTGCTGTACTTATGACCAGAATACCAGAGTACCAGAGTATATTAAGTTTGTGTGGACGTCTACAATTATATTAAACTTGTCTACACGTCTGTCTGTTTTGTTTTTTTTTTTTTCTTTAACCTAAAGGCTATAGTATTTGAGGAATTTTGATAAAATCCGTCAAGCCGTAGTTTGTCTTGGCCCCAACATGAAGGCAGCTGAAAATGGTTTAGATCGGAACACTTTCTCGACTGCTTGCCATATAACGCCTGCAAGGCAGCATAGGACATTTAATAGTGGGCTGTGGCCGACTATAGTAATTTTATTTGCCTTTTTCTTAATTTGTTTTCCCTTTTCTAATCGTAGGAACGCACCAGTATCCACTACAGTTACAAGGAGTATCTGAAAGCTCTTGATTAAGATATCTATATAACCTACTTTCCGACGTCGCTAAGGGTTATTCCTAACAATTGCAGAACCACTATATATATATATTTCCAAAATGGGTCTTTACTAGACTAAATAATTTCAATATGTTTATATTGTTACATTGAATAACCTTTGAATCACAAAGGTTTAAATCATTTACGTTTTTGTTCAACTCTGTTTGAGTTTAAGTTTGTAAGACTGAATGTAACACTGTCATATTTAGGATAGCATAGATTTTACATAGATTTCTTAGGCGATCTATTTACAAGTTCTTGCAGGAATTTGGATGAGTTAAGGTCCGTTAGTATATTTTCATTTGTATCCTGTTCGCGTCTCATCTTGTTATTCGTATTGAACGAGTCAATGAAATTTCAACTTTAAACTTTTAATTCTAGGTGAAACCATTTAACTTAAACGTTTAAAAAAGAAAAAAAAACTTATTTATAAATTAATTATATTTAGCTTTTTTTAAAATTATTTGTTTTTCTTCGCAATCATAATTTACTTTGCACACATGTACGTACCCATGGCACAAAATCAGATACAAGCTAATTGAAAAACAGCACTTACTGCAATGCAGATATATTGACTATAATATAACCACAGAACGTACCAACGGACAGGCTTAGGATTGCTATGTTTTTATTTGTACAAATAAATAAATATATATATATTAGTTTGGGGAAAAAGAAATCTATTATTTTTTCGGTAGATGGCTGCACTGATAGATTTCTCGTAAAGTATCGATCAAACAATTTCATATTTATGCTCGATGGAAAGGTGATATTTCGCAGTAAAAAAAATTCTTTTGCTGTTTTTTGTTTGGTGCATTCAGTTGTGAGTTACAGCGTTTTAGAAATGGAAGTGAACAAAGAGAAAATTCGGTACATTTTACAGTTTTTCTTTGACAAAGGCGAAAATGCAAGCCAGGCGGCTAAAATTGTGAATGGTGTTTATGGTTCCGATACTGTAACAGCCAATTATGTGCAATTTTGGTTTCGTAGATTCCGTTCAGGAATTTTTGATGTTAAAGATGCACCTCGCACAGGTAGGCCGGTCGTCGAAAATGTCGATAAAATCGGAGAAATGATCGAAGTTGACCGGCATGTTAGCAGTCGTAACATCGCCCAGGAGCTACAAATCGACCATAAAACAGTTTTAAACCATTTACACAAAGCAGGATTCAAAAAGAAGCTCGATGTTTGGGTGCCACACCAATTAACAGAAAAAAAACATGATGGATCGATTTTCCATCTGCGAAGCCTTGGCCAAACGGAATGAGATAGACCCATTTCTTAAACGGATGGTGACTGGAGATGAGAAATGGATCACATACGATAACCCTGTGCGAAAACGATCGTGGTTAAAAAGCGGTGAAGCACCTCAAACGGCCAGGAAGGTTTTGCTATGCCTTTGGTGGGACTGGAAGGAGATTATTTATTATGAGTTGCTTCCATATGGCCAAACGCTAAATTCTGATCTCTACTGTCAACAACTGGACCGTTTGAAGATAGCGATTGACCAGAAACGGCCAGAATTGGCCAACAGGAGAGGTGTCGTGTTCCACCAGGACAACGCTAGGTCACACACATCTACAGTGACTCGCCAGAAACTTCGGGAGCTTGGTTGGGAAGTTTTAATGCATCCGCCATACAGTCCGGACTTGGCACCAAGCGATTATCATCTTTTTCTTGCATTGCAAAATTTCTTTAATGATAAAAAATTGGAATCTAGGGACGATTGTGAAAATCGACTACTAGAGTTTTTTGCAAATAGCGACCAGGTCTCCTATGAGAGAGGCATTTTGAAGTTACCTTTAAAATGGCAACAAATCATACAACAAAACGGTGCATATTTGACCCAAATCAGACAATCCGAAGCATGTTAAATAAAGTACTGAAGTTCATATAAAAATAATGGATTTCTTTTTCCCCAAACTAATATATAAATATATATATTTATATATGTATGTATGAGCTAAGCATTCACGAAGGATAACGTCTGTGGTACAGTTATAGTCTACGTTACCTACTAGCTCATTATATATACTTTACTATTTATTAAAGTAAAAAAAAAGACAAGAAAAGCGCAATATATTAAATATAGTCAAGAAGGTAAAAGGTGTTCCCTCACGCACGTAAAATTTTGTATAGACTTAATAATTGTTTAACTGAAAAACCAAGAAGAAAAAAAGCGGATGAATATTGTGTTCCTGAAAAGTTTTCTTAAATGATAATATTCATCCCCGCTACGAACCGTTGCAGGTCGTAATTTGGAGAAATTATAAACAAATTAAACTAAAAACTGTCTGAAAGTATGATTCAAAAATCTAGTTAGTATCGTTCAGCTTTTTCAAGAAATTGATAAGTAAAGTTGATTAAGTAAATACATACTAATGGGACAGGGTCCACCATTAAATACCCTATATCATTTCATTTAATACATTTATTTACAGAACGATTTTTCAAAATAAGATGTTGTATGTGAAAGGGTCGAACAAGTGGTCCGAACAAAAAAATTTTCAAGAGTGTACGTGCTTGGGCCAAAAATGCCGGTGCAGTTAATGTTATCAAAATATTTTAAATATTACGACCTGTAGATTGAATACAAGAAAAGCGGTGAATAAGAACGCGAATGAACGGACAGATGGACAGATAAGCTTAAAATAACTGAGAAAGTCACTCTGAATAGATTGGTGCAACATAAAATGACTCTGTCTCAATTCTTTCTGGGTATTGCAAACAGCCGCCTATAACTGAATATACTTTTGTATCGTAAGTGGTTTTGTAAGATGGGTTATCGCAATTTAACCTTTAGCTTGAACACAAAAGATCATGACATACAGATCGACCGACAATATTAGATCGATTCGGAAAATGGGCTGATTCAAGTCTGTCTGGATGTTGCATACATCCGCATTGACTTAATATACCCTTGCATCGCATCTTTATACGCGTGGTGTCGGATATAAAGATTGTAACGATACGACAAAAATTATTCGAAAATTCTATCACATTAAAAAAGTCCCACGATACTTCTTATTTTGAAGCCGCAGTTAACAATTCAAAGCAATTGGATGAAAATTGAAGCAGACGGTAAGGCAAGATCGAAAAACGTGATTTCGAATGAAAGCTTTTGTTTTACCTACGCCATACAATTAGTTTATTGGCTTTGAAAGCTTCGGTGGGTATGGCACGATTTTGTTCCACTTTTTTTTATTTCCACGCCAAGTTAACCAGTGCGATGGAAACATTTGTTACGCGATTTTACCATGAGGTTTGAAAAATAGTCTTTTGAAAGAACTTACCATTTCGCACACAAGCCCGCTCCCGCACACCTTTTTTCTTTCATCCATTCATGTGCCCGTTTTAATAAGGATGAAGAGAGTTCGCGAAAACGATCTGTTATAATCTGAAATATCTTAGATGAGTAGAAAAAATATAATCTTAATATTTGATATGAATGATATACCATGCGTGCTAAAAGGGGATGAATGAATTATTATTTACATTGGTGAAAATGTTATCAGCTTGCCTTTTAAATATTCTCCCTACTTAATGGTTTCCATTTAAAATTTCGTTTTTTTTTTTTTTGTTGTTTCTTTTTGTAGAAAATGTTCAAAAATGTTTAGCGTTTCATGAATTTAAAATTCTTCAACATCCTTGAGCTTCGTTAACTTGCGAAAAAACATTGCTGCCATTTCAAGTATACAGACATGACCACACCAACACTGGCACACTTGATGTCATCCAAATTAGCGTAAATGCAAGTGAAGAATAAAAAAAAGAAAAAAAAAAAAAAATCTAATGCATACAGAAAAAGAAAACAAAATTCAACATCCTTTTCGGTTTTGTCATTGAATACATTGCTTCAATGTACGTATGTGTGTCTGTGTATGTGTATGTGTATAGAGGGGGAAGTTAGAGGACATATTGTTTTACAATATAAGTCTTATATATAAAGTCACTTGTGCATACCACTTCACATGTTTGTTTGTCCGTCGTTTTTGCTTTAAGTGTCTTTTGACGGTCAAATTAGGAACGTTTTCTAGAGCTTAGAAGTTCATTTCTTTTCATATAAAACACGAATATGCAGCAACATATGTACACATGTCCCACCAACCATTGTAATGGTTTTTTTATTCTCCTATTTCCTCATATACTTAATATATATATACATATATATATATATTGTGGTGTATTAAATTTGTTAAATGCTTGCTACACTTTAAAAGTTCGCCTGGAGAATTCCATAACAAATACGCATTCTTGACCAGTCTTAATACGATTTCCATTTCCATGGTTGGCTTTCTGCGTCGGTTTTGCTGAGATTACAACTATTATTATTTACTTTGTTTAAAAATCCATCTATTATTTGCAAGCCATAATATTATCTTTATTGCAAGTAAATTATGTCTTTGCAAGAACAATTTCTATTCCTTTCATTGTGGCCTCTTCCCGTTTAGCGCTAAAAAGAAAGTTAACCAATCTAGAAAATAAGCAAATGCTGATGAAACGTATCTTTCAAAAAAAAAAAAAACAAAATGTTTGACAATACTTATTAAGCCATTTTCGAATACTTGATATAAATTAGTACAGAAAAAATTTCGATACCAGTGACGATACCAGTAAGATTCAAAATAATTAACCATTTAAATAGCATTTCAATAGTAGCGTTATTATGTTCTCAATGGCTACGTTGCGTAGCTCTTAATTCGTTTTCAGTCCCCGTTTTGATTCACATCCTGTACGGCAAAGTGAAGAGCCATGTTTTGGTTGGGTGTGTGCGGAATATGTGACCGTTAAAATCGAACTATCGCGCAATCACATGTCGTGATGGGTACCAAAAAAAAATTCCACCCAAACCATATATCAATTTTTTTCTTGTTATATTCCATGTTAGCATTAATTAAAGCTGCATTTAAACATGTTGAAAATGTAAAAGTTGAAAGATGCTTGAAAGTGAAAGAAGAAAGTTTTAAATAAATTGAATGAAATTTTATCAGTGGAAATGTTTCTTCTTCACCTCATGAATTGAATAGGACAGAATTTGTGGCAAGGGTTTAACGTGGGTTCCTGCCTGAAAGGCTTAACCCCACGGTGACCCAAGCCACTTTTAAGCGTACTACGCCCCCTGGCGAGTTAGACAATCCCTACAGAGTAGGGGCCTAAACAGCACCAGAGTCCAGAACAGTTTATTGTGTATGGAACAATAAACCCCACTCTGGTCAATGGCGAGGCCTAGCTGCACTCAATTGAATTGAATAGGACACAATGCAATCACATTGAATTCAAGTAAATCGAATCGAATCGATCTGAAGTAAATTGTATTGAATCGTATAACGGAAGCTGATACAGCCAAGCAATCAGATTAATAAAGTTTGTTCTTAAAAATTTGTTTTCTTCGTTTCAATATATCGGCTACCATTCATCTTGATATGTTTTCTATGATGTTTTTATTGCTTGCAAGCACGAAAAATCGACCAGGAGATAATCAATCAAATCAATTATCATTCCATGAGCTCTTTAAATACTTCGTACAATTTGCCATAGATCTTTTCCAATATATTCGTTAATTCGCTAGATGATATTTTGTTTAAAACAATTTTACAATAAATGCTTACTAAGCAAGCTTTCGAGTCATTTTAAAGATATTGAGCACAATGCTGTCTACTTATAGAAAGAGTTGTGTTGATGTCTTGTAAAATAATCAATTCGGGCGATTATATATAAAATGAATTTGGTTTTTTTTTTTTAAGTGTTTTCAAAACATTATCAAAATGAATCCATCATATCGAAAAGAAAATTCCGAAAAAGTACGCAATACTATTGCGCTTAACATAAATTCTATAATATTCTGACACACGTACAAAATGCGAATAAAAAACCAAGTAGAACAAAAATCGTGTTTATATATCTAATAACGCAGGCTATAAGGCGGCATAAGTAGCTCATAATACATACATGCATATAAACTGCCGTATGTTGTTTTTCATAGTATGCGTCAATAGGGAAATAATAATAAAGCGACAGACAGAATAAAAAAAATATAAAAAAAATACAGCACAGAGACAAAAAAAAAAAAAAAAAAAAAACGAAAGAGAAACATAAAAAAACAAAAAAAATAAAAAACACGTTTACTGGTGGATGGATGAAATCGTTTTAATACTTTGAGTGATGATATAGGTGTGTGCATATGTATGTTTAAAAGAATTCATATATAAATTGTTTAGTAAAAGCCATTTAAAGTTAGCTGTTGTTCTGGCAATATGCCCATAAGTTTCACTTTCATCACTTTTCAGTGACAGGGAACAATAAGAGAACAATTTTCCGTTCTATGCGATATCAAAATTCGTGTGTTTTTTTATAAAATGCTGATTTTGTAAAAGGGATTTATAACTGTGAACATTTTATATTCAACACAACTATCTAACAATCTAGATAAATCAATTTTGTCGCTATGCATATAAATTTTAGAAGTTCCGATCATAAAGGCCAGAGTAAAGAAAGGAATGAACGGATCTAGCTGTCGCTCTCTGCAAATCAATCGATCGATTTCAAATCCTCATAAATTCCTAAATATGTATTTGTTTTCCCAAGTGGAGACACACACACATACACGCGACGTAAGTATCTTTGAAATGAGGTGAATTTTACAGAAAAGATCTGAAATGAAGAGACACTTGTCGACAACTATGCTCCTCTTTTTCTTCAATAATCTGAATGCAGAAGAATTTCTATATAAAGGAGTTTAATGAGTTTCGAACATCTTCTACTTTTCGATATCTTGTAAATGTTTTCTCTATTAAATTAGGTAAATAACTAAGAGTGAATAAGCATTTATTTATTTTCAAATTTCAAATCAGCTACAAATCGCATTTCCTAAATAATTTATGTACAAATATCTTTGATTCAAGTTGTTTCCTTCAAAAATATATTTCTCAAATGACAATCTGTCTTTTATGTAAGCTAATAGCCCTTTACACCTACTACGAGAGATTTTCAGCATTTACAGTAGAGTCAAATAGATTTTATATAATTGATATAAATTATATAGTTTAACTACGAATACGCTATGAAGGCATTCATACTGCATAGCGCCAGTTGCAAGTAATCATCAAGCGTCATAACATCTGAGAAAACTTCAGGTTAGAAATAGACGACAGTTCACATTTTAAGAAAAATCAGATCTATCCGTCCCGCCTATGCAAAGTGCGCTAAATTCAGATAGAGTAAGAAAAAATACTATGGTGGGTCAAAGCCCATTATTAAACATCATAGCCACTCTACAATTATTTATACAACGACTTTTCAAAATAAAGTGTTGTAAGGGAAACGATCGAATGAGTTGTCCGATTCGAACCATTTTCAATAGTACTCCTTCACGGGCCGAAAAACATGTCAGTATATCATATGTAATCTCAAAAATGGCGACCTGTAAATTGAGGAAACGAAAACGAGACGAACAGACAAGCTTATATCGAGTGTATATAACAATGAAGGCTACTTACTGGTTTTGTTCAGGGTAAAAATTAAAATTGAATTTTCAATAAATCTCATCATCTCATCAAGTCTTTAGAAACTGAAAAACTCAAATTATACCAAAAAAATTTAAAGTAATTTTCATCGATAACGTTTTATCTATAGATAATAGGTATATATTAGATATGTGTGTGTAATGCATATTTATAAGATTGATTCACTTTAAGGCGTGTATAGGTTCGGTCTTTTATTTTAAGATAATTTAAATTTTTGTCAAATTTTTTGAATTTGCGTTCCATTTAGCTGGGAGCTGGGAAATTTAGATCCGACGACGATTTTAAGGATCGACACTTTTCACGTAAGTGAAGGTTAGAATTGACTTGAATGCAATGAAAATGATGAATGATGACTTCTTGCTTTCAATTCCATATAAGCGACTACACAAGGCTTTATTTATTAGCAATCGTGAACTATCTAATAGTGCTCTTAGTAGTATTTACTTATTCTTCGCTCAAATCGTCTCAACTTAGGCTGAAGTACAAAGACGACAAAGTGAAGTTTTATGATTGAAAGTATAAAATTTCAGCTCCTTTTGGAGGTAATGTGCTTTTTTTAATATGCTTGTACGATTACATCATCAATATTCGATGTCCTTTTGGACTAAAAAAAAACTTTTATTCATCTTAAGGGTAATTTTAGATATTCACGACTTTCAACCATCAGGTAATAATTAGAAAATAATTTAGTAAGTGTGTGCGTGCGGACCAGTTGATTGAGGAAATTCTTATAATGAATCTAAGCTTATGTTTGAATTCGGTTTTCAGACCTGTCTCTTATGAGTTGCGAATTAAATTTTTGATAATTTTTGAACATGTTGGTAAGCGGATCGTGTTTTTTGTTTTCATTGTAGCCATGTGCAATGAATTGCATTGTAGAGAAAGTAATAGGTGATCTATCAATTATCTATAAACCAATGTCAACGTCTTTTTTGCCCTTTTTGGTGGTCGTGATTGTTGCAATAAAACATGGACAGATAGACGGACGACTTTTACAACGCTTCAGAATCGTACGATAACTAAAAATGGGTACCGAGCGTTACGGACGGATATGCACATTTAATATACCGCCGTCCTTTGGTGGTGGATAAAAAAATATATTATATGTTTTTTAATTAGTTTGCTTTCATATTGTAGAATATGTTTACAAACAACTAACTGCTTCCACCCATATGTGTACGCATATATGTAAAAATCATTTTTTACTTATTTGGTTTTCAGATCAATTCGATTACAACATCGAATATACTCAATTATATGTAACAAACAAAAGGGAACCAAGTATGTAATCGTAAAGATAAACAAATATCGTATACATTATACACATATGTATGTGAACAACCAACAAGTGTCGTCACAATAACGTCAAGCAAAACTTTTAATAAGTATGTGGGCAGGTCAGGTATAGGTGTATGACGATGCAAAATATTGTACAATAAAAAGCATTTGATTTTAAGTAGAGTAAAATAGAAAAAAAAAAAAACAATATATTTCAGTTTGGGGAAAAAGAAATCCATTATTTTTTCGGTAGATGGCTGCACTGATAGATTTCTCAATTTCATATTTATGCTCGATGGAAAGGTGACATTACGCAGTAAAAAAAATTCTTTTGCTGTTTTTTGTTTGGTGCATTCAGT
>NW_024005989.1:25627-43491 GCF_014805625.2 Glossina fuscipes
TCTAGGGACGATTGTGAAAATCGACTACTAGAGTTTTTTGCAAATAGAGAGCAGGACTTGTATGAGAGAGGCATTTTGGAGTTACCTTTAAAATGGCAACAAATCGTACAACAAAACTGTGCATATTTGACCCAAATCGGACAATCCGAAGCATGTTAAATAAAGTCCTGAAGTTCATATAAAAATAATGGATTTCTTTTTCCCCAAACTAATATATATATATATATATATATATATATATATAAATATGTATACATATAAATAAATAAAAAAAGCGGCAAAATGATGTGCAATTATATTAGAAAAAAAAAGTTAATGAGCAAATAAATAAAAACGGATACTATATTAATTCAGCATGGTTGGATCTTCATTTCTTAATCATTTTAATACAAAAGTCATTTAGGGAGAAAGGGTTCAGCCATATTTAAAACCAAAAAAAAGTGTGCACGTCATATAAATCCCATGCATAACTATCAAAACTGATTGGTAAACTCTACTATATGCGTTTGTAATCTCCGTTTACTCATATATAACTTCGGCGATAAAGGATACAAAAATAATTAAATACGAGTTCAGTGTTACATTTATTGCTCCAAATCGAGCGCAATTCTGTTATAAATATTTTAATTTATATAGATTTTCTATATAGATTTTAAGCTTACTTGTCTACTAATGCATCGGATCGTGAAATCAATTCACAGACCCATTGATTAGTACGAAGTCTTATGATGATTCAAAGTTTGGGCGAAAGGCTGCGTCTTTAACCGAGAATAGAAATGTTAAGTCGCTTTTGCGAAACTTGCGAAATAAGTAAATTAAACGAATATAAATAAAACTACACTATTATTACAAATAATTAAAGAAAGTAATTTTTTTTTATTTTTTAATATTTTCTTTTTGATTTTATAAACATTTTATTTTCTTAAGAATATTTTTTTTTCGTACAACGCAATAAATATACTGGAAGTGCATAATTGTTATTATTTATATATGTACATATATATAATATAATTTTAATAAGGTCATAATAGGAGCCTACACAGTGCTAGCGAATGTTTCGTGAACCGGGCTTTCGGTTTTAAACTAATTCCAGTTAGGGTGCGCGCACACTTTATAATTTTTCTATACTTTCTAGTTAATACCTAACGCGTTCGTGCTTTCATTGGGCGTAAGTTCTATAAAAAGACCATGTGCAACAAGCTGGCAGTTTATTTGTTAAAAAGCGCTGGCGAAACTCATTGAAAAGCATTAAAGCAAAACGCGTTTTAATTTTTATACTTAAAAAAAAGAAAAAAAAAGAAAAAAAAAAAAAACAAATTCAATTAAATAATAAGATAATACAAAAAAAAAAAAAAAATAAAAAAATAATAATAAGAAAAAACAAATAATGTAAGAAATAAATAAATTACTCGTGGTTTCATTAAAAAACTTTTCAAAAATTGTTTAGATTATATTATGGCTCTGGTACCCTCATCTGGTGGAGGCGCCGTAACCGATTGGGATTATTGGGATTATCGCCGACGTTTATGGCGCGATTGGGATTTAATGGACTGGGATGTGCCCTATTGGCGACGTCTGCAACGTATCGGCTCTGCTCCCGATTTGAGTCGCGTTATCGTGGGGAAAGATGGTTTTGAAGCCAATGTGGATGTTGGCCCATTCAAACCGTATGAAATTGCTGTCAAAACTTGTGGCGACACTGTGATAGTAGAAGCGAAACATGAAAAAAGGCGTGACGGCGATAACTATGTTGGCCGTCATATAGTGAAACGTTTCGTTTTACCGCGTGGCTATTATCCCAACGATGTACGGGCTGAATTGTCATCGGATGGAGTTTTAACAGTCAAATGTCCTCCATCTTCGAATACGGAACGCAGTGTTTATGTGCGACAAACTACGTTGCCATTTCTAAGTCGTTAAATATGTATATAGTTTATTTTGTTTTTTCTACTAAAAACCAAAAAGAAAGACTTTCATTTTTCTTTTCCTTTTGTTTTTTTTTGTTTTTCTATGAATTTTCGAACGAACGAGAACGTGAAACATACGTGTATTTTATTTACTATTAATTACTTACCAACACTGCGATTATTGCCAATAGATATGTTTTTGTCTTTTTTAATTAGTTTTAAAATTTTCATAGTTTAAGTTTTGCGCACAAAATTTTATTTAAAACTTGTTAATTAATCAAAGTTTACCCCTTTCATTTAAAATAAAAGTAAAAAGAAAACATAGAAGAAAAATTTATTTTATGTTTTTTCTCACTCTCTTTTTCTCTCTGAATTAAATTAGGAAATATCTATGCGGATGAAAGATTTTTACGGGACTTTAGTTTTATAATTTCCTTACACCTCTTCTTCATTCAGTTAAGTGGAAAAGAGATTAAAGCGATCAGCAACAAGATTAATAAAAAAAAAAAAATTTAATTAAACAAAAAAAGAAGAAAATTATTCAATTTAGGCTACTTATATGACACGAACTTGGCAGTACTAATGTCAGAAATTTAATCAAAAAAAAAAAAAAAAAAAAAAAGAAAAGGATGACTCTTATAGAATTTTAGTACTCTACACCACTTGTGATATAAGGATGTATTCAGTTATAGACAGCTGATCGCAAACGTCCAAAAGAACTTGAGATAGATTAATCAGACCAATCTATTCAGAATCATTTTCTCAATGCATATAAACTTGTCTGTCCGTTTGCCCATTTGTCCGTTCGTTCGCTTTCTTATTTGTTGCATTTCTTGTATTCAACTTACAAGTCGCAATTTTTGAGAAATTTTGATGAAATTTTGTATATGCAGATGTTTTGAACCACGGAAAATGCTTCGGAATCGACCATTTTTTCGACCACTTCTCATATAAGGCCTTATTTTTAAAAATTGGATATGGGTATTAAGCGAATTGGTGTAGGGTAATTAATGATGGGCCGTGTGCTACAACAGTGTTTTCACTTATTCTTTTCAAATTTTTTTTCACCGATCTTAATACACAGATTATAAAACAAACCCGCCTGAGTGGCCGAGTAAGCAAAAGTCTCGGCCAGCAACTCAGCGGTCGTGGGTTCAAATCTCAAGCGCGGTAGAGTTTTTAATAAAGTCGAAAGCCTTTAGATGCTAGTGCTTTAAGACTTTAGTCTTCGTATTCATTCTATGCCGAAATTAATAGTAATATTATTAGTAATATAATATTAAATAAAGGGAGTGGTTGCAATTTACCTTACGGAGATCTTACGAAATATAATCTCTGTCCCACCTTATAAGCAAAAAAGAATATTTATTATTAAGTTTCTTCCAGTTTGCCGATGATTTGCGTATTAACGATTAATTAAAAACGTAATACGAAGTATAATGTTATTCTTAGCTGTATCAATTTATATTCGACGAGTTTGATCTAGCGTTAATAACTTGGTTATCCCCAGCATAACATAAGTCGTCTTAAACTTCACCAAGTTACGAATTGAAGTTTTTGTAATTAAAGTTAGAATAGGTAGTGATATATGAAATTCGTAATGCAAAAAGTAATTCATGGTAAGAAATTAATCTAAATTAACCGGTTCATTATCCCATCCCTTTGAGGGTAAAACAAACGTGAACATGGATTCAAATATATTTGCAATTTTATTTTCCCAAATATCGTACCAGTCGTTAGGAACATTTTTAGAATAATCTTAAGAGATTCTAAATTCAGTGAAGTTTCTGCCCTGGCCAAGCTTAAAATGTAACAATACTTAGATTCTTACAGCAATGCTTGAACGTATTCAACTTTTAATCCTTATGGAAATATCTTTCACAACAATGTCCAAATTTTGTCTTCATTTTTGAAATAAATTTATTTATACATGTCCTTAAGCGATCTATTTCTTCTCACTTTACTGTTTTAATCAATAATAGATAGTAGATTATATAATAGAAGTACGCAACAGAGGTTCTACAAAAAGAGGTATATAAAAAGTATATCTATAAAAGGTATATGTGTATATAGTGTATATTCTTGATCAATGTAAAATTCTTAAAGTCAAGATGGACGCATTTCTTCTTCATTCTGAAATTCTGACAATTCTTATGGAGAAATGCAGAAAAACTGAAAGAGAAAATCGAAAAAGCTGAAGAATATGAACAAATCCCGGAAACAAAGTTGTAATCTACTATGAATCGATCGATGTGACACCTGCTAAAATGTTAGAATCTCTACACTCTTAAGGAGAAAATGTAACAAGCTTGTAAGCAGCACAAAGCTCAAACGAGATTAGCCATAAAAGCGTATGATATATATTTAATCGTATGTATTATAATTTATTTTGCTGCTATTATTTTGTATGTATAGCATACACATGTATACATATATACAATCATATATTACTGGTCAGTTGCAGTATTTAATGTGTGAGGCGTTTAAAGTTTCTTTCCTTGTAAAAAACTTAAATTATTTTAAAAAAAAGAACTTAAATAAATAAATAAATAAATACAGAAATTAATTAAGTTGTTTAGTCAACCGTAAATTGTTTAATTATTTTTAAAGAGTTGTATTTTCATCTACTATTCAAAAGTTACGAATATACTAGCCTTGTCATTGCGTTTGTAAGACCCATCTATACAATTAGGGGGAAATTTTAATTAAAAATTGTACTTTCGTATAATTACTATGAAATTATATTTTCGTCTTTAGATATATTATTATTATTATTATTATTATTATTATTATTATTATTATTATTATTATTCTTTTCTTTACTCAATATAAGAGAGAGAATAAAAGATGATTAGCCCATGATTTGTGATGACAGGTATTTAAAATTCGCCACAAATGAATATAACTTTCGTACTTGTTATTGCTTTTGATTCGATAAATATTCGATTACTGATGTGAGAGTAAAAAATTTCTCTTTATGCCCATTTACAATGTCGCATACCAAATAAGTCAAAAGATGAGGCAAAAAAAAAAATTAGATTAAATATCTGAACATTGTTAATATCTATGGAATGCAGGCATCCACACCTACATATAATTGCGAACAAATTCGCATAAATTAAATTCGCATTGTTTTGTAATTTCTTCTTGACAGCGCAATCCATTCAAAGATGCGCTTTAAGTAATCTTAGCAATCGGATGCTTTCGAATCAGTTATAATTTGAGTTGTTTGAGTTTGAGCTACTGACGTTAGTTTTTTAAGTAATTGCTATTTTATTGATGGTAATTTACTGTCGGCTTGTGTTATGGATGAAGGCGTTAGCGTGTGTTTTTTTTTTTTTTTTTTTTTGATGATTCTTGCTTTATGGTTAATATTCTGAACGAGACCAAAAAGAAAAATAGTAAATTTTCTATTTTTTTTTCTCTCTTTGTAAAAAGAGTAAATAGTGCACGATGTTGAAGCTTTATTTACGTACAATAACCAAAATTATTATGTTTATCCAAACTTTTTTGTCGCTTCAATGAAAAATAAATGTTTTATTTATAATATTATAAAATTAACGTTGCGTTCCGCATAGACAAAAAAAAAAAAAGTTTTACAGTTGACCCATAGAGGTGCTTTTTTCATGAGAGGCATGCTTTTTTCGATCCCCTAATTCTTGGTGAAGTAAATATTAGCGATTCATTTCGAAAACAAAAATCGCTGTCTTTCCAACAGTTTCGCTAAAGACTATATATTGCTTTTACAACATGTCGTTAGATTCTTAGAGTGATTGGATAAGGTTTTCAATAAACTTTTCCTTACTTACTGGAAAAAGACTACAGTATCAAATCCGAATTCAAAGGGTTGAGTAGGAAATGCTCATTGCCTCCATTACTCATCCATATAAATGCTCTATATATATATATATGTATATATATATTACAGCTAATATTGTTGAATTGAATTTGGCAAACGAAGTAGACAGGCTGCTGTCGAAATTTAAGAATTTTTTTAGTTATCTGTATCGTAACAATTTGCTTTCCATTTTGTGAAATAGAACATCTGATAGTGCAAGTATGACAAATGTCTGATCGTAAGCCAGGGGCTGTGTCTGAAGTTTTTCGTATACTAAAGAACAAAGCCTGCTTTTCTTATTTTTCAAGCTTATTGAATGTAGTGTGTAGACGAATTTTGTTCGAAATTTGTCAGCATTCAATAACTCTCAGGTCAAACTTGACGTTTTACTGCAATCTCGTCTTTCAAACGCACTTATAATGCATTTGTTTTTATTTTGAAATAGTCCATGAATATTATAACATGCGCATCCCAATATGTTTTTTATGTTTTTCACGTTTTCTGGAGCAAGTGGTGAATTCGGGCGATCAGAGCGTTTGGTATTATCGGATTCCATATGATTGTGCTTCAAATTGGCAGTCCCCCTAAAAATCTATTTTTTTGACAGTCAAGAGCCGCTAAAACATCTCTCAGCCCAATTCCGATTGTGAGCGGCGTTCTCCCTTACAAAAGAGCAACGATTTTTTCTTTTGTGTTAAAAATTGCAAAACTGGAATCACTAAGACCATCACAATCTGTAATTTAATTATCAGAATGTCATCAAATTTTGACACCAATCGTTTGAAGATAGGTACTATCCAGAAATCATATGGCCATATATTTTTCAGACCGGAAGCTTATAGATTGATCGTAGATCCGGTCTAAGAAAACGATGGTTTTAGTTTAGACATACCCCTTTCTTATCGTTGGTGGCTTGGTATCTACAAGTGTGTAACTGAATTTTGCGTATGTATTGCGTTCTTATCACTTTGCTTAATAATCCATGCAATTTGGCTTCATACAGGTTCAAAATCGATTGAGTATGATCAGCAGTTCTGTTCTTTTACTCACCGGATTGGAAATTGTGCACCTATTTTGCTCACTTTTTGCTTTCTTATGGACATTTGCAGGCAAACGCTTGCATAAAAGCATAAATGATGTAAAGGCAACTGGTATTGCAAGCTGACGTTTACATAGGAATATGAATGAAATTGATATTTTCCCTCTATCATTTAATTCAAATATTACATGAAATAACCTGAGAGAGTTTGTTGTTGCATTTAATAGAAACGATAATGTAATTTAAGATGAAAACCGAATCTTACTATCGAAACTAAGAATGATATAATTTCAAATACGTCAATTTATTGAAAGAGTAAATTTCAGAGTAATGAGATTCGACGACTCAACTTGTTATTTGTGCTCTACTCTTATAACAATGTGCTAAAAAGTTGGGAGTTTATAGCAAAATTTGCTTATATTGTCACATATATTATAATTGTAGAAACAAAAGTGTTTTAACGTTTTCTTCTAGGCATTTGTACGCTGATTAATTGCTTCTGTTTAATGTAGCGGAAAATGGTTATTTTCACTTACTTTTATTTTACTTTTCCAGCTATTATTGCGATACACTATTCAATTAGATTGAGGTCAATTGTAAGGTTGTTGTACAAATATTTTAAATTTCGATTTTCGTATTTAAACTTCTACGAAAATAATGTTAAAAAAATCACCTTTCCAACATATTTATACATATAAACTACAATGTGATTCATTGTGTTAAGCGAATGTGTATATATTTAAATTACATAGGCTGATTGTCATAAACTAAGCATCAGGCTGTCATCATATTTTCTATTTCTCGTTTTCATTTTGGAATTTTTTTATGCTTTTCTTCTCATGAAACTCTAAAAGCAACACTTCATTTACGATTGCCGTATATAAATGTAAAGGTGTTAGTTTGAACGTCATGGTGTATGTGAATATCTTCTTATTTTCATACCAAATGAAACACTTTCTTTATGTACCTATGTATCATATATATCGCAGTTTTATCTCGATAACTGATGAAATAGAGGCATGCAAAATGAATCGTTACATTCGTAACGGTCTCACAACTTCGAAAATCTATGAATCATATTTAGTTGTGTTATTTATAAGTAACTATCTCTATAATCGCGCTTATCTGCTCATAATTAATTATGAAATATTTCGGTAAATTGCTTTCATAACGACAATCTATGGATTTCGGGGGTTAACGAGGTCCATTAGTTAATAAAGCAAAAAAGAATTGCAACAATATATGATTTTTTCAATTAAATCGGAATCGTTGAAATAGTTTCTTACATATTTGAAGGTTTTGTAATAATTTTTAATATTAGCTCTCAAATTATTGTAATAATTGTATATAGCAGAAATCAGATTGTTTACTATTGGTAGGCACTCACTATTCGCTTTAAAGTGAATTATGTTTATTGTAATTCTATGTATGCTCGCTCCTATGACTGTGACAAACAAAAATAGCATTTTGTCATATGGCAAAATAAACAAACGCCGATCTTTCAGAGTCAACGCACACTGCACAACCGTTCTACATATAAATATGATGCCTAAATATGTATGTATATATATATGAAGTGCATTGTTGTTGTGCTGTTGTTTGGCTAATGTAGTGATAAAAAAATACAAAAAAAGAAAAAACATTAAAAAAAAAAAAATAGAAAAGTGAAAAACTTATGAATCTTTAACAATTTCCTACCGCCCTAAGATTTTTGTTGTTTTTGGCGGAAATATCGTCACGATGAAGAAACTTATGATTTTAAAACACATATAAACGCATGAATAAATGATGACTTTTGTTCGTTATTCATGATTTTTCGTTTCATTCCAGTGATGATGTCGCTTTCTATGATCCTTAGCTCTGTGAGAAATCCATCCATTCTCAGTCGGATCGTGACTCTTGTAAAGTCAAGTTGTTCAGGTAATATGAAAAAGAAAAGAATAGGAGCCGAAAGAAAACCTAAGTGAAAATGGAGTAATAATGAGTGAAATAATTAAAAACAGAATTAAAGTTTCAAAATAGATATGACGAATAAAAATTTTTAATTTCTTTTAACTACATTCAGCTTTGAAATTATTTATTAAAAAGAAGTTTTAAAATTTTGAGAAAAATTTAAAAAAAATTCGATTGTGTAATGAAATTTAATAGAAATGTAAAATGTATAAAAAGTAGAAAAAATATTTTTTTTAAACTATATTTAAATATATTAAAACTTTTTTTTTTTTGCAGAAAATATTTCTCATGAAATTTTTAAACGATCCCTTTCCTCAAGTAAATAATTATTCCATAGAAAAAAATGGGATACGGTTATCATTTGTTGTTGACTTTGTCATTAATTTCCGGTAAGTTTTCCTCATATTATCCGAGTATTCCTCATATATGCCCTCTGAATGAATCTATAATATCCGATACAAATAAATATAAAGACGAATATAAATAAATTAATGAATTTGACTGAATTCGAGAAAATCAATCTATTAGATATTGATTGAAGACTCTTGCTTATCGAAATTCGTATTTAATAACTCGATTTTCGTTGCCAGTTATGTGACCTAAAGCTTAACAATCAGCTGTTCGCATTAATTGAAGTCATTAGCAACAGCTGTAGTATTTGCTCGTATTTCAATGCTTTATTGGATTGGGAATGTTACGTTGTACGTACATGTCTATTAGATTTTTCTCGCAAGACGTGCAATTGCTCCCTTAGCGAAACAATTGTAACGATTTTTAATTAAAGTTCATTCGTTCTATCACGTTCTATCACATCCGATCATGGATTGTAATAAAAAACTCGGACCTGATGCTTTACTGACATGGTGTGCAGTCTGCCTAATTGATGAGTAGAGAAAAAGTGTAAAAGTAGATGCGATTCGTTCCTACTTACCAACAGCGCATATGAATCCAAGAATATGTACAAATGTTAAATAACGTCTTATAAAACTTTACTGTAAACGCAATCTTAATCTTCCGGCATATTTGCAGAAAGATGGAAAAATATTCTGTAGTTTTTATATAACGATTTCAAGCAGATCGTATAGAATATTGGCTCTAACAGATGAGTAAACTTTTATTACTTGTTTTCGGCCGAATTTCGGAAGTAAATGATTAATTATTTTGGCTGTGGACAGCATTAGGGTGACGAATTCGTTTTGCTTTCTTGTATTCTATATGTCGGCTATCTAGTTTTAAAAAAATATATGAGGACAATCAGTCGTGAATGTCGATGTTTTTTCTTTTCGTCACGATAGCTGAGATATTAAAAAACCTATTAAAAGAAAAATTTATTGACATCATTTATATATGCATAGCGGCACGTAGGTGGGAGATTTCTTAAAGATCTAACAAAATTTTTATTTTTGTTAAATATTGTTTACGACAGTGATTGCGGCGCGTTATGAAGACTGTGAGAGACCACCTAGCGTTAATTATGCGAACATCCGTATCGAAGACGAAGAGACAGCTATACGTGCTATTTATACTTGTTTGTCGGGTTACGAATTAAAGGGACCGTCTGAAGTAGTATGTGATTTGGATACAGATGAATGGATTACCGAAATACCGGAATGTATACGACAAAGTGATTCTAATGAAATGAATGCGGAAAACGCGAATAAGAAGCGAAAACAATCTGATATAGTTGAAGATCGTTCGGTATCTGCAGATTTGGTTGCTACGTTGGATATGTCTTGCGTTCAGGCTAAAGTGAAAGCACCTGAGATTCGACATGGCTACGTTCAAAAATATGACAGAAGACGTAGAGGCGACAATGTTTTTCTCGTAGCTTCGTACTCTTGCAATGAGCATTTTGAGCTCGAAGATAGTGAAATTAATACATTATATTGTAGCGATCGCAAATGGGTTGGCGAGCTACCGGTTTGCATATCATTGGGCGAATATGTCGAAGAAGAAGATGAAGAAGGTAAATAAAAATGCGATTCGCAATATTGGAAATTGATAGAGATTTTTTTCTCTTGAGTAGAATATGGTGATTATGATAATGGCGATGAAGACGATGGTGAAGATGACGGTGTTGTTCGAGAAAAAACGCCTAGGCCGGTTATTCGTGAACCACCTAATGAGTCGCCGCCTTCTTCCAGTTCTGAAGATGGCCATAAAGTAGAGGGAGATTTAACCGAAGTCTCAACAGAAGCGAATATAGTAGTGGAGCCCACGCAAGATCCTTACACACCTCGAATTCTAGACGAGGAATGCGGTGCTAATAAAGGTGGTTGCAGTCAAATGTGTGAACGATTGTTATACCCTGGTGAAAATGAGCCTAGATTGCGGTGTTCTTGTCATGAAGGGTTTAGCTTGGATCCCTACGATTATTCCACCTGTCATGGTGTGCGCTTTTCAAATAAAAGCAATCGAATTTTTAAATTTTCTCTTATTTTTCTCGTTTTCAGATATAAATGAATGTCTTCTTGGCAATGGTGGCTGTGAACAAGTTTGTGAAAATTTACCTGGTTCTTTTCAATGCACTTGTGAGCCCGGCTATCAACTTGATACTTTTACTGGCACTACATGCATTGGTAAGCTCTGTTATGACCTCACTTATCGCTATCAGCGTCGATCCTTTAATGCTTGCTTAAAATTTTTTTGCTTCGCTTTTGTTACAACTACAACAAAAATTTCACAATGTCAATAACGCCAGACATTAATGAGTGCCTTCTGCGTAACGGTCACGGTCCTTGTCACGATACTTGCCATAATCATCAGCCCGGTTACAGGTGTTCTTGTGACAATTTGCCCGGCACGCAATTATCGGCAAACAATCACACATGTGTAGATGCTGGCAAATGCTCTCAACCTAACAATGGTGGTTGTTCGCATACATGTCTGTCGTTATCATTAGGACGTGTGTTTTGTGTATGTCCGTTGGGTTATCGCATGATGGATGATGGGAAAAATTGTGAAGGTTTGTTTGTAAGTTAAGGCCACGTTGCGAAACACATTATGTAATTTAATTGGTGGAGGAAACGACTAAAAAATCATTGATTAAGATATTCTTAAATTCTATGGGGGGCATGGTGTAAGAGGTTTTAATAAGGTGGCCGTTAGTTTCATTTGAGCAATGGTTTCTATTATGAGGAATTTGCGCATAAGTTTTCATTAGCTTTCATCTTTTTTGCTTTCGTTTTAGATATCAATGAATGCGAAGATCCCGAAAAGTCTGTAGAATGTACAGCAGGCTGCGAAAATACACCTGGTTCGTACCATTGTATTGCTATTAATTCCCATTCTGCTGAAGAAAACGATTTAATCCGTACGGAAGTTTATACAAAAATATCCGAAAGCACTTCACCAGTCGCAACTTTGGAATGTGCGGCGGGATATCGGGCTCTTAACGGCCACTGTGTGGACGTTGATGAATGTTCAGAAATGACTCACGACTGCGAGATTTGCCTTAATACGGATGGTGGTTTCCAATGCTCTTGTTCTCCCGGTTTTTATTTAGCTGTTGACAATAGAACCTGTTTGGACATTGACGAGTGCTCTATTGTAGTGGAATACAATGAAAACGAAGTTCCTTCTAGGCTATGTTCACATTACTGTGAAAATACAATTGGCGGTTTTGTATGCTATTGTCCCCCTAAATATCATTTATTTGAAGACTTGCGCACATGCGTGCTGGATAGATGCGAAGATTTAAACAGTCATGATTTAAATAAAACTCAGTGCTCGCATGATTGCAATGATCTCTTGGATGGTTCATACGAGTGTTTATGTGCTGAAGGTTACAAATTATCCGAAGATGGTTTTACTTGTTCCGAAATTGATGATATTTGTTCCCATAGTCATGGTAATGAACGTTGTTCTCCTGGTACTTGTCAGCCTACCGAAAATGAAACGAGCTTTAACTGCATATGTCCTATTGGATATGTACAAAACAATCATAGCTGCATCGACATCGATGAATGCAGAGAGGAAAGTCACAAATGCTCTCACGAGTGTGTCAACATTGAAGGCGACTACCGTTGTTTGTGTCCTGAAGGTTTCAAGTTTAGAGAGAGCAGTACTAATGAATGCGAAGACATTGATGAATGTCAAGTGCAGAACGAAATTTGTGGCAGTTTGCAATGTGTTAACTATCCAGGAACTTTTAAATGTGTGTGTTACGACGGTTCCGAGCCTGACGAGAATACTGGCCTGTGTGAATCAGCCGTCGAAGATCCTTGCGTTAACCATCCTTGTTCACATGGATGTATATCAGATGGACAAACATTTGTATGCACTTGCCCGGAAAATATGACGTTAGAAAACTTAGGGCAAAATTGTATTGGTTTGGATCTTTGTTCGATAAATAATAATGACTGCGAACATATTTGTAACTCTGATGAACACGGAATGTGTTCCTGCTATCAAGGCTTTAGATTAGATGATACTGGTAAAACTTGTGTAGACATTGACGAGTGTGAAGAGGGAAATGGCGGCTGCCATCACTTGTGCACAAATTTCGCAGGTGGGTTTAATTGTTCGTGTCACCAAGGATTCGATTTTCTAGATGAACCTTTAAAAAACTATTGCTTTGATATCGATGAATGCATTACGGGTGCTCACACTTGTTTATCGGATATGATATGCGAAAATCTTAACGGTTCTTTCACATGCATATGTCCATCAGGTTACGCTGTAGGCTTAAGCTTAGATCACGCTGACTTATTCTCATTATATAATTCATCATTAAATTCATCTCATTCACCCGCTTGCTTAGACATTGACGAATGCTCTATAGATAACGGCCAATGCTCACATTTTTGCATTAATCTACCTGGAAGTTATGAGTGCACTTGCCCGCCAGGTTATCTACTGAACACAGAAAACAATAGATCTTGTATTCTTTTTAATGCTTGCCTTCAGCAGAATGGTGGTTGCTCACATAGTTGTCACCATACTGACGGTCATGCCAAGTGCTCTTGTCCAAAAGGATTGCACTTGGACTTGGATGAAAAAACCTGTTTGGATATAGACGAATGCCTACTTACTAATAATAGTTGCGAACATGTTTGTGAAAATCTCTTTGCTAGTTATGCTTGCTCGTGTCGTAGAGGTTTCACACTGGCTTCAGATAATCACTCATGTTTGGATATTAATGAATGCGCGGAAAACTTTGACAACTGTAGTGTTATTTGTATAAATATTTTAGGTTCATACATATGTGCCTGCGAGTCAGGTTATGAATTGGCCGAAGATCAAAGGAGTTGTTTGGACGTTAATGAATGTTTAGTGGGGCAACATGATTGCTCTCATGAATGTATAAACATTGAGGGTGGTTTCGAGTGCACTTGTCCCAATGGCTACTATTTGAGCAGTAATCGTTCACTCTGTTTGGATATGGATGAATGTTCGACTACCGATCATGGCTGCAGCCATAAATGTGTTAACACGATGGGTTCCTATGAATGCGTTTGCCCATCGGAATCGACTCTGGCAGAAGACGGAAAAAGCTGTATAAATTCCGCTTGTTTAATAAACAATGGTGGCTGTTCACACTTTTGTAGCATTGAAATAGGTTGTAATTGTCCAGCAGGCTGGGCGTTGCAAGATGATCGTAAAACATGTTATGATATTAATGAATGCTTGTATAAAAACGGCGGATGTGATTTTAAATGTGTTAACACAGAGGGTTCTTATGAGTGTTTGTGCCCTGATGGTGTTCAACAAAGAATTGGTGAATCCTGCTTGCCCATATGTCCCGCAGGTTACACAGTCAGCCCAGATGATCCCACTAGATGCGTGGATATCAACGAATGCTTAGTACCTGATATATGTGAATTTGGTTGCCTTAATATCAACGGTTCGTATGATTGCTTATGTCCATCTGGCTATAGGTTGGAAGATAGAAGACGTTGCGTTGATATTGACGAATGTGATGAAAATAATGGCAGATGCTTGGGTGGCCAGTGCATAAATCATATGGGTAGCTTTGAGTGCAAATGTTCCTCAGGTTATCGCTTAGCTGACGATCGCAAAACTTGTGAAAAGCGTATTGAACTTCGTGACGAATGTCCCGTTTTTGAGCCGCCAGAGAATGCGGAAATTCATTGCACTAAGTATCGTCATAAGCAGCGTTTGTTTTACAACACTCGTTGCAAGATATGGTGCAAGCAAAAGTATCGTCTGGTTGGCCCCAGTCAACGTTATTGTAATGCCTCGGGTCAATGGGATGATTATCAAAATTTGTGTCTGCGTATGTTTCTATAAATTTTTTGTTTTGTCGGAGCTTTGGTAAATTCTTCTCTATCTCATTTAGCTGTAGTTTGTCCTCCCTTATCTCAACCTATGCACGGTATTGTGCTACCGCACTCGTGCACAACAGGTCGCACATATGTGGGAGAACGTTGTCGTTTGCAGTGCAATGCTGGCTATGTGCCAGTGGGAAAATCAGTGTCAATGTGCACACAACAGATGCAATGGTCGTATAATGACCCTTTTGAGTGTAAGCCAAAGGAAATTGAGACACGTATGGGTAGCACAAATGGTTTCACACCTTTGCCATTGCCAACTGTGCCCACTTATGATATTGCTACACCATTTAATAATCGTTCTCTTAGTGGTGTTGGTTTAACAACGAACATTGGTGGCGGTCATGGAATACGCAGCCCATACATTAAATGCCCGAGAAATACGACAGTTTTTTTGGATGCCAGTGAACGAACGACTCATGTTATATTACAGAAGCCCATTACAAATATGGACTACCGTTACATACAATCTTCCCCCGCTTGGACTAGAGACTTGGAGGCTCATCTCTCGGCAGGTATTCATGTGGTCATATTTCGTGGTTACGACCCTATAACCGGTAGACGAGCACGTTGCAAAACTGTTATAAATGTTAGATATGCTGAAAGCCCTCAAGCTGTATTTTGCACACCATCATTTGAAGTGACTTTAGGAGAGAATCAAGCCTATCGTTCGGTGGTATGGGAGGAGCCACGTTTTGAATCTAAAGATGCTGGCATTAAGATAGTTTATAAGTCCCGGGTAAGATTAAATACTTAGTTGAAAACGTTTTGGCGTTCATTGAATATCTTATTTCTGCAGTTACCCGGTGAGCTCTTTGGAGTGGGAGTGCATAAAGTGTTTTATGAAGCCACAAGTGAAAATGGTCTAGTGGCACAGTGCGAGTTTAAAATTACAGTAAAAAGTAGCTATTCACATTTGTCAATAATCTGACGTTTCATTATACTTATAAATCTTTTTTAAGAACACTCATCTAATTTGGAAACGCAATTGAATTTTAATTTGGAATCTGCCTATACACCAACAAGAACACATATTACGATGAACGGTAAGAATTTCATTTTATATGAGCAACTAATCAAGATTTCCTTTCACACATTAGCGCCAAATTTTCCGGCTAGCAGTTTTGCTACGAAGGAAACATCAAACTCATACCCCTCAAACGAGAATACGAAGCGTAAGTTGAAAAGTTGGATTGTTAATAAGAATTTGTTCAAGAATTACGTGTATTTAGTCCCTTCTCAAACCGAATTTAAAAGGAACAAGTTTATATCAAATTGGGTTCAACCAGCGCCGAAGGCTTATGAAGCTTCGGGAAAGTCAGTTCAGCCCCATTTACCGCCTTTATATACTCGCACAAAATTCAATGATAACAGTTAGTAAAATGATGTAGAAAATTAATTGAAAAATTATTAAGTATAAATATTTCGAATTCTAGCCGAGCCGCATCCATCGGAAAATTCTCTAGATTCAATTTTGGAAACTATTTACTCACCCCCCAGTACAATACCAACAGCTTTAAATACAGCTAATCGTAAGTAAATGAGATATGTCATTATCGCAGTTAATGATTCTAAATTTTACTGTAGAATTTTCTGCATCCGCTGAACCAGCTTTGATTTCGCATCATTCGAATTTTAGACCTAATTACAATCAACCACGATTATATTCTACTCTAGTGCCTAATAAGCCAATTCATACAAATTCAGTTTCTATTCCTACAGTTCATTCGAGCTCTACCATTGACACAATCATGACGAGGGCTCACTTACTGCCCGGTCATGAGTCTTTCATCATATGCCCGGGAGAAGAGCCGGTTAAAGTCACTAATGCTAAATCTGTAAGTTATTTATGGCCTCAATGGTTAATACGCATCCGCTACAATGAACAACGCATTCAACAACGCTTTAAGCATTGATAAAAAGCTTTCGCATGCATTCTTATAGCTACGGCAAATTCACCAAATAACAAGTAAGAAAGTTATATACGATCTAGGACAAATTTTTAATACTCATCACCTGAAATCCATACGTTAAGTGTAACTGCGATTGTTTTAAACGTCGACATGATAGATCATGATGGTCAATCGGGACTATGATTATGCTAGTAACACTGTATTAATCTGAATATTTTGCGTTTTCCGCGAGACTTCATTTTTGAGTGTGATCATGTTCTCGTACTTGTGTTGTGTATGAAATTTCAGACCAGCACTTCTTTTGAACTGCGAGTTATCATTACGCCATCAAGCTTCAGCGAACTGTCTGTGTATTCGCGACTGCGCGGCATCGTATAAGATAGGCTGAAGTGATATAAAACTGTTCCCTGATCAAGGATATATAAAATACGCTTTGTAAATCCTCTAATATATATTGTCGGGTAGTATGACGATATTCTTCGATAGGAGGTATAAAAAAAAAATACAAATCCGTCAACTTCTTGAAATCTTCTTTGATTAAATATAAATGCTTTCAAATCGGTTAATGTCTTGACTAAAATTTGTAATTACTTGCATAAAAATTTGAGTTGTATATATATTGAGTTTCTTGTGTTTGGTTTTTTTTTTCACCTTTTCTTTATAGGTCGAATTACCGGCTAATTGCATTTTGAAAAACGTGCGTCACAATTCGTTCCGTCAATTTGTGAAGAGACATTCTTTAGCAAAGGTTCGTCATTCGTATGGATATAAGTAAAATATAATTTCATAAAGCCAGGATTTTTTTCAAATTTATATACAATTTATTAAAAGAGTATGGATAATAAAAAATCATTACTTTTTAGTATAAATTTTGTTTTTTTTTTTGTATTTAGTTTTTTGCATTTCGTATTTGATTGCTCT
>NW_024005990.1:0-11910 GCF_014805625.2 Glossina fuscipes
CATAACTGAAGTCGGATTATGCAATTTTTTTTTTTTTTTTTTTTTTGAATTAAAAAAAAAACGATTTTTGGCTAAGCCACGGATACTGCAGTTTTAATGTGAATGTTGAAGCTACAAGATACCAGGACATTATGCAATTTTAAGTTCAAAATTTTTATGTATTATATTTACCAGATTTGTGATTTTTATTATAAAAGTTCTTTGAGAATTTCGAGAAGAAAACGAAATATTGAAGCAACCATAATTCAAGTAAGTAATGGATGGTTGATATGAAAAGAAAAGATCTTGCTTTCATTCGTTTGATATATCGTTCGATTTGGCTATGACAGCTCTAACAAACCACATCCTACCACATAGAGAATATCTTCCTGCCAAAGCAACGTCTAGATCTATCCATTGATTTTTACGTGTGGTGATCCTCTAAAATATTCACATATTCATTCCCAATTAGGATACGATGCAAGATAGACTGTTTTTTTGTATCGTTCCGTTCAATGTTCGAGTACTGTGCCGAAAGATTTTATGAATTTTTTTGCTTGCCGTTGTTCTGCAAATTGCTTCCAACTGCATTCCCATTTTTGCTGTGCCCATTACGGTACCAGCCTTCTTGATATGGCACAAAAAGCTTCAGCACCTATCTCTCGGTCCCTCGGTTAACTCTGTTAGCTAAACAGTCAGCTTTTCTATACCCGAATTGTTAGGCATCCATATCAGGTGCGAGTCATTGTGCTTGCCTGGCTCATTCAATATTTGAAGGCTCTTCAAACGCATCACATAATAACTTCCTTGTGTGACACTTATCTGGCATGAGTGTTCACAGAACCATTTCCTGATTTCTGGGTAGTACCAACCTTCCAACGATACATATATAAATTTCATGCCATTCTGACAGATAGGCTGTTACAGGCAAGTTACAGCGGTTTCAGTGCCTCCACTTTTGTAATTTTCAAAACAATGGAAAAATTTGAATTTCGTTTATTGATTAAAAGCCTTGCTTTTTGATGAGAAAAAATGGATCTGATAATCAGCGTGTGCTTGAAACGTTTTCTGGGGACTTTTATCCATTGAAAAAACTAATTTGTACGTGATTTGCTCATTTTAATTACAGTCTTATGGACACTGATGGTGCTAATCGCATCGATCGCCCTCATTCGGCAGTTATTTCAGAAAACATAAAAAAATGCAGAAAATCGTTTTAGTGACCAGACAATAACTGAATACTAAAGAAGCGATCTAACTAATGAAGCACACAAGCGCTTACAAATATACGGATTTTTAAAGTCTTTTCAGATTCAGCTTTGTTCACAAAAGCATTAATGTGGACGTTGAACTTAAGTTCAGCATCAAATATAACTCTTAAACTTGAGACATTTTCCAGTATACATAATGGGGTAGCGCGTGGGAAGGCGGCCTGTCCACGAAGGTGACAATTTTTTATATCTTTTTTTTAGATTCAAGGATATGCCATTAGCCATCTATGAAGACTTCAAATTTTCTAGGTCAGTCCGAAGTAAACGAGTCTGATCTATTCATTTAAATGAGGTTTTTTTTTCTTTTATACGATCAGTCCACTTAGGGGATTGTCCCTTATCCATGTATCATGGCGACATTGAAGGAGAAGTGAGGAAAGAGAAAGGAAGAGGTGACCGCAGTCTATTGGGTATCCAATCGGTAAGTATCTTTACCGACTGAGTCATTCCTATAACTACGTAAAGTTAAGTCTACCGCAATGTGATTGACATCGGCGAGCTCTGATCTTGTTCTTACTTATTCGGCTACTCATCCGGACGTGTTGTGGGTATTTCAAAAATCTTTGCGTCTTTTTGGCTATGAAGAGCGACAGAGAAAAAAAGACAGAGAGACGTCGAGGTATTTCGGCCCAAAAGCTGATGCGCTTAAAAATGGATTGGACTGGATCGGATTACTTTTACGACCATTTTCTCTTACATATATATTTTATTTTGAAAAATTAGTTACGCGTCAAAAATTTGAAGCGGTAAAAATGAGTGTTCTAGTGTACTTAAGAAATGTAGAAAATTTTGAATTTTGTATGGGACAATTTCTTGCATTCCCTCCCATATAAACGTATATAGGAAAAATAGGCCAACAATGCCAACAAGATTTAGTTTATTGTATGAAAAAAGTTAGTCCAAAAAAGGTATTTAACACATAAATATATTTTGCTAAGTATTAACCAAATGAATCTTCTTTCGATATAAAAGTTCTCTTGACGTAAGGCTTTCTATGGCAGCAAGATGGTAATATGTTATTTCGCATTTTATGCGATGATGATAAATGCCGAATTTTACTAAGCGAAGCTGTAAAGGATATTTAATATTCGGTTTTGCATGATTACAAACTTTTATTTTGCTTTAAATTTACTAGTTTAGCCTGTAGGCTAAATTCATTTGCTTACATCTTCGGCAGTCACTTTAGTTTGTTTTCATATACCAATTAGTTTGAGTTTTTGCGTACGCCGTTTCCAACTCGTTCATGCTTTCTTTCCCCGCCTTAAATTAAATTTCTATAAGAAAGATTGAAAGACTTGTCAGTTGGTTTGTCATTGACTACGTTACTTACTTTTGTATGTGCAATGGAACCATAAATTCAAGGTCAATGATCGTTTGCTTTAAGTGCTAAAAATATCAAAAACGTATTTGTATACAAAAACTGTACACAAAAACAACAAACAGTAATAGTGCAATAAAAAAACAATTGACAATGGCCCAAAATCTGAATTGAATATACAAGCAGTTCAAGTAAATTTAAATAGTAAGACGACGAGTATGTATGTGTTTTGTGGTCATATGGAATCAACGAAGGAAAACCATAAAATTTTGTAAAACAACAATTGGCTTAGGTCGAGGTTTAGGAATCTTTACAATTACTAATATTAAATCGATGACTTCCAGCACATTGTGAACATAAGAAACCTAAGTCATTTTTATATACATTAAAAATAAAAAAAAAAAAAAAAAAATTACACAATTACAATTATTTCAAAAAATAAAGTAATTTGAATATTATTGGAAGGAGTATCGTGTCCTAAGCGAATACGATATAGTTCTGAAATCATCTCATCAAAGATCCACTTTGCCCATGAGCGTAAATGAAGACAATAAAGAAACTAAAATTATATATGACTTTTCCCAATCACTATTTGCTCACTATTGAGTTATCTGTGCTATCTGAAAACTATAAACCCACCACATGTTGACATAGTATATAACATATATCGATATACGTAATTGTTATTCTTAGAGATAGTGTTGTTGAGAACAGACTGATTGATGTTCTTGCAAATGTTTTTAATATATTTTTTCAAGAGATATTTTATTCATGCTATTGAAGGTAAAAGTGTGAAATCTTCACATTTTTTTAATTTGTTTTTCTCATTGAAAATTGCTACACCAGATCTACCGTACAAGAACTATACTATTTGGCAGCAATGCCTAATCAAGCTGAATTCACATATATATATGTATATATCGTATATATATTAAATATTTTAAAGGGTATTTGATTTCTGCTTTGAAGGAACTTATGTTCTTGATGAATATATTTAAACTGTTAAACTGTTATGTACTATACCATTCGATTTACTTAGTTATGAAAGAATGTCTCCTGAGGGCAATGTTTTAATGTTACACATAAAGAATGATATATTTAATATACCTGCCAGAGATAATTGCAATAATATATCGAAATTGAAATTTGCCATTGAAAATAAATCATTAGAAGACATTCGACCAACACGATATCGATGGGTAAATTTGATTTAAAGAAATATTGCACAACAACTTGCCAAAGTCAAAGTTATATACGAAAGCCTACCAAATACATAGTTGTTGTTGTTGTTATTGTTGTGTATGACGGCATTTCGTTTCACTAAACGCAAACGTCTTAATAATTGTAGTTTATGTACTTAAGCATAAACAAGAAAAAAAAAAAAATGTTTGGAACGTGAGTAAAATTTTATAAAACTTTTTTTTTTTTGATGACGACTACTTATAAAGCTATGAATGGTTTGAGTTCACACTGCTTGAAATACTATGTAGAGTAACTGCAATCGCGATACGCGTACAATTACTATTAATAAGAAAGTAAGAAAGCTATTGTCATTTTGAGACGAATCTTCGATACCCTATCACTTTCAGTAAATTTATATAGGGCATGTGTAATTAGTAAAATGATATGATACCTTATATACAGTACGCTAAATACGCTCAATATATTCGCAAGTTATCTCTTGGGCGTGATTGATCGAATCGCAAATAATTGGGATCGGGATTGGGATTTTCATCCCAAACATTTTAATTAGTAACTAATATTGATCGTAATTTATTGATGAAAATAATTTGAAATTTTCAAATTATTCTTTTCTGAGATAGCTTGTTTTGAATTAAAGAACTATCGGCTACTCAGTTAAACTACCTGCCCTTAATTAAAACATTTCATTTATCAGATCTCCTAGTATAAGAGAACAAATAAAAGGATGTTAAAATCTAATCAGACATTAGATCACTTGCCCGGTGAGGTAATGATCAAAAATGTTAATATTCTGATGCGTCTTCTTAGATTAGGCAAGAAGAATAACAAAGTTAATGTATCCCCATTCTTTATTGATGACTGGTGTACAGAGTTTATCCGATTGTAATACATTCCTAATATCACTTAAATGTTCCACTTATTTGTAGGAAAGTGTGCTTTGACAATTTCTTAACTTAATTTAATCAATTACTTTAATTGTTTTTTAAAGTATTTCTTTAACTGGTCGATCAGTTTATGAATTGAAAATAAATGGAAAATTTTATACAAATCTTTTCTAAGGAAAACAATTTTACTGTCACAGATCCATTATAAGCTAAAGCATTTTAATGCATTGCATTTTTTTTTTTCTTGTTGTTTTTCGATGATTCGATTCGCTAAAGTTGATCATGTAATTTTGAAAAAGTAGGCAATGCGACAACTGTTGCAAATCATAAATAATTTCACTTTCGATATAAGCTTTTAAGACTTCCAGGCGAATAAGGTACAAGCTAAGATACGTAATGAAGATAAATTATTGGAGAAGAATCGAGATGATCGAATATATGAGTTGGGCATCTTTGAGATTAAGTTGATAACAAGAGGGCGCCGCTCTATATAGCATAATATAGAGGGCAATCAGTGAGAAGATTGAATTGTCGGAGACGAAGTCTGTTGTGGGTGATACTTTAATGAAAACGTCATTTTATAATAATTAAAGCAATATTAATTATATAACAGGACTAGTTCAGAAAGTTGGCACTATTGATTTTAGTGTTACTGTTCTTAATCGCTAGGCATATGTCTCACCGATCCTGTAATGTATACACATGTAGGATTAGCTTACGTATGGCATTTTTTTTTTCCATAAGCATTGATCTGTTAGTTTAGTTTATCCGTTTATCCGCTTTTAAGTGGATGGCTGACAAAAATCCGCAAAAAGTGAAATGCGAAGCTGAAAAGCTAGACTTTTATTTTCTTAATTGGTCATTTGCGAACTGGCGAGGACATTCAGAAAATACGGCCGTGTAACCTAATATTTGGTACATATGTGCGCCGATGAGCATTCAATATGAAACGTCCGTTTAACACAGACATGTCCTTAATAAGCAACGGACGTACACCTATTTGTAACTGTCGTAGGTATTGATCTAAAAATTTGATATAAATATTTAACTATAAATTAATTTTAAAAATGTTTCTTGTTTCAAAATGTTTTGCCATTTTTCTACATACTTGCTTGGGATGGGGAAAATCAAAGATGCGCGCCTAAAATTTATGTATTACATAATAATTTTTTTAATAGTTTTTTTCTTCATTGCTTTCTTTAAAAGAGTCTCACCCACCTCTTCAACCTTTTGATGGATCATTGTTGGGAAGTAGAACCAGCCGCAATATGCACCCAACGCTGATAATAAAACGCCAACAATTCCCAAAACCAAGGACCAGTGTAGTAATTTATTATACATATTTTTCTTCTTTAGAGAATTATCTACACACACTCATGCAAGCACTCAACAGTTTTCGTTAAAAAGTGTACTTAGAATAAACGAATTTTCTATTATTATGAAAAACTTGAGTGCAATGCAAAGAAAATAAACTATATATATATATATATATATATATATATATATACCTACATATATATATTATATTATGTTCAAAATTTTCTTTTTTTTTTATTATTTAATAGTCAAATGTTATTAACGGGAATATCTTAGAAGAGAAAATTACGCCGAAATCGAATCCAAAGAGTGAAGAGAGAAAATGAAAAAACCGGCACGTTCAAGACTTTTAAACTGAATCGTTTAATATATAAAACTTGTTTTTTATTTAATTGCTTTATATTGTTTACGTGTTTTTTTTTTTTTTTTTTTGGTATTTTTTATATTAAGAATCACAACTATTTACACTTGCACTTGAATTTTGAATCTAACATTTGCTAAAAACAATTCAGTATTGACTTTAGTTTTTTCAATTGGCGCAATTGTACATAGAACTGGTTCACTTCGGTTGTTGTTGTTTCAGTTATTTGAATATCAACATGACATGAAATTTAAAGATAATCACCACCGGTCACTAAGGGAGTAATTAAGAGCACGCGATTTCAATTGTGATAGACGTTAATATTTTTACGGTGCCTCTGAAATCTGTAATTAGCTATCATGTCAACGACAAATATAAACCCTTTAGGGTTGTCATAATTATGGGCTTTGGTTTTTATTTTTATTATTATTATTTTATTATTTTTTTTTTTGAAAAAAAAATATTTCAAGAAATTTGCTTTCGCTTTGATATATGTATATACATATGTATAGTTTAAGTAAATGTCTTATTTGTTTAAAGTGTTAATGAAGACTAAGAGAGGGCTGTCAAAAATTTTAGTAGTTTGATGGTTATTTAAAACTTTTTTTTAAAGTGATTTTGTTTCTGATTTAACCGCATTGGTATGTGTTTGCTTATAAATGACCCTAAGCATAGTTCATATTAGTTAAAGCTTAACGAGAGCGGAATGTATATCTCTTCACTTACCTAACCTATCATAAGTTGTTTTTCATATAAACTGTTATGTTAAGCTTTTTTAGACGCAGCAACGACGAAGGGTAAATAAGTTAATTTAATGCCATCTAAGTTAAGTCAATACAGAGACGTACCCTACTTAACACGGTGCTTGTAAAGCACGGTTTCGATATTACACGGGGAAAAATTTTTGCGAATATTATAACACGTGTAAGGTTTCGGCAACACACGGTATACATTAATTGATCTATATCTATATATACCTAAGTCTACATTATGTTACTCTATATCACATGTTAGTTGAAATAAAAAAAAATGAAAAGTTTTATATAACAAGACTTCAATACACCGCGGTGCGAATTAACGGTGTTTGGTGGAGGAAGCCCGTATAATAAATAAAAATATGCTTTACAGACCTTATAATATTTATATAGTGTATTCGTTATAAGAATTGACAATGCATACTAACTGGGACGTATTCATCTATTTATCTGATGGACAAAACATTAAAACCGAATTCATCTTTTTTAAGAATATGCTAAGTAAGGATAAGCAGACACAACTTGTAGTGGTTACTCGTGGGGAAAGAATACATTCCATTGTTATATATTCCAATCAATACATAGAAGTATCAAAAGAGGATTCCTTATATTCTCCCACCACTTGTTGTATAGGTTATATCAAGTTTGTGCGGACGTATGTAACACGCAGAATGGCTTAAGAAATTCCCAGCTTTTATCATACCGATTAATTTAAAATCATTTTCTAAGTCTGTCTGTCCGTCTGTTGGCTGTCCATGTAAATTTGCGTTCAATCTCAAGGTCAATATCGCTTTTGCGATATTTCGATGAATTTGTTATATTGGCGTGCATTGACCCAAGTACGAAAGCTATTGAAAGATATTGAAAGTAGTGTTAGTCGGCCTGCCTTTTTCGACCACTCCCCGCATAATGACCTATTTCGAAACGTCATTACATAGAAAAAGAATGCATTTCTCAAAATTTCTCGACAATACTTGCTGCCTAATAGCATTATCTTATAGTAAAACGATATATCTTATATCTTATAGTAAAACGATATAATTTTTAATATTTCATGATGAACATTAGTTCCATAATAGTACCTTGACATAGAAATCAACCTTATCGAACTGTGTTCCACGGTTTTTAGATGACGATTTACTGATATATGGGCTTTAATAAAATGTATGTCTTTGTGTGAAAACGATGTGCAACTTTTGGTATGTGATTACCAAAACGAGTGTGTAGAATATCTAATAGTCGGCTATAAAGCTTTTATTTGCTCAAAGCTGACTTTGAGGTACTAGATTCAGCCAATCATTTCTGATTTGTTTTATTAATCGCCAAAATGATCAGAGATATGATCATTATCGCTAATCCAGGCTGCGTTGCTGCCTGTATCGACGCAGTTGTTCTGTTGAATATTACTCCGAGCAAGGCCGTAGGACTGTAAAGGATTGTAAAGGATTGCAAAGTCAATGTGTGAATGAAAGTTTTAGTAAAAGACACGTCCAAGAAATTTAAAATAACCTCAGGTCATTAGAACTGTAGGCTAAGAAATAAGAGAACTTGCGAAATCTGAAATTAAAACTGTGATGATTTTACAAACCATATATGATATAAAACGACAAATTTAACGAATGAGAACTAATATAAAGATATAAGTATAAACGAAACAAATCTTCATGAATTTAATTCGTGGCGTAATTAGCACAAAATATTATGTTCTTGAAAGTCAATTGCAAAAAAAAAGAACCGCTGAAAGATTGTTCGGGCTGGTCACAAAAAACTGTTTGCTTCAAAAGGAAGTTAATTCGATTTTTTTATTAGATGTGCTGGCTTTCGTTCACCGTCTTCTTTGCGCTCAATTTCTGAGGTAACTGACCTTGTCGTGCTATTGGAAGTCTAGGAGTCCCTTTTCGAAAATAAAAATCTAAAATGCGTTAAATACACATTTTCTTCTTCTCTTTTCAAAACATAAGGAAGGCCTGTGTACATCGGGAAGGTCTCGAAGGTTGACGAACGTTTTTTAAGCACGTTGGTGTAATATGTACTATTATCTCGATTTCATTCATGTTATTAAATTATTAAAAAGATTTACAAATAAGGATCTCAATATAAGACATAAGAGCAGCAACAATTGGTGTATTCTTTTATACATTTACCGAAACGTAGATTAAGACTGATCTTCATTTGTTGCAGCTTTTCCCAAATAGTTTCCAAGTCTTCAGAAATAATCAAATTCGGGTTTATATTTTAATTCACATTACATTTGTCTTTCCGTCATATACACTTGAATTCTCGTCCTCTGTTCATATTCACACTGCATTCCTAGCTGCCTGCAATAAATATTGACGACATGAATTTATTCGTAATTTGTTCTCACATTCCTTAAAGTTCGAAGGTTGGCACTTTGTCGAACTACGTCTAGTTTACCCACGAAGTTGTCAATGTCTCTAAACTCGCTTATGCACAATGGAGTTTCAATTTACCGCATACATCGTGGAGTTTTAATGCTGATTCAGACTTAATGGTACACCGTTTGCATCATCTGAAAGGGGAATGATGTTTACCGACAGATTTTTAGATTTTTCTCTATACTACAAACTGCTGCGTTAATATTCTCTAAAGTACCCGAATTACGGGTTAACTGCAATCCATTCCTTGTAATGCCTAAGGATTCTCCAACACTTTCCAAATATTGGCCGTATTCAGCCTCTGCTCATCATTAAAATTTATTCAATAAAACGAATATCATTCCTGGTTTTACGAAAAATTTTACCTCAGGGTCCTTGTCATTCAGCAGAGAATTCAGCTCTCTCCAGATCAGAAAGAATAGAAAGGTCTGTGCAAGAAATCTTCGAAAAAAGCATTAATGCGAGATTACTGTCAGTATTCTAGAGCAAAGCATAGCTGCGCCCATAGTAACCAGATGCCTGCTTCAAGATACATTCGGAAAGTAAAAGCGTTGCTGTTTACGAATCTTAAGTATGTTTACAAGCTTTTTAAGTCCAGTCAGATAATTACCTGCTTTGAAAATCCTTTAATGGTTCTGAATCTTCGGATGATCTTGAGATTTTGAATTTTTTTGCGGATTTTTTTCAATTTTCAAGCCTATCTGTACGAAATAAAAGACACAATTATGATTTCGAGTATCACCATTTCTGAAAATGGAACTCTTTACAGCCTAAGACTAATGAAGTATAGTAATTGCCCGTATTCCGTTGTGTATATTGAAATCGTGTGCTGACTTACTTTGTGATATTTCTGTATACATCTGTCTTATACCAATCCATAAAAATGTAGGACCACTTCTAGATAAGGACCATAGCGCCATTGTTGAACACATTCGCCATTTCGGTTTTGCAATCAAATCCTTCATTTCTTCTTTTTATGCCTTACTACAAGATCAACCGCCACGAACTTAATAGCACTTAGCAATCAAATTTTGAAGGCTTTCTCTTGTAGATTGTCGGCAGACGTCGTGTACTCAGACTTCAGTAAAACTTTTTACAGAGTTATTGAATTTTAAATTGTTGTGGCCCGATTTCCCCCCAAATATTGTTAAATGGACAGCTCCGTAAGAAATGGTTCAGAGTGCTCTATGTTTTCCTCAAATCGATTGAGTTTCCAGTTTTGCCTGGTATTTCTCAAGGTAATCTTGGAACTGATTGCATTTGCATTATATACTTACGATCTACCGTCTGTTATGAAGTCGTTTCACATTTTGATTCATGCGCATCTGTTCACCTCTTCCCACGTTGAATATGATTCGATGAATTTTCAATCAGACTTGTGTGACGCAGGCTAAATGGAGTTTAATTAACTTTTTAGTAATATTAAATATAAATAGAGTTAAAAAAATTAGCCTTCTGAAGACGAAGTTCACTGACAACAGTTTATTTGATTGATCTATATGGAAAGGAGAATGCGAGGCGTTTGTTGATCTTGGGGTGTTACTTGATAATCCGCTTCTTCTTAACTTGGATAAAGAAGTCTGTTTTAGTACAGCGTTTGATTAAACGTTAGTCATGTGAATTTGAAGGATCGTACATTGCAAAAAAACTGCGTACGGGTTAAGTGAGAGCAACAATAAAATCCGACTCTGCTTGTTATCGCTCTCTTATGCCGAATTAATTGAATCGGTTCAGAAATAATTTCTACTATTGGGGAATCAGTTATGGGGTAGCCATGTGCGCATTACCTTTATATAAAAACATATTACAACTAATGGTTTCATCATCGCTTTAGGCATCAGCTCATTGATAAAATTGTTAAATGGCGTTATTGATTTGCCTGCTTTGTCAAACGAAATTAGGTTCAATGCCTATCGTTTTATAAAACTTAGTCAACATAAATCCAACTATGAATTTTGTAATTCACTTTGGGTTCTGCGTAAAAATTTGAGTGACGTTTATAATCTAATCTCTCTGTCGTAATAAAAAATCCTTTATAACGCTCGAGCATTACCAAGGTCATATGTAAGTTATATGATTAAATAATTAATTTAAAAGTCGTGTAATAGCCAAGTCGAATAATATATTTTACTAAATAATGGATTGCCAAGCTATGCATAGCTATGCTATGTATGCGGCAATTCTCTCAGTGATATATTAGTTTGGGGAAAAAGAAATCCATTATTTTTTCGGTAGATGGCTGCACTGATAGATTTCTCGTAAAGTATCGATCAAACAATGTCCGATACTGTACATTTACATACTGTACGTTTCGCAGTAAAAAAAATTCTTTTACTGTTTTTTGTTTGGTGCATTCAGTTGTGAGTTACAGCGTGTTAAAAATGGAAGTGAACAAAGAGAAAATTCGGTACATTTTACAGTTTTTC
>NW_024005990.1:12310-14373 GCF_014805625.2 Glossina fuscipes
TTTTTTTTTTTTTGGCAGATAAATGCTATGTGACAAAATGTTTACTGATGCCAATTTAGTCGTACACAGTTTATAGGCCAAATTTTTGTATTTGTAAAAACATGAGCTATATCTTCATACTTGGTCCGCACTTTTGATAAGTTAATGAATTAAATTCGGTGGTATGGCAAATCGTGCCTTATGATAAAAATATCCAAAAACAATTTATTGTTACTCTATACCATAATATGTACCATATGTGCACACTTGGGGACAAGTTAGAGTATACTGAGTGTGTTATGAAAAACTTTGGAGAATGATCGCATATAAGTTCTCTTCATATACATACGACACTTAATTGATTATAAAAATTCTGAATATAGTAATAAAATTAAGTTTCTCCGATCATTTTCAATATTCTTTAAGATATATCCGAAAAGTTGAATAATGAAAGTTATTATAAATCGATTTGTATAATGCGCTGTATCAGTGACATTGAGTACTGTAACTGTACAGGACAATTGATAGCAATAACTTAGTTATCTACTAATAGTTATTTTAATGGCTTTTCTGCCTTACTTCGCGATAAGTGGTAACTTAGCAAGGATATAAATCTGAAAAAATCTAGACTATCTTTTGGGTGGGCTACCTTTTTGTCGGTGAGTTTCCATGACCGTTTAATTGAATTAAACAAACCTACAAAGATTAAAGTACATATACAGAGGGAATTACAATTATAGGTAAAGATCATCAATCATGAGTGCAGCGTTTTTTTTGGTTTTCCTTTTTAATATATTTCTTACAGTGTTGTTAGGCTTAAAGTACTAAACTAACAAGCAAGAACTTAAGTCTAAGGCTCTAATATGATATTATAGCGAAGAATGTCAAAGAGAAGCAATCACATGATAGTTAAAATAAACAGTACACCATATTTCTAGGCTTAAGAAGCGAACTCTGCGAAGTCTTTGCTACTTGCAAAAGTATGATCAACTGAGAGATGCATCCGTGACCACCGAGTTGATAATCGCGAGTTTTATCTTCTCGGCAAAGCGGTAACAAATGGCATGCAAAGCATGATGTAGCGTACACAAATAGTAATAATGAATAATGACGGCGAATAAATAGATGTTGAATAGATGGTGAGCTAATGTTAAATGCTAAATTCAAACTGCAACCGCTTATATAATATTGTGCGTGCGAATATTACAATTTATATAATTTGTTATGCAATAGTCGGCTGATAACCTTATTAGAAATATAGCATTATATTTTATTTTTTTTTAGACAACTTCCGATTCCTTACAGATAATTTCTTTTAGATTTAAAATAAGAAAAACTTTCTTCTATTGCGTTAGTATACGAGTTTGTATATCATAGTATGTGTATGTGCATGTGATATCTTTGGATCTGATGGATAAGCAAATGCGAAATTATGTTAATGGCTGTAAGCATGTCTGACGGTAATTGTTGGCGTGTTCATAGACTGCAATTTCGTAAACATAAGAACATAAAGACCTGCCCTCATCGAAAATGTAATACAAGGACATTTTAAATTTCTATTTCTCTTTAAAGTGTACAGAATTTATTGCACATTATTTGGTATTTCAATCAATTCAATTCATCTTCATAGTAGTAATGCGTAAATAATGTATTTGTAATTTCTTCTTGTTATATATATATATATATATATATATAAATATATTCGTACGCTTACGAATATTACATTACTTCTTATGTTTTTTTTTTTTTTTTGTTTTCTCTTTCTAAGGCCACATGAAGCTATGTTATTTAAAATGCCAATGTTTTGCGACAATTGTTTAGATGACAAGCTTGTCATATAATGAACCCTTTTCATTATTTTGTATTTTACAAGTACTAATAAATACCGGCCCATACCGTATTGTGTTTAGGTGTGTGTGTATGTATGTATGTATGTATGTATGTATATATGTATGTGTATGTGTATGTGTGTGTATGTGTATGTGTGTGTCTGTGTGCGTGTGTGTGTGTGTGCGTGCGCGCGCGCGCGCGTGTGTGTGTGTGTGTGTGTGTGTGTGTGTGTGTGTGTGTGTGTGTGTGTGTGT
>NW_024005991.1:0-11909 GCF_014805625.2 Glossina fuscipes
CATAACTGAAGTCGGATTATGCAATTTTTTTTTTTTTTTTTTTTTTGCATTACAATAAACACGATGTCTCGTCTAGCCACGGCATACTGCAGTTTCAATGTGAATGTTGAAGCTACAAGATACCAGGACATTATGCAATTTTAAGTTCAAAATTTTTATGTATTATATTTACCAGATTTGTGATTTTTATTATAAAAGTTCTTTGAGAATTTCGAGAAGAAAACGAAATATTGAAGCAACCATAATTCAAGTAAGTAATGGATGGTTGATATGAAAAGAAAAGATCTTGCTTTCATTCGTTTGATATATCGTTCGATTTGGCTATGACAGCTCTAACAAACCACATCCTACCACATAGAGAATATCTTCCTGCCAAAGCAACGTCTAGATCTATCCATTGATTTTTACGTGTGGTGATCCTCTAAAATATTCACATATTCATTCCCAATTAGGATACGATGCAAGATAGACTGTTTTTTTGTATCGTTCCGTTCAATGTTCGAGTACTGTGCCGAAAGATTTTATGAATTTTTTTGCTTGCCGTTGTTCTGCAAATTGCTTCCAACTGCATTCCCATTTTTGCTGTGCCCATTACGGTACCAGCCTTCTTGATATGGCACAAAAAGCTTCAGCACCTATCTCTCGGTCCCTCGGTTAACTCTGTTAGCTAAACAGTCAGCTTTTCTATACCCGAATTGTTAGGCATCCATATCAGGTGCGAGTCATTGTGCTTGCCTGGCTCATTCAATATTTGAAGGCTCTTCAAACGCATCACATAATAACTTCCTTGTGTGACACTTATCTGGCATGAGTGTTCACAGAACCATTTCCTGATTTCTGGGTAGTACCAACCTTCCAACGATACATATATAAATTTCATGCCATTCTGACAGATAGGCTGTTACAGGCAAGTTACAGCGGTTTCAGTGCCTCCACTTTTGTAATTTTCAAAACAATGGAAAAATTTGAATTTCGTTTATTGATTAAAAGCCTTGCTTTTTGATGAGAAAAAATGGATCTGATAATCAGCGTGTGCTTGAAACGTTTTCTGGGGACTTTTATCCATTGAAAAAACTAATTTGTACGTGATTTGCTCATTTTAATTACAGTCTTATGGACACTGATGGTGCTAATCGCATCGATCGCCCTCATTCGGCAGTTATTTCAGAAAACATAAAAAAATGCAGAAAATCGTTTTAGTGACCAGACAATAACTGAATACTAAAGAAGCGATCTAACTAATGAAGCACACAAGCGCTTACAAATATACGGATTTTTAAAGTCTTTTCAGATTCAGCTTTGTTCACAAAAGCATTAATGTGGACGTTGAACTTAAGTTCAGCATCAAATATAACTCTTAAACTTGAGACATTTTCCAGTATACATAATGGGGTAGCGCGTGGGAAGGCGGCCTGTCCACGAAGGTGACAATTTTTTATATCTTTTTTTTAGATTCAAGGATATGCCATTAGCCATCTATGAAGACTTCAAATTTTCTAGGTCAGTCCGAAGTAAACGAGTCTGATCTATTCATTTAAATGAGGTTTTTTTTTCTTTTATACGATCAGTCCACTTAGGGGATTGTCCCTTATCCATGTATCATGGCGACATTGAAGGAGAAGTGAGGAAAGAGAAAGGAAGAGGTGACCGCAGTCTATTGGGTATCCAATCGGTAAGTATCTTTACCGACTGAGTCATTCCTATAACTACGTAAAGTTAAGTCTACCGCAATGTGATTGACATCGGCGAGCTCTGATCTTGTTCTTACTTATTCGGCTACTCATCCGGACGTGTTGTGGGTATTTCAAAAATCTTTGCGTCTTTTTGGCTATGAAGAGCGACAGAGAAAAAAAGACAGAGAGACGTCGAGGTATTTCGGCCCAAAAGCTGATGCGCTTAAAAATGGATTGGACTGGATCGGATTACTTTTACGACCATTTTCTCTTACATATATATTTTATTTTGAAAAATTAGTTACGCGTCAAAAATTTGAAGCGGTAAAAATGAGTGTTCTAGTGTACTTAAGAAATGTAGAAAATTTTGAATTTTGTATGGGACAATTTCTTGCATTCCCTCCCATATAAACGTATATAGGAAAAATAGGCCAACAATGCCAACAAGATTTAGTTTATTGTATGAAAAAAGTTAGTCCAAAAAAGGTATTTAACACATAAATATATTTTGCTAAGTATTAACCAAATGAATCTTCTTTCGATATAAAAGTTCTCTTGACGTAAGGCTTTCTATGGCAGCAAGATGGTAATATGTTATTTCGCATTTTATGCGATGATGATAAATGCCGAATTTTACTAAGCGAAGCTGTAAAGGATATTTAATATTCGGTTTTGCATGATTACAAACTTTTATTTTGCTTTAAATTTACTAGTTTAGCCTGTAGGCTAAATTCATTTGCTTACATCTTCGGCAGTCACTTTAGTTTGTTTTCATATACCAATTAGTTTGAGTTTTTGCGTACGCCGTTTCCAACTCGTTCATGCTTTCTTTCCCCGCCTTAAATTAAATTTCTATAAGAAAGATTGAAAGACTTGTCAGTTGGTTTGTCATTGACTACGTTACTTACTTTTGTATGTGCAATGGAACCATAAATTCAAGGTCAATGATCGTTTGCTTTAAGTGCTAAAAATATCAAAAACGTATTTGTATACAAAAACTGTACACAAAAACAACAAACAGTAATAGTGCAATAAAAAAACAATTGACAATGGCCCAAAATCTGAATTGAATATACAAGCAGTTCAAGTAAATTTAAATAGTAAGACGACGAGTATGTATGTGTTTTGTGGTCATATGGAATCAACGAAGGAAAACCATAAAATTTTGTAAAACAACAATTGGCTTAGGTCGAGGTTTAGGAATCTTTACAATTACTAATATTAAATCGATGACTTCCAGCACATTGTGAACATAAGAAACCTAAGTCATTTTTATATACATTAAAAATAAAAAAAAAAAAAAAAAAATTACACAATTACAATTATTTCAAAAAATAAAGTAATTTGAATATTATTGGAAGGAGTATCGTGTCCTAAGCGAATACGATATAGTTCTGAAATCATCTCATCAAAGATCCACTTTGCCCATGAGCGTAAATGAAGACAATAAAGAAACTAAAATTATATATGACTTTTCCCAATCACTATTTGCTCACTATTGAGTTATCTGTGCTATCTGAAAACTATAAACCCACCACATGTTGACATAGTATATAACATATATCGATATACGTAATTGTTATTCTTAGAGATAGTGTTGTTGAGAACAGACTGATTGATGTTCTTGCAAATGTTTTTAATATATTTTTTCAAGAGATATTTTATTCATGCTATTGAAGGTAAAAGTGTGAAATCTTCACATTTTTTTAATTTGTTTTTCTCATTGAAAATTGCTACACCAGATCTACCGTACAAGAACTATACTATTTGGCAGCAATGCCTAATCAAGCTGAATTCACATATATATATGTATATATCGTATATATATTAAATATTTTAAAGGGTATTTGATTTCTGCTTTGAAGGAACTTATGTTCTTGATGAATATATTTAAACTGTTAAACTGTTATGTACTATACCATTCGATTTACTTAGTTATGAAAGAATGTCTCCTGAGGGCAATGTTTTAATGTTACACATAAAGAATGATATATTTAATATACCTGCCAGAGATAATTGCAATAATATATCGAAATTGAAATTTGCCATTGAAAATAAATCATTAGAAGACATTCGACCAACACGATATCGATGGGTAAATTTGATTTAAAGAAATATTGCACAACAACTTGCCAAAGTCAAAGTTATATACGAAAGCCTACCAAATACATAGTTGTTGTTGTTGTTATTGTTGTGTATGACGGCATTTCGTTTCACTAAACGCAAACGTCTTAATAATTGTAGTTTATGTACTTAAGCATAAACAAGAAAAAAAAAAAAATGTTTGGAACGTGAGTAAAATTTTATAAAACTTTTTTTTTTTTTGATGACGACTACTTATAAAGCTATGAATGGTTTGAGTTCACACTGCTTGAAATACTATGTAGAGTAACTGCAATCGCGATACGCGTACAATTACTATTAATAAGAAAGTAAGAAAGCTATTGTCATTTTGAGACGAATCTTCGATACCCTATCACTTTCAGTAAATTTATATAGGGCATGTGTAATTAGTAAAATGATATGATACCTTATATACAGTACGCTAAATACGCTCAATATATTCGCAAGTTATCTCTTGGGCGTGATTGATCGAATCGCAAATAATTGGGATCGGGATTGGGATTTTCATCCCAAACATTTTAATTAGTAACTAATATTGATCGTAATTTATTGATGAAAATAATTTGAAATTTTCAAATTATTCTTTTCTGAGATAGCTTGTTTTGAATTAAAGAACTATCGGCTACTCAGTTAAACTACCTGCCCTTAATTAAAACATTTCATTTATCAGATCTCCTAGTATAAGAGAACAAATAAAAGGATGTTAAAATCTAATCAGACATTAGATCACTTGCCCGGTGAGGTAATGATCAAAAATGTTAATATTCTGATGCGTCTTCTTAGATTAGGCAAGAAGAATAACAAAGTTAATGTATCCCCATTCTTTATTGATGACTGGTGTACAGAGTTTATCCGATTGTAATACATTCCTAATATCACTTAAATGTTCCACTTATTTGTAGGAAAGTGTGCTTTGACAATTTCTTAACTTAATTTAATCAATTACTTTAATTGTTTTTTAAAGTATTTCTTTAACTGGTCGATCAGTTTATGAATTGAAAATAAATGGAAAATTTTATACAAATCTTTTCTAAGGAAAACAATTTTACTGTCACAGATCCATTATAAGCTAAAGCATTTTAATGCATTGCATTTTTTTTTTCTTGTTGTTTTTCGATGATTCGATTCGCTAAAGTTGATCATGTAATTTTGAAAAAGTAGGCAATGCGACAACTGTTGCAAATCATAAATAATTTCACTTTCGATATAAGCTTTTAAGACTTCCAGGCGAATAAGGTACAAGCTAAGATACGTAATGAAGATAAATTATTGGAGAAGAATCGAGATGATCGAATATATGAGTTGGGCATCTTTGAGATTAAGTTGATAACAAGAGGGCGCCGCTCTATATAGCATAATATAGAGGGCAATCAGTGAGAAGATTGAATTGTCGGAGACGAAGTCTGTTGTGGGTGATACTTTAATGAAAACGTCATTTTATAATAATTAAAGCAATATTAATTATATAACAGGACTAGTTCAGAAAGTTGGCACTATTGATTTTAGTGTTACTGTTCTTAATCGCTAGGCATATGTCTCACCGATCCTGTAATGTATACACATGTAGGATTAGCTTACGTATGGCATTTTTTTTTCCATAAGCATTGATCTGTTAGTTTAGTTTATCCGTTTATCCGCTTTTAAGTGGATGGCTGACAAAAATCCGCAAAAAGTGAAATGCGAAGCTGAAAAGCTAGACTTTTATTTTCTTAATTGGTCATTTGCGAACTGGCGAGGACATTCAGAAAATACGGCCGTGTAACCTAATATTTGGTACATATGTGCGCCGATGAGCATTCAATATGAAACGTCCGTTTAACACAGACATGTCCTTAATAAGCAACGGACGTACACCTATTTGTAACTGTCGTAGGTATTGATCTAAAAATTTGATATAAATATTTAACTATAAATTAATTTTAAAAATGTTTCTTGTTTCAAAATGTTTTGCCATTTTTCTACATACTTGCTTGGGATGGGGAAAATCAAAGATGCGCGCCTAAAATTTATGTATTACATAATAATTTTTTTAATAGTTTTTTTCTTCATTGCTTTCTTTAAAAGAGTCTCACCCACCTCTTCAACCTTTTGATGGATCATTGTTGGGAAGTAGAACCAGCCGCAATATGCACCCAACGCTGATAATAAAACGCCAACAATTCCCAAAACCAAGGACCAGTGTAGTAATTTATTATACATATTTTTCTTCTTTAGAGAATTATCTACACACACTCATGCAAGCACTCAACAGTTTTCGTTAAAAAGTGTACTTAGAATAAACGAATTTTCTATTATTATGAAAAACTTGAGTGCAATGCAAAGAAAATAAACTATATATATATATATATATATATATATATATATACCTACATATATATATTATATTATGTTCAAAATTTTCTTTTTTTTTTATTATTTAATAGTCAAATGTTATTAACGGGAATATCTTAGAAGAGAAAATTACGCCGAAATCGAATCCAAAGAGTGAAGAGAGAAAATGAAAAAACCGGCACGTTCAAGACTTTTAAACTGAATCGTTTAATATATAAAACTTGTTTTTTATTTAATTGCTTTATATTGTTTACGTGTTTTTTTTTTTTTTTTTTGGTATTTTTTATATTACTGCTGACAACTATTTACACTTGCACTTGAATTTTGAATCTAACATTTGCTAAAAACAATTCAGTATTGACTTTAGTTTTTTCAATTGGCGCAATTGTACATAGAACTGGTTCACTTCGGTTGTTGTTGTTTCAGTTATTTGAATATCAACATGACATGAAATTTAAAGATAATCACCACCGGTCACTAAGGGAGTAATTAAGAGCACGCGATTTCAATTGTGATAGACGTTAATATTTTTACGGTGCCTCTGAAATCTGTAATTAGCTATCATGTCAACGACAAATATAAACCCTTTAGGGTTGTCATAATTATGGGCTTTGGTTTTTATTTTTATTATTATTATTTTATTATTTTTTTTTTTGAAAAAAAAATATTTCAAGAAATTTGCTTTCGCTTTGATATATGTATATACATATGTATAGTTTAAGTAAATGTCTTATTTGTTTAAAGTGTTAATGAAGACTAAGAGAGGGCTGTCAAAAATTTTAGTAGTTTGATGGTTATTTAAAACTTTTTTTTAAAGTGATTTTGTTTCTGATTTAACCGCATTGGTATGTGTTTGCTTATAAATGACCCTAAGCATAGTTCATATTAGTTAAAGCTTAACGAGAGCGGAATGTATATCTCTTCACTTACCTAACCTATCATAAGTTGTTTTTCATATAAACTGTTATGTTAAGCTTTTTTAGACGCAGCAACGACGAAGGGTAAATAAGTTAATTTAATGCCATCTAAGTTAAGTCAATACAGAGACGTACCCTACTTAACACGGTGCTTGTAAAGCACGGTTTCGATATTACACGGGGAAAAATTTTTGCGAATATTATAACACGTGTAAGGTTTCGGCAACACACGGTATACATTAATTGATCTATATCTATATATACCTAAGTCTACATTATGTTACTCTATATCACATGTTAGTTGAAATAAAAAAAAATGAAAAGTTTTATATAACAAGACTTCAATACACCGCGGTGCGAATTAACGGTGTTTGGTGGAGGAAGCCCGTATAATAAATAAAAATATGCTTTACAGACCTTATAATATTTATATAGTGTATTCGTTATAAGAATTGACAATGCATACTAACTGGGACGTATTCATCTATTTATCTGATGGACAAAACATTAAAACCGAATTCATCTTTTTTAAGAATATGCTAAGTAAGGATAAGCAGACACAACTTGTAGTGGTTACTCGTGGGGAAAGAATACATTCCATTGTTATATATTCCAATCAATACATAGAAGTATCAAAAGAGGATTCCTTATATTCTCCCACCACTTGTTGTATAGGTTATATCAAGTTTGTGCGGACGTATGTAACACGCAGAATGGCTTAAGAAATTCCCAGCTTTTATCATACCGATTAATTTAAAATCATTTTCTAAGTCTGTCTGTCCGTCTGTTGGCTGTCCATGTAAATTTGCGTTCAATCTCAAGGTCAATATCGCTTTTGCGATATTTCGATGAATTTGTTATATTGGCGTGCATTGACCCAAGTACGAAAGCTATTGAAAGATATTGAAAGTAGTGTTAGTCGGCCTGCCTTTTTCGACCACTCCCCGCATAATGACCTATTTCGAAACGTCATTACATAGAAAAAGAATGCATTTCTCAAAATTTCTCGACAATACTTGCTGCCTAATAGCATTATCTTATAGTAAAACGATATATCTTATATCTTATAGTAAAACGATATAATTTTTAATATTTCATGATGAACATTAGTTCCATAATAGTACCTTGACATAGAAATCAACCTTATCGAACTGTGTTCCACGGTTTTTAGATGACGATTTACTGATATATGGGCTTTAATAAAATGTATGTCTTTGTGTGAAAACGATGTGCAACTTTTGGTATGTGATTACCAAAACGAGTGTGTAGAATATCTAATAGTCGGCTATAAAGCTTTTATTTGCTCAAAGCTGACTTTGAGGTACTAGATTCAGCCAATCATTTCTGATTTGTTTTATTAATCGCCAAAATGATCAGAGATATGATCATTATCGCTAATCCAGGCTGCGTTGCTGCCTGTATCGACGCAGTTGTTCTGTTGAATATTACTCCGAGCAAGGCCGTAGGACTGTAAAGGATTGTAAAGGATTGCAAAGTCAATGTGTGAATGAAAGTTTTAGTAAAAGACACGTCCAAGAAATTTAAAATAACCTCAGGTCATTAGAACTGTAGGCTAAGAAATAAGAGAACTTGCGAAATCTGAAATTAAAACTGTGATGATTTTACAAACCATATATGATATAAAACGACAAATTTAACGAATGAGAACTAATATAAAGATATAAGTATAAACGAAACAAATCTTCATGAATTTAATTCGTGGCGTAATTAGCACAAAATATTATGTTCTTGAAAGTCAATTGCAAAAAAAAAGAACCGCTGAAAGATTGTTCGGGCTGGTCACAAAAAACTGTTTGCTTCAAAAGGAAGTTAATTCGATTTTTTTATTAGATGTGCTGGCTTTCGTTCACCGTCTTCTTTGCGCTCAATTTCTGAGGTAACTGACCTTGTCGTGCTATTGGAAGTCTAGGAGTCCCTTTTCGAAAATAAAAATCTAAAATGCGTTAAATACACATTTTCTTCTTCTCTTTTCAAAACATAAGGAAGGCCTGTGTACATCGGGAAGGTCTCGAAGGTTGACGAACGTTTTTTAAGCACGTTGGTGTAATATGTACTATTATCTCGATTTCATTCATGTTATTAAATTATTAAAAAGATTTACAAATAAGGATCTCAATATAAGACATAAGAGCAGCAACAATTGGTGTATTCTTTTATACATTTACCGAAACGTAGATTAAGACTGATCTTCATTTGTTGCAGCTTTTCCCAAATAGTTTCCAAGTCTTCAGAAATAATCAAATTCGGGTTTATATTTTAATTCACATTACATTTGTCTTTCCGTCATATACACTTGAATTCTCGTCCTCTGTTCATATTCACACTGCATTCCTAGCTGCCTGCAATAAATATTGACGACATGAATTTATTCGTAATTTGTTCTCACATTCCTTAAAGTTCGAAGGTTGGCACTTTGTCGAACTACGTCTAGTTTACCCACGAAGTTGTCAATGTCTCTAAACTCGCTTATGCACAATGGAGTTTCAATTTACCGCATACATCGTGGAGTTTTAATGCTGATTCAGACTTAATGGTACACCGTTTGCATCATCTGAAAGGGGAATGATGTTTACCGACAGATTTTTAGATTTTTCTCTATACTACAAACTGCTGCGTTAATATTCTCTAAAGTACCCGAATTACGGGTTAACTGCAATCCATTCCTTGTAATGCCTAAGGATTCTCCAACACTTTCCAAATATTGGCCGTATTCAGCCTCTGCTCATCATTAAAATTTATTCAATAAAACGAATATCATTCCTGGTTTTACGAAAAATTTTACCTCAGGGTCCTTGTCATTCAGCAGAGAATTCAGCTCTCTCCAGATCAGAAAGAATAGAAAGGTCTGTGCAAGAAATCTTCGAAAAAAGCATTAATGCGAGATTACTGTCAGTATTCTAGAGCAAAGCATAGCTGCGCCCATAGTAACCAGATGCCTGCTTCAAGATACATTCGGAAAGTAAAAGCGTTGCTGTTTACGAATCTTAAGTATGTTTACAAGCTTTTTAAGTCCAGTCAGATAATTACCTGCTTTGAAAATCCTTTAATGGTTCTGAATCTTCGGATGATCTTGAGATTTTGAATTTTTTTGCGGATTTTTTTCAATTTTCAAGCCTATCTGTACGAAATAAAAGACACAATTATGATTTCGAGTATCACCATTTCTGAAAATGGAACTCTTTACAGCCTAAGACTAATGAAGTATAGTAATTGCCCGTATTCCGTTGTGTATATTGAAATCGTGTGCTGACTTACTTTGTGATATTTCTGTATACATCTGTCTTATACCAATCCATAAAAATGTAGGACCACTTCTAGATAAGGACCATAGCGCCATTGTTGAACACATTCGCCATTTCGGTTTTGCAATCAAATCCTTCATTTCTTCTTTTTATGCCTTACTACAAGATCAACCGCCACGAACTTAATAGCACTTAGCAATCAAATTTTGAAGGCTTTCTCTTGTAGATTGTCGGCAGACGTCGTGTACTCAGACTTCAGTAAAACTTTTTACAGAGTTATTGAATTTTAAATTGTTGTGGCCCGATTTCCCCCCAAATATTGTTAAATGGACAGCTCCGTAAGAAATGGTTCAGAGTGCTCTATGTTTTCCTCAAATCGATTGAGTTTCCAGTTTTGCCTGGTATTTCTCAAGGTAATCTTGGAACTGATTGCATTTGCATTATATACTTACGATCTACCGTCTGTTATGAAGTCGTTTCACATTTTGATTCATGCGCATCTGTTCACCTCTTCCCACGTTGAATATGATTCGATGAATTTTCAATCAGACTTGTGTGACGCAGGCTAAATGGAGTTTAATTAACTTTTTAGTAATATTAAATATAAATAGAGTTAAAAAAATTAGCCTTCTGAAGACGAAGTTCACTGACAACAGTTTATTTGATTGATCTATATGGAAAGGAGAATGCGAGGCGTTTGTTGATCTTGGGGTGTTACTTGATAATCCGCTTCTTCTTAACTTGGATAAAGAAGTCTGTTTTAGTACAGCGTTTGATTAAACGTTAGTCATGTGAATTTGAAGGATCGTACATTGCAAAAAAACTGCGTACGGGTTAAGTGAGAGCAACAATAAAATCCGACTCTGCTTGTTATCGCTCTCTTATGCCGAATTAATTGAATCGGTTCAGAAATAATTTCTACTATTGGGGAATCAGTTATGGGGTAGCCATGTGCGCATTACCTTTATATAAAAACATATTACAACTAATGGTTTCATCATCGCTTTAGGCATCAGCTCATTGATAAAATTGTTAAATGGCGTTATTGATTTGCCTGCTTTGTCAAACGAAATTAGGTTCAATGCCTATCGTTTTATAAAACTTAGTCAACATAAATCCAACTATGAATTTTGTAATTCACTTTGGGTTCTGCGTAAAAATTTGAGTGACGTTTATAATCTAATCTCTCTGTCGTAATAAAAAATCCTTTATAACGCTCGAGCATTACCAAGGTCATATGTAAGTTATATGATTAAATAATTAATTTAAAAGTCGTGTAATAGCCAAGTCGAATAATATATTTTACTAAATAATGGATTGCCAAGCTATGCATAGCTATGCTATGTATGCGGCAATTCTCTCAGTGATATATTAGTTTGGGGAAAAAGAAATCCATTATTTTTTCGGTAGATGGCTGCACTGATAGATTTCTCGTAAAGTATCGATCAAACAATGTCCGATACTGTACATTTACATACTGTACGTTTCGCAGTAAAAAAAATTCTTTTACTGTTTTTTGTTTGGTGCATTCAGTTGTGAGTTACAGCGTGTTAAAAATGGAAGTGAACAAAGAGAAAATTCGGTACATTTTACAGTTTTTC
>NW_024005991.1:12309-14372 GCF_014805625.2 Glossina fuscipes
TTTTTTTTTTTTTGGCAGATAAATGCTATGTGACAAAATGTTTACTGATGCCAATTTAGTCGTACACAGTTTATAGGCCAAATTTTTGTATTTGTAAAAACATGAGCTATATCTTCATACTTGGTCCGCACTTTTGATAAGTTAATGAATTAAATTCGGTGGTATGGCAAATCGTGCCTTATGATAAAAATATCCAAAAACAATTTATTGTTACTCTATACCATAATATGTACCATATGTGCACACTTGGGGACAAGTTAGAGTATACTGAGTGTGTTATGAAAAACTTTGGAGAATGATCGCATATAAGTTCTCTTCATATACATACGACACTTAATTGATTATAAAAATTCTGAATATAGTAATAAAATTAAGTTTCTCCGATCATTTTCAATATTCTTTAAGATATATCCGAAAAGTTGAATAATGAAAGTTATTATAAATCGATTTGTATAATGCGCTGTATCAGTGACATTGAGTACTGTAACTGTACAGGACAATTGATAGCAATAACTTAGTTATCTACTAATAGTTATTTTAATGGCTTTTCTGCCTTACTTCGCGATAAGTGGTAACTTAGCAAGGATATAAATCTGAAAAAATCTAGACTATCTTTTGGGTGGGCTACCTTTTTGTCGGTGAGTTTCCATGACCGTTTAATTGAATTAAACAAACCTACAAAGATTAAAGTACATATACAGAGGGAATTACAATTATAGGTAAAGATCATCAATCATGAGTGCAGCGTTTTTTTTGGTTTTCCTTTTTAATATATTTCTTACAGTGTTGTTAGGCTTAAAGTACTAAACTAACAAGCAAGAACTTAAGTCTAAGGCTCTAATATGATATTATAGCGAAGAATGTCAAAGAGAAGCAATCACATGATAGTTAAAATAAACAGTACACCATATTTCTAGGCTTAAGAAGCGAACTCTGCGAAGTCTTTGCTACTTGCAAAAGTATGATCAACTGAGAGATGCATCCGTGACCACCGAGTTGATAATCGCGAGTTTTATCTTCTCGGCAAAGCGGTAACAAATGGCATGCAAAGCATGATGTAGCGTACACAAATAGTAATAATGAATAATGACGGCGAATAAATAGATGTTGAATAGATGGTGAGCTAATGTTAAATGCTAAATTCAAACTGCAACCGCTTATATAATATTGTGCGTGCGAATATTACAATTTATATAATTTGTTATGCAATAGTCGGCTGATAACCTTATTAGAAATATAGCATTATATTTTATTTTTTTTTAGACAACTTCCGATTCCTTACAGATAATTTCTTTTAGATTTAAAATAAGAAAAACTTTCTTCTATTGCGTTAGTATACGAGTTTGTATATCATAGTATGTGTATGTGCATGTGATATCTTTGGATCTGATGGATAAGCAAATGCGAAATTATGTTAATGGCTGTAAGCATGTCTGACGGTAATTGTTGGCGTGTTCATAGACTGCAATTTCGTAAACATAAGAACATAAAGACCTGCCCTCATCGAAAATGTAATACAAGGACATTTTAAATTTCTATTTCTCTTTAAAGTGTACAGAATTTATTGCACATTATTTGGTATTTCAATCAATTCAATTCATCTTCATAGTAGTAATGCGTAAATAATGTATTTGTAATTTCTTCTTGTTATATATATATATATATATATATATAAATATATTCGTACGCTTACGAATATTACATTACTTCTTATGTTTTTTTTTTTTTTTTGTTTTCTCTTTCTAAGGCCACATGAAGCTATGTTATTTAAAATGCCAATGTTTTGCGACAATTGTTTAGATGACAAGCTTGTCATATAATGAACCCTTTTCATTATTTTGTATTTTACAAGTACTAATAAATACCGGCCCATACCGTATTGTGTTTAGGTGTGTGTGTATGTATGTATGTATGTATGTATGTATATATGTATGTGTATGTGTATGTGTGTGTATGTGTATGTGTGTGTCTGTGTGCGTGTGTGTGTGTGTGCGTGCGCGCGCGCGCGCGTGTGTGTGTGTGTGTGTGTGTGTGTGTGTGTGTGTGTGTGTGTGTGTGTGTGT
>NW_023998458.1:0-17987 GCF_014805625.2 Glossina fuscipes
AAACGTAAGATATAACATCATTTTAAATCCAAAAACCTTGAAATTTTCGGTTTTTTGCCAAAAACGTAAGGGGCACCATCGTCCTGAATCGAAAAAAGGAAACTTTTGGTTTTTTGTCAAAAACGTATGAGACAACATCATGCTAAATCAAAAAATCCTGAAATTTCCCTTTTTTGTCAAAAACGTATGAGATAACATCATCCTAAATCAAAAAACCTTAAAATTTTTTGCTTTTTGCAAAAACGTAAAGGGGAACATCGTCCTAAATCGAAAAAAATGAAACTTTTGGTTTTTAGCGAAAAACGTAAGGGATAACAAAGTCCTAAATCGCAAAAAATGAAATTTTCTGTTTTTGGCCAAAAACGTAAGGGGTACCATAGTCCTAAATCGAACAAAACGAAATTTTCGGTTTTTTGCTAAACACGTAAGGGGTAACATCGTCCTAAATCGAAAAAAAATGAAATTTTCGGTTTTTTGCCAAAAACGTAAGGGGTAGCATAGTTCTAAATCGCAAAAAATTAAATTTTCGGTTTTTTGCCGAAAACGTAAGATATAACATCATCCTAAATCAAAAAACCTTAAAATTTTTTGCTTTTTGCAAAAACGTAAAGGGTACCATACTTATAAATAGAAAAAAATGAAATTTTCGATTTTTCGTCAACAACGTAAGATATAACATCATCCTGAATCGAAAAACCTTGTAATTTTCTGTATTTTACGAAAACGTAAGGGATACCAACGTTCTAAATCGAAAAAAATTTAGTTTTCGTTTTTGTACGGGTACGTTTTGCAAAACAGAAAAATTAATTTTTTTCGATTTAGGACGAGATTACCTGTTATGTTTTTGACAAAAAAGGAAAATGTAATTTGTTTCTTTTTAGGACGATGTTACCCCTTATGTTTTATGTTTTGTGCCAAAAAACAACAATATCATATATTTCGATTTAGGTCTACGTTACCCCTTACATTTTTTGCAAGAAACGAAAATTTATTTTTTTCCGTTTTTAGGACGATGTTACCCCTATCGCTTTTGGAGAGAAACAAAAATTGTTTTATTTTTAATTTGGTATGATGCTACCTGTTAGGTTTTACGTAACATAACAGACGCGCAAACCTTTTTGTAGAGTTGCAGAAAACAAAATGATGTAACAGAGAACATGCGATAACTGTAAGCGCCCGTCTAAAGAAAGAAAGTAGACGAAGTTTAGTCTTTTTAATGACATAACGTTTGGTAAGAGACTTTTGTGTGATTATAAAAAAATGTTGAGTAATTTTTTAGTTCGAGACGTTCTTGTCCCTGTTTTGATAAACAATAAATGTTTAATGTCCGCAAGAGTGCTAGCTGCACACGTTGATGATACTTTTATTTGTATTAGATATTGGGTAAGCGAGAAAATTAGACAAAACAATTATGAGAATTAATAAATAAATAAATAAGCTGCAGAAGAACAAAAAAGTAAGCAAAGCGAACAGTGCGAGCATTCATGTCCCAGGGGATATGCTTTATTGCTCTGCTTTAACTGTTATTTGTACTTTGAGTGAAAAAAATCTTTTGAAGATTTTTAAAGATTTTTTGAAATGCTATTACGGAATTTTGTTTAAAGATGTGTTTCAATATTTTTGTCTTAATAGCCACGTCCCATACTAACCAATTGACCAACGTAATGCAGCGATGCTCTTATGTCAAAAGAAATTGGACCCTTTGGTTTAAAAATCCTTTCTACATATTTTCATAGAATTTTGAATGATTTGCATATAGGAACGGAAATTAGCACAACTGTTATGGAAACTTTTCGCGAATTCCCCCATATAAATAAATCAAACTTTGAATAATTTGCTAATACAGTTGAAGAATGCTTCAGTGTTTTATGGTTAATCGATCGATTCTGACAGCTTGCGAAACGTTAGAAAAAGTAGATAAAAGTAGATAAGTAGAACGAGTTTCACAACATATTGCAAAGGACTTCGCTTGCAAATAGAACACGTACACAGGGAGAGAATATATACTTTCGGAGATTTGGTTCATTATTGATAATAACACTTATCTAGAATATCGTTTATTCAGCTTTCTCTTCGAAATGATCTTAGCCAAATTCATTAGACATATTTCATTAAAGGGACTCGTGTCAGTTACAACGAATTTTTAAGATTAGTAAGAGATATTCGTAATAAGAGCTTAAAGTAGTTATATATATTGTTACGAAATTTCGCTTTTCTACGATAGGACTCGATCCACTAGATCCGATACTCTTTTCAAGAGAAATACACTTTAAAATTCTTTTAGTTACAATTGTATTCCTTACCAGCAGGATTATTCACAATTTATTTTGACAGTACTCTCGACTCAAATATTCTCGTCCGACTGGCTCTGCCTTCCGTAAATATTCTATTTATATACATTTTTACAAGACTATTAGTTTTTCCTAATTTTATGGCTTCATTTTTAATCCGTTAACCTGCTTTTTCGGTACTTGTTTTCCTCGGCTGGCAGCTGCATGACGCGCCTGCGAATGTACACTTGGTTTTTGAATGTACACTTTGTCTGCTTTTGAGCTAATCTTTCCCATCGGCCGGCACCTGCATGACACGCCGCGAATGTGAATTTGGTTTTTCCCTCTCTAGGGAATCTATTATTTGGGAAAATCAATTATTCGGAATGAGTTGAATTTAGGATCTCCGAAATATATATAGTTCTTATTATTATGCTTTATATCTATAGTCTTCTTTGGTGGTTTCTGAAACCGTCTTTGCATCTACTTCGCGACGTGATGTTCTAAAAATTTTACAGTGATGCATTAATGCGTTTACCAGAAAAATGGCGTAGTCTTAACTATGTATATATATAAAAAACATATGACATAATATAAGTTGGTGGACTTTTTCAAGAATATTCAAACAAATTTTAATGTTTCTTCATTTTTTTGGTAAACCAATTATGGAATGAATGTAGCACTCTTGGAACGTCAGGTCTGAAAGCAAGTATGTATATATATAGCCATACTTCGAAAGTATATTGAAATTAAGACAAAATCAATCAATCAGTATTCTCGCTTGGGGTTTAAAAAAATTTTTAAAAACAATTTTTTATAGACGTATTAAAAAGTATCGCATGCAAATAAACTCTTTAACTTCACATATCTTATCTTTTACACATCTCTTGTGTCTCTCATTATTAATAAAGCACATTTTCTATATGATGTCCCATAAATAGATTTTCATGATTTTTGATCAAGATGAACTTGCTATTTAAATAGTAGCGTCACAGTAAAGAGCTCATCACTCAAGTTCAAGTGATCTGCAAAATTTTTACTAACCATGAATTCAAAGCAAGTATTCATTATAATTTGCATAATTAGCGTGATAGTGACAACGACCGCGGCTGTTCCCAGATGCATTAGATGTTGTTGTAAAGGCAAGAGACGTTTCAATTGTGACCCTCAAGAAAACAATCCTGCGTTGGGCATAAGCAGTGCGGGTAAAGTACGTAAATTTTCTAACCTTTGCTACTTGAGAGCTGCATGCGGACGTAAGTAAGTCTTCTTCATCTACACACAGTCTTCCAGTCCAACTTTCACGTTTTGTGCATCTATTTGTGGGTGAAATTTGTGGTTATATTCGTAAAAGTTTACGGGTAATAAACAAACAAAGATTATACGACGGAGCAAAAATATCATCGGACTATGATGTACTGTAGGTGTAGCCAACGTTCACGTAAAATTTGAAACCGGTACATCCGTACAGAGCATCCATGTATGCACGGGCTTATCTACACCGATTTAGAATGATCAAGAACATATATATATTCTTTACAAGATTTTTCTTATCGATGTGCTCGATATAACGATTGTGAAAATGAATGAGAATAAAATAAGGAAAAACTTGCCTATACAGACATCTGATATATTAGGTGTTTCATCAACGCGGCATAGTTCGTTCGGAAGATCATGTGTATGTGCCGGCAAACACGGGTAAGTATATTTATGACTGCGAATATGAGCATTATGCCAGGTACGTGAATATAACACTGGAATTGGCGAGTAAGTGGCCCTAAAATCCCATGTAGAGGCCATACATGTCCGGATATATGGCAGAAATAACCAACTGTAACGTAAAAATGCTTACAAAGAGCAAAGGCAGCATTTTAGAGAGTAGATCAATTCACATGAGTTGAATCAGTGAATGGCTCTACGACTGCATTGCCTCTTAACAGCATCAGTTACGTTGGTGTGACATTCACAAATTGTCAGGTATGGGGGAGAAATGTGTTGTTAGATATGGGCAATACCTCGACTAAAATATTTTTTACCATTTTCATGTAATAATCTCATAGTTTATATAGAAAAGTTTCAGCATCATATGTACAACCCCTCCCCCTATGAGCCTTAGCAAAGCTATCACAAGGGGAAAGACAATTCCGTTGGAAAAGAAAATGCAGGTAACTACCTATAGAAGATTTGAATAGGCGGACAGACACTCCATTGTGGAATAAAAGTTCACTTTCTTGTTCTTTATATCATCTGTTCGTGAAAAACAAAGGATAAAATAAAACCCAATCAGTCGTATTTTTAAGACAGATTATCACATCGGAAAACATCGGACACCTTAAACTTAACCTTGAAGTTTTATCTATCAACTGATTAGAGATGTTTAAGCAGATCTCAAAGTTGAAAGTTTGTGAATATATCTTATATGTTATCTTTAAAGTTCTGCACATTTAGAATAGATAGCGAGAGGTATCTATAATATCATCGACGAGGAAGGTGAATTCATTTTGTGATATGATTTGTGACACCAAAAGATACGCATAAAAAACTTGATTGGTCTTTCCTTCATGCATTTGTGTATCTGCTGCGAAATGTTTGGAGAAGTTTGGAGAAGTTGACTTTCTCTAATCATTTGAGAAAAAAGTCGAGTGTTGTACTTCACGATAAGTCGTCCTTAATAAACAATCACTCTAGTGTATAATCAGATTTGCGTTCTACGGCCTTTAGTGGACATTTACAAAAAGATCTAAATCCCCATTATTGCTTTATTCTTATGCTTACCTTGAGTTAATAAAAACTTGTAGTGATGATAGGCCTACAAAATTCTTCTTAGCACGATTGAAGTTCCGTTAATACTTTTATCTAAAAAGTCATCATAAACTAATTCGCTTAATTTTAGAAAAAATATGTCAACAAAAATTATGTAAAGAAAAAGTATTTAAACGATGTTATTATGCTAAAGAAAACTAGTGTCAAGTTTTTCGTCAAGTTAAAGACAATTGCAAATGAATCTATTATCAGTACTCGTTTTAATTTTTGTAAAATCGGTAATAATCGAACTTTGTGTAACTGCTCCCTGTACTAAAATATACGATCCTGTGTGCGCTCAAAATCGGAATACAAGTGAACGCCGCACATTTGGAAATTATTGCATGCTGAAGAATGCACAATGCAAACAGAGTAAAAGATAGTTATTTCTTTTGAAGATGAAGAAATTCATTTTTTTTTTTTTGTAGAATGGATTGAAATTTGTTTCGGAGAATGTGAGGATTGCATAAAATGATCATCACCAAGGGATTGAACAAATACGATTTCCAATTACTGCATAAAATAGAAATATTAAATAGCTTCTCTTTACCAACACCTACTGGAACTTTTCTTACATTTCAAATGATTTATGTGCCATTTGCCATATCGCTCGATATAGCATGGCATGGACCATAACTAGATCAAGTAGTTTTCAAAATAGATTTTTTAGAAGTCAGCCCTTACACCGCTAAAAGAGTTCTGCAGAGAGTGCAAGGAATTGTAGTCGGACGAGGCTAAGTCCACAATATACCGTGGACTCTTCTCAGCCAAGCTTTGCAAATTTTTCGCCGATTTATTAAAAATATATACAGTTTGACGATGTGATGGAAGACGACTCCGTCTCTATTAATCAATTCTCAATTGTTTACCTCGCGCGCTTTAGCCACTTTAGTTGCTGACAGTAAAATGCGGACTCAATAGTTTGCCGAAGTTGAAGTAGCACCTTTTACACGATTTCCCTTCAATCCGAGCAAAAGAGCAGAGTATTACCTTGCGCAGCTTCATTCATCTCGGAACATGAACTTTTTCAGCCTTTTTTTAGAGAATGTTGCCACATATTTCTAGCAGGTCGGGAAGACGTATGGCGGCGGAGAGAGAGATAAAGGATATATGGCACTTCTTTGATTGTAAATTTTCTTCATCGATAACTAGGAAATAGGCACCAAAAGATTAAATGTAATTTTAATTTTTCTCTTGCTGCACCTTAATTAAAAAAAGGTGTCAGCTTGTGATTAACAGCAATTTCCGTAAATATTCATAACACTATTTTAAATTTTTATTTTCGAAAATGTTAAGAGGACTAACACACATGTTTTGTATTGCATTAATTATGACGTAAGAAATCATAAAAATTTATTATGTAATTTAAGTCTCATAAAAATCGAGAATTATTAAGTTCGCCAAACATCAGCTGCACTCTTAAGCAATCTTATGGGGCAATCGCATACAGCATGCAGCGCTTATATGGAAACGCAAAGCAGCGCCATTCATTCACCCGATACACTTACTTAAGTAAAGATTTGATGAGAAAAAAAAAACAAAAAAAAAAGGTTGTATTTAAAAGCAAATAAATTCTGAATTTGAAAAGCACAACGCTTTCACACAAGCAATCAAATTTTGAATTTAAAGGAAAGGCTGCCAAGGACAAACAAAAACAAATCAAAGAGATCTTATATTTTGGATTATTGATTAATTTGTGTGCCGCCCTGAAAGACATTGAACTCGCTAGACATTCTTTGTTCATCGTCCGTTTAATCTTCGAAGACCTATATCTTGGATATGTTTATGTCTATAGAAAGATATTTAGTAAATTTTACACTTTATTGGCCATAACAGTAATTATGTGATTTAAGTGCCCTTATGAGCATCCGTTAAATATTGTGAATGTATTCAGCGAATCAAACATTTTAATTAATACGTAAACTAAGGCTTCATTAGTTAGGGAGAAACACAAAACAATAAATATTAAGGCAATAAAGGTCAGATTAACATCCGAAAGGGCTCTTTCAACTCTTTATCAGCTACTCTTAGTTCAAAATGCAAGACCTTACTCGGTTTGTTTATGGTTAATTTTACACATGATCCTATAGTGTAGAGAAACGTTTGTTTTGTTTGTTTATGGAACCGTCTAGCGGTAGCGCACAAACGTTCCTTTAAGAACGAAATGGTAAGACTCGAAGAGAAGTGCTTGCAATAGTATAAAAAAAGTCTAAAGCGAACCCTTGAGGATGTGTATAGTAAGATCCAAGCATTTAGATGCAACAAAGGGGCGGCATCCGGGACGTCATCGCACGAGCCAAAAGACAGTGCTGCAGGCAGACACAGTGTATTCGAGCAACTGGAAGCAAACGATTGGTTTCGTCCAACCCAACTAACTGTTGATTTGTTTATGAGTAAGTGTCCCGCAAATATTTTAGTAGTTTTCTCTAATTATTTCATTAGCTTTTTCTTTTTTTATCCGAAATTTTGTGGAAAATCCATTTATAAAAATTTACTCTTTAGGTAAGGGACAGAACTGAGAACAAAGCAAATATTGCTTGTAAATGATTTGAAAAAAAATAGGTAAGAACATTGCACACTCGACACCACCTCGCCTTCTACAGCTATTTACTCGCACACACCTCGCATACAGCAAAAATTACATGCTATTTTCAGGACGAGTCATACTTTTCATGAAAGACCGTATATTGCAGTATCACATGACGTAATCCATATATATCAAGCTGACCTTACTGCCTAAAAATTTTATTACTTTTCAATTTCCATCACGAATAGCTAGAAATTAGTCTGTCTCTCCATATAAGGGTGTGCTATTTCTAATAACTTTTGTATATATTAGGAAAGTTAATCTATACGATCCGAGTTCCCTAGCATTCATTTTTTTTGACTAAGGACCATTTTTATTCATAAAATATTTGAAATTAAACATTTTCCTGAAGGGCTTACTATTCATGAGACGGAGGAATAGACTCATGGGGTTTAGACTCCATTTAGACTTCATTTATATTCGGTGATAACCAAAAAATAGACCTACATGATTCAAATTTGGTAAGATTGACTCTTTATCGATTTACTATTAAGAACCAATTTTCAAAATGAAATATAGAAAATTATACCCTTTTATCACATAAAGATTCCATCTTCCTAAAAACGAAATACGGTGTAAGAGAGGAGCTTCAAAAATCTGCCACAACCGAAGCAAATTTTTTGAACCATTTTGAAAGGGGAGTGGTCGATAATGCGGGCCGAGCCGAACAATTTTCAATAGCGTCCGCAATTGAAGCAAAGCACGCAATTTTACGAAATTTCATCAAAATGCCTCAAAGATAGCAATCTATAGGTTGAACACAAAAAAATGCATCGACAGACCTCAGACGGACGGACTGACAGATAAGCTTAGCTCGATTTAGAAAATGGTTCCGAATCGATCGGATAAGTCCTTCTGAGTGTTGCGTACGTCAAACGCACAGACTTAACATCGCCCGTACAACAATTGTTATAGGGATGAAATTGAGGTTAACGGAAGCTGTTGTAGATATATTTCAGAGCAACTCTTGGCCAACATTACATTCTTTTCCAAGTTAACCTAATAATAATGCCATGAGATGGCTGATAGTGCGGATAACTGTTGGAGTACAAGTGGTATAATAAATTTGCGTTTTTCAATCACGCGAAATAAAAATATTTAAAATTTTTCTTTTTCCGTCTTTTCGTCTTTTGTCAACTTAATTAAGTTTTTTTAAGCTTTTCGAAGCAATTATTTATTTTATATAAATTTTTCATTTGCATATCCACGCCGTGTTAATCTCTTTCACTTTCCGTTACTTTTGCACCATTTGAAGTTTCCCTCACAAGCTGCTAAAAATTCAGTGCTAAAGCGTTTATGTCGTTTCTTTTTTTCTTTAGCAAAGCCATTCATTCACATATGCGAGCAACGTTTGCCTATAAAAAAGTGTAATAAAAAGAAATCAAGTTTTTTATTTTTTTTTTTTTGCCTATTAACGGTCAGACGGTTTATTTTGATTGTCTGAGATTTAAAATCATATCTTGCTCCTGTTTTAAATTATTTTTTATTATTATTTATTTATGTTCATTTTTATTTATGTAGTTTTTATTTGGCCGCCAACGTGTGTTTTTTTCTTTTCTCTCTACTTCTAAGCTACTAATAAGCAACTATCAATAAATATTTTTATAATATTTAGATCATAGGTTTTTTTGTTTTTTTAAAGGTGCGTAATATTACGCCTATGTAGAAGGCAAACGGAAGTTCTGACTAATGCATATGTAAAGCTGAACTACCGTTTCGGTTTCTTTGCCAACAGACGAGTTATTAAAAAAAAAAAAAAAAAATTAATTGCTTTACATCATTTAAGCAAGATCTACCTGTAGGAAAAAAAGCAGTAATGGCAACGACAGCAGCAACAACAATTTGCCTCAATTATAGTTCAAAGAATTTATTGACAAGACTTAAGATTTCGTATCGATTTCGTAAATCACCACAAATCAATAAAATTTATGGAGAAAAAACGGCAGCAATAAATGGTCCTTGTTTTGGCTGCTGTTCTGATTGGAAGATATATTGAATGAATTGAAAATGACTTAAGCCGCTAACTTGATGTCATAATTTAGGATAAAAAACTAATAATAAATTATTAATGTTTTTACTTTTCATTAATAATGAAAGAAAAAAATTGAAAAAATAAATTTTACTATATATTTTGCGCTTTGCGTTATGAGAAATGCATGCATACATATATGCATGCATGCATGCACACATACATACATACGTACATATATATATATATATATATGTATGTATGTTTTTACTGCCAATACAATTATTATCAGTATTAAGTAATCTCACTTCATATGCATGCATACACGTAAATGGCGTGTGACTATTGCTCTTGTTATCAGTGGAATACAATACCGTATGTATACGTGTACATTTGTGTTTTTTTATTTTTTTTTTTGCATTGGTGGAAGGTGTAAAACAAAGTATAAATTTCATGCATGCAATAAAAGAGCTTTAAGAAATATAATAAAAGCAGGTGGTCAACTATACAAGAGAGATAAGGAAATTATTGTGGGAAATAAATATGAACTCAATTGCAGCTTGGTTAGCGCGTTTAGCTACACTTAACAAGAACTATACGACTGAATTTGAAATTGCCGTATTCGCATTATGATATTAAACACAGCTTTGCAAGAGCTCTGATAGTTGTAAGGACGTTGCAATGAAATTTTAGTGTACACGTCGTGCCTACGAACAAATTGACTTAGCAGTTATTGTGTCTTTATCAAACATACCGTGTTTTAGAGCGGCAATGAATGAGTAAGCATTGGAACTTTGACCAAGAAAGCTAACTGCGTTAGGCAAACCTCGCAATATGCAGACAATGGTAGAAGATAAAAATGACACGAATTCTTGACTGTTGTCACCTACTTTTTCGTTTCTCAGTTACACTTTCCCAATTCGGACTTTTCTCATCTTTTTTCATATTGTTCATCACATTCATCTATGTGCTCTCAAATATCAAAAAAAAAAAAAAAACAAAAAAAACAAAAAAAACCCTCTTGTAAGACAAAGACATTTAGTTTCAATCTGATTATCTTAACTATTATGACCTTGAACTTATTTTAAAAAAAAAATTATAGTAGGTTTCTGTATCACAGTACTAAAGTAGGTATGACGGTGTAGGGACAATTGAACGACGGTGTATATTGTTTTGGTTAAAAACCGTTATGATGGCGGAAGGATGGCAGCAGTAGCAGAATACGATCCAAGTGTTGTTCAGTTATGATGAAAACGAACTAATATCCGAGCTCTAAATATCGTAGAATATTAACTAAAGTTGACATAAAATGATAAGAAATACTGCAGAGTTTTAACATCTCGATCTCGTCAGAAAATTAATGAAAAGAAAAAGTGGACTCCACTCATAATAAAATTGGCATCCATTCACAATGGGTGTGGAGAACATACTCTACAAGCCAAAAATGCGAACTTCAGGCCTCCGCAGAGTTAATCTCAATGTACACTTTCGATGCAGTACTCTTCTTCTTATTTTATTACAAATCTATTGCTGGATATAAGCGATCACATGCTTTTTTTTCTTTAACAATCTCATGATTTTATTTTATCTCTAAGGTACATTATTAACTAAAGCCTAAAAATCTTTCCGACTACTTGCTATCATGATCGAATATGATTTCGCCTATGGTTATCAGCCCTGTCCAATAACGAATAGTACACGGTCACAATATTTTTTGCTACTTACGGCTCTACGCTCTTCGATAAGGCCTTCCTCTACTAAGTGGAAGAGTTCGTATTCTTCTCCATCTACCATTTTTGGAATGAGCACGAAGTGATGTCGAGAGAAACCATGTTACGTTAAAGCAAGTAAGGGAAATACCTCGAGAATCTAGAATATTTGTTTCGTCAAAATTTTCCCAATTATTGACGACCGTATGTCCTAGTGACGGATTGCAATATTTAAGAATTTTAATAGAGTTACAATAGAATGTTGAAATTCCTTCAGTGAAAATGTGTTTGTCCTTTGAATTTTTTCAAAAGGAAGCTAAGTAAACAAGTTATATCCGAAAGCGGTCGAATGTCCTATACCCATAACCGTTATCCTATAAAATATTAAAAATAAGGAAATTTATAACTTCGCTGACCACTAAATATCGGCTGATTTTTTCCAATTTTATACCCACCACCGAAAGATGGGGGATGTGTCCACATTGTGAAAACGTTTGCAACGTCTGGAAGAAGACGCCACAATGTATATATGTGCTTGATTGGCATCAAAGAGTGTCCCTCGGTGCATCTATCCGTCTCTGTTGCGAACATCCTCTTGGCCGCAAAAATAAACCTATCGACTTCAAATCTGAGAAAGTATTGAAAGTATTGCAAACTGAGAACACCTCCGCTTTTCAATAAATAATAAAAAATTGGTTTTTTGCTCATTTCTCGTAAACTATAGCAGATAAATGTGCAAAAATTTGAACACATATTCTATGGGCGACGTTGTAGCACCTGTACAGCAAAATGGGGAAAATTAGCACCGCTTATCCAATCTCATCCTTCGGTAATGGGTATAGAAACGCATTCCACCACTTACGGCGGATTTAATAAACAATCAATTTGGATTATTTTCGCATTTCTAACTGTACAAACTTATTCCCAAAAGATAATAAAATTTATGAAATAAGAAATTTAACAATTGTTTTGTATCAAGCCAAGCGTAATAGATGTGGCAAAAAAAGCAAAAATGAACTCAACCTGTTCCTGTTCGGCATTGACGTAGATGTATTTCATTGATGATAGGATTTAAGTGGGACACGGGTTTAACTAACTATAATAGATGGGAAAATTAGTTTTTATTCAATATTTTGTTGTTGTTGCGCTCTCACATAAGCAACGTTATTCTTAGGTAGACTATCGACTCTCCGCTTAAAATTGTTTAATTGGATGTTTGTTTGTAAAAATTTAAAAATTTTCAACATATTTATGCTTAAAAACTGTTCAACTATACATAATAACTGAGTTTAACTCATTTAAAAAAAAAAAAAAATTACTTTTGCTTTTATTAATAACTCTTGAACTCACAAAACCTCACTCAATACATCTAAAAACCTAAACTAAAGTTTTGTCAACTAACAGCGTACGTAAGTAAAATCTCTGTAGAAAAAAAAAAAAAAAAAAATCAAACAACTTTTGCTCTCTTTTGTTAACGCAAAAGTTTAAAGCGTTAACGTTAACGCTTAAGGCGACGATGTAAACAGACGGAGGCACGAATATGAATGTGCGGTTAATAAAAGCCCGGGCTGTCGTTATTTACTCGAATGAATGACTGACTGACTTGACTGACTGAACCACACTGAATTGACTGAGTCGTCGTCGTGTGTCTGCACAAGTGAACGTGAGCTTCAACTTTGGTTTTTCTTAAACAACATTTGGCCTAAGCAGACAGTTAATTGTTGGACACACGCTACGGTGGTTGTAAATGCGGCTTTTAACAGTACTCGTAGTACTGAAAACGTGTGAAAGTTAACACTTGTAAGTTATATAAAGCAAAAGCTGTCTATATAGTTGTGTACGACGACGAAATTTTTTCTTGCTGTTTCTGTTTTTTTTTTTTTTTTTATCTAAAAAAAATTTTAAAAAATATTTAGAATTAATTGAAAGAAAGAAAAGATGAAGTGCTCGCTCTTGTAAGAAATGCTGACCTAGAAAATGAATTAAATTAAAAGTGAAATAAATTGAAATGAAATGAAAAACCCAACGATTAGCTTAGAAAGTGTGTAATAAAAGTAGAGTAATAAAAAAGTGTTAGAGAGAAATTCTTTCTGAATAAATAAAAATAAATCTAAATAAAATTGAAAGAGAAAAAGAAGAAGAAGAAAAATAAAAATAAAAAGATTTAAGAAACAAACTTCGAGTGTGAACTGAAAATAATTAGAAAAAAAAAAATATTTATTTTAATTAATTAAGAATTCTTTAGAATTATTTAATTAAATTAATTTGAAAGAATTAATCAACAACAATCACCGATTGCTGCCATAATTGGATTAAGTTTTACTAAGACCGCTGCTCTACTGCTACTGCGACTACTGCGACTACGACTGCTATTTGTTTTTTGTGACTTTGCATTCTATACAAAAAAGTATCATCATTGCCATTCGGACAAGTTGTTCAACAACAACAACAATGATATTAAGGTAAACCATCGAATTTCTAATTCAGCTAAAAATGGTGCGACGAGGATTGTTTGTTTTTTTTTTTTTTTTTTTGGCTTTTTTGTGAATAAATTTTAATTTCTTTAGTTATATTTTTATTTATTAACGCATTCATTTATGTTAAATTGTGTGTTCGCGCTTTTCTTCTGCGATTTTTTTTTAAATTTTTTTTGTCAATCTGTTTTAAGTATATTTTGCATAAATGCTTTAACAAGTGACACACATATGGTTCTGTTTTTTTTTTTCTTTGGTTTCTTTTTTGCCTTTTTGTTTTTCTTATTGTTTTCTGGTGCTGTTGTCGTCTGCTGTCTTGAACTGAGCCAATGCTTCGTTCGTTTGGTACAAGTTCTTATTTGTTTTTATTATGACGACGATGTGCTCTTTCAGTTCGCTTACTCGCTTAGTAAGCATGTCGTTTACTTCGTCGTCAAACTATTCTTCACATGCACTTTTGTATCTTTCCTTTTTATTCAATTTTATTATGAAATTCTCTTGTATTTAGATATACATCCGTATATAAGGTGAATATTTACATATGTTACGCCAAAAATTTAATATTCAGGTTGAATATATGAATCGATAAATTGATTCTTTAGAAATCGATTGAGAAATACAAAAAAAAAAAGAAAAAATTTTCTCATAAACCCATTTAATTGCAACGAAAACAATTATAGATGAAAAAAAAATCTCAAGATATTTATTATATTAAAATTCATGGCATCATTAAAGCCAGTGAAAGCCTTCATTAATAACGCTATGAAAATGAATGTCCTTTGCTTAATACTTTCGTGTAGATTATTGTAGTAAATGTCTTCTCTAAAAAAAAAAAATCGAGTTTTGCGCTTAAGTCTTTTAATTTGAAAAACCTTTCTTTTGATGATAATTAAGCATTAATATGCATATGGAGGAACTAAGCTGTATGACGTTTTTTTATCGCATTTGACAAACGAAAATGTTTGCCAGACAATTGACAGCAAAAGTTTTGAAACTGCCTCTAAACACTTCCTAAGGAAATAAAATAGAAAAAAACAGAGCTACACAAACATTAATTATATATTTTATATATGCATTTTATTATAAAACATGATTCAACAATGTTTTCAATTTTTTCTTTTTTTCCTAATTTATTTTTTATCAATTTTTCTTTTCCTCATTTCATTTCATTTCATTTCGCATTTTCACTGCGATAAGGTAGTAACTTGTCAATGATTGTTTTGCTTTGCTTAAACCCAATGGTTGAAGTTTATAATTTCTACTTTAAGCTTAGTTTAAATAACTCTTTGAAGTTGATGAAGTTCAGAGTTCATAGGTCATCTCATTATTAAAAAAGTGTGTTTTTAAACAAAACGACAAAATGATTCTTTAGTAGTTTCTAACTAAAGCAGGCAATGTTTGAAGTACCTATTGGACACACCACAGAATCTTCAAATACTTAATCAAAGTCGGTAATGATTGAATTTAAACATATTTGCGAACTTATCTTTCTCCCTGCTGAATTCTTCCTCACAACCTCAAAGCATTATCTACATAAACAAGCTTCACCTTAAATTGTGTTTCTTGGCATTTGCATCCATTTGAAAATGGAAGTTCGCTAAAATAACGTTTAAAGGACGAAAACTGAAGCTGCAAACAGTTAACAAAGTTATCTACATGTTTGTGTAAATATGTTATTTGGAAAGCCTCTGCTCATTTGCATTCAGGCGCACATGTACAAATACAAAATTTCTACAACACTTTTCCTTGGAACTTATATCTTATAAGATCTTCGATGCTTCCTGCACTGTGGTATGCTCTCTTTAAAAAACAAAATGTATATTAGAACACTTCGTTCACAGATATATATAGGAATTGTGTAGAGAACACAGATCGAAATCCGAGAATCGTTTAAGCATTCTTGTTACCTCAAGATGTTTAGCTCTTTCTCACATGTTACTTTATCTTCTAGTTACCTATTTGGCATTTTTGTTTTTTTTTTTACTCCTATACACTCAGTATTATTTCCTTATTTCATTCCTTATTACAAAGTAGACTCTAAACTATTCAACTTCTCGAAGGTATTCAATCCTATTATCCAAAACTGTTTAAGACGTGTTTCGGATGCACTATGATGCGAGTAAACTAATACAAATGGCCGTCCTTTCATCCTCTGCCCATGTTTGCGATTAAGCTTACTGCAGTCTATTCCTATGTCGGTACCCTATCAACCAACGTGTAAGGAAGTTTTCATCCTTCCACCCATCCGCCTATCTGGCAATCATTCATACGCCTTACAATCAATTTTTCTACTCAGTCGTTCGAGCATCTGTCCGCCCTTTCATCTATCTGCCTGTATCTGCCTATATTCACGCGTACATTGCTCTGTTTATTTCAACCTAAGAGGCGACCGGTTCGTCATTGGCTTGTAGAAACTTTACTTCTTCTTATCGGTTATTTGTTATTATTTCATTTTTCAATTTCCCTAAATACTGCTATTGATGAAATGCAAACAAGCATACAATCAATAAATCGCATTTAATTATACAATATTTACGAGCATTAATAGTATTGAACTTTACGTTGTCACTAGATGGTTACAAACGCGTGCTAGCATTAATTGAAATCGTTAAACCGGAAAAATGTAGCAAATCAAACAATTTTTGTGCGTGTTTTTACTTTCTCTGGATCACGACTCTAATACTAATAGCATTTAATGTGAATGTCTGCGAATGTGTGTCTGTGCGTTTTGTTTTTCTAAATCGTCCAAACGCATTTCAAAGAGAAGTAAGATAAATATAGCGACATTTATAAAAACAAAAAAGAAGAAGAAGAAAAAAAATAACAGAAAAACTGAAAAACAGGGCATTACACTTTAACAAGTCATGACAATGAGAGAATGCTATCGGCACAAACAGGTTAAAAGATGATTTCCTGAACAACTTTTTTCTTCTTTTTTTCTTGCCTTCTTTCGTCTACATTACATTTGCCATGTGCACGTACGTGCTTGTTAAAACTGTTGTTGCCATTGCTAGCGCGGCTGCAGCTGTTGCTATATTTATACATATATGCTGAGACCAAACAAAACTGCATTAAATTGCATTAAAATCCGTAAAAGAAAACAAAAGCGAAAACAAAAAAAAAAGTGATATGATAGGGAACCTTTTACCGGTTGGTGTAGACAAGTGTAGATATGTACGCGAAAAAGTCTTGGGATTTATTCAAGATGACCCATTTTTTTTTTTTTTTTTTGCTTAATCGTAAAAGAACTACTTTTTCAAGCGCTTCCCCACATTTTTTTCAAAGTACATCTTTGAAGTCTCCTCCGTGGTGTCAATCAATTCAAAGACTCTTTAGTCAATCGCTTTACGCAGGAGCTATCCCGCTCAAGATTGTATGCAACGAGTCCTAGACACATAATTACAAAATATTTTTAACGCAGTGAAGGAATGATCTGAGTTGTCTCCTTCGAGCTTAAAAGAAAATTTTTTGACATCATATCTCTTATTTGCATATTGTACTTATGGGATCAGGATGCTAGTCGGCTAGGGTCGGGCAAGTTTTTAATCCGCTCGCGTTTACTATTTACTTTCAGGATAAACTTTACGCTATTAGTGCAGCCATGTTCTTGAGAGGACTTTACTTTTGCAAGCCTTTTCCAACTTCTCGGTGATTTCATAGTGAAGAGATTGTTTGGGTGATTTTGTAATCTATAGGAAAAAAGATCGTGAAAGCCAATTTACGGCAGAACTAACTGTTCTAGGCGAAACCAGTTCTCTCCGAAGATGTCGGATCTATATTTTTCAGTAGCATTAACTCTAAATGCCCGATACTTCTTGATCTATAGTATATACATAATTTCATTGTATAAGTGTATGTCGGCGGCAAGATAACTTTGTTTGTATGTATGAGTGTGCGCCTTTGATTTTGTAGGTAATTATGAAGATTTGATAAAAACCAACCACAAAAAAACCAAGCAAGACAATCTATCATTGTTTTTGTAATTGTAGTGGTAAACGTGAAGCTAAAGATCATCGTGGTCGTTGTTGTTTGTTTATTTGTTTGTTGTTGTTCTCTGACTAGTAAATAAGTTGTCATTTCATGATTGTATGTCTGCCTGATGTTTATGTATTAGACATATTATTACATATACATACATAGCATGTATGTGCCTACTCACACACACACACACACACA
>NW_023998458.1:17997-135685 GCF_014805625.2 Glossina fuscipes
TGTGTGTGTGTGTGTGTGCATGGCGGAAAAATACTTTTCAGAATATGTGTCAAGGCTGCATAACAACGAAATCATAACAAGTAAAAGTATTTCTTAGTAAACAGCACACACAAACACAACAATAACAAGTGGTTATCTGCCGCTGCTATTGATGGCATTTGCTTTGCCCGATACTCGTTACAGGATGCTTTTAGCGAACTTTAACGTAAATAATCATAAAATATTTTCGTATTTTTTTTTTTTGTTTTCCTTTAAACTTTTTGCATTACTTGTTACATTTTTATTTTCTTCTACTTTAATCCGGTTTCCAATGCGGAGATTTGCATAAAACGAGAAGTCTTACGAACGCAATTACTATGTAAAGCATGAGAAATGAGATAAACTTAAAAAATATTCATAAATAAAATTTAAAAAAAAAATATCCATTGAAATGGAAAGTTGTAGTAATGCGCATAAAATTGTGAATATTTCCTAGATAGAGAAACTTGACACAACTATTAATTAATAATGTCTGTGTAATAAATAAAAAAAAAAAAATTCTACAGAGATTTCAGAATTCAATTCATTTAAAGCTGAGAAGAAAAACATGAAAATTTGTCAAATGTTTTTTTTTGGCGGGTTTTGAAAATTATTTATAAATATGTTTAAATTTTTAATGTAAACTAATAACCATAAATTTCCTGTTATTATCAAAGGCCTTAATTCAAAAACAATACGTTCTTGAAACGAATCTTGGATACCCATCACTACAACCATCGCTTTAAAAATTGTACGGAATTTTTGGTAGCTTAGGTCGCGTCAATCACCAGATTCCGCCGATCTTGTCTTTTATTTGTCATAAAATGCTTAATGCTTTTTTCAACTTTTTACAAATTCACACATGTTCGTGGGCAGATCACGCCCTTTTTCGCATCATTTTTACGACTTTCGGGTAAGAACATATGCAATGTATTTTGAATGTTTAGCGGCATATTCCGCGTAGGGCAAATCACGGACGGAAAGATAGAGGGACAGACTGACGAACAGATATTGTCTATATATTTTGTAAATCAATTTACAAAGTATGGATTTAAAGGTTTCCAGATAACTTAGATCATATGTTCGCCTATACCGCGCTTGACATTTGGACCCGCGACCAGTGAGTTCGGGATGCTCAGCTTACTGGGCCACTCATGCGGACTATGTATAATTAAAGTCATTAAAAATTTCCAAGCGCAAGTTTAGGTGCAATGTTCAACTGGGTATACGCGCAACTTCAGTTTTTCTCAGAAGCCTTTCTTGTTTCTGGAAATGTTACAATTGCAGTCAAAAAGTCAGTATACTTCCAGCCTTCAATAATGGTTACAACAAAAAAAAAGCAAAAAAAAAAAAACAAAAATTTACGGTAGTTTTTATTTGTCTTTCGATGTTTCTTTTTTGTTTTTTTTTTTAATTTTTGCTTTGGTTTTTATTACCGGTTATTACGGTTAAGGTGTGATCGCGTACCAAGTCTGTAGTTTTTGATTTGTCTGTTAAATTTCACATTTTTTTTTTTTTAATTTTTTCTACTAATCGACAGAAATTTCGAATACAAACGTATCTTTAAATAACTTAAGCTGATAATTGTCTAGAGGTTTGCTGGCGGAAAAAAAGAGAGAAAAAAAATTATCTTCAGATTTGTATTTGTTTTCATTAAACATTTTAATATGATTTATAAGTAATTTGCTACAAATATTTACTGTGAGAAAATATTTAGCTGTCAAGTGCTGTTTTATTATTCGCTTCATGGTTAGTGCGAAATAAAAGTCAGTCACAGCAACAATTGCTTTACAATGACTTGTAAGGTATTATAATCTAATTGGCAGCAGGAAGTATTGGGCGATTTCAAGATAAATTAGTTTCAGTTCACATTGCGATTTGTGAAGCTCGTTAGCTAAAACAGTCAAGTATTTGAAGCAGATTTTTACTCGTTTGTTACAGTTAGAAATGACTCAGATATTAGTATTCTTTTATTCCCGGTATAAATATTGTGTTTGATACTCTCTACTCTAATATTAGGTTGCAGGTCTGAAGAGATATGTTGGATTTATTCTACTGTCAAAGTTAAGGTAGATGAAGTTTTGGCATACTGTCATACATATTCTTGTATAACTCTGGTGTTATATCTGAGATACCATACCTTAAGGAATATTAAGTCTTTCTTCTAAGGAATAATATGATTTTTTCTAATATTAGAACGCAGTGCTCAATAGATTTGTCAGAAATGCTGCGTGTCTTCTACTCACACCTAGGATATTGCGAGGTCAAGATGCATGAATTTTGACCACACTACTTACTATCTTAGAAAATTGTATATAATTACGTGAACATATTAATTTTCTCTTTCTCTCTCACCTCTCTACGTTATGTATGTACTGAACGACGCAGCTCGTTTATAGCTGGAACTTATACCATACAAGTATCAACATGTAAGCCACGCATGCCTAAGTTTTGAGAAGAAATGATGAAAATTTTTTTATACACGTAATAAAATTATATTGAACAATAAAAACCATATAGTGGGCAACGGCCACCATTAAACGCATTACACCGCCCTACAAATATTCATGCAACTATCTTTTAAAGTAAGGCTTTGTAAGGGAAAAAGCGGTCGAAAAAGTGGTCCGATCCGAACAATTTTTAATAACGGTCGCAATTGTGTCAAATGTCATCAAAATATTTTAAAAATTGCGGGCTGTAGGTTGAATAAAAAAAAAATAAGCTGGACATACAAGCTTAGTAATAAAAGGTGCATCTCTCTCAAGTCCTTTTGGGTGTTGCGTACATCCGCATAAACGTGCTATAGCCTTATATCCGCATAGCTTGTGTAGGGCATAATAATAATAAATAACTTTATTATAATAGGAAATAAAATGCTTTCTATTAAGCAGAGCAAATTTATACTGTATGCGAGCGATCATAAACAAACTCAACATTATCAAGGACCTATATATCTATAAGTCTACGTCAAACTTGGTGACACTAAATAACGAATGAACTAGTAATGAGGGTCTTGAAGGTTCTATTCTTTCGACGAGAAGATTCGATTTTTATTTCACAACTTCGGAGAAGGTACGCACGCATTGGCAAAATGAATGTCTTGGATGATTCGAAAATTTTTTCTAATTATTATTTATACCCACTGCACAAAGAAGCTTTTACAGGACTTTCTCTTTGGTTAACATGTTTTCGAAAACTACGACTAATAGGCTCTATAAGAAACGCTTGCCTTTTGACGACAGTATTAAGAAAATGGCAGCTTACGTAGGTTAGCCTCAAAGGTTAGATGCTTTGAATGGAAGTGTTTTTCATAATTTACTTGAAATAATGATACAAATCTGGTCAGATTTAATAACAATACATAAGTATGCGTATAAAGGTCTTGTGTCACTTTCCTTTGATTAGTAACCAATTCAAGAGATGGGTCGTTTTTCCTTGCCTTTATCTTAATACTTAAGAACTGGTCAAACAGTTACGACGACTTTTAACACCTTTTTAAGAAGTTGAGTGAAGGTCTTATCTTAGCTTCACAGTATTCGATTTTCATTGTTAATCAATCGTGTTCAGCTATTCACTTGTAAATTCCCAACAACAGCAAAATAAATAAGTTTTCGCGTTTCTTCTCTTTTTTTCGTTTTTTTTTTTTTTCAGGGAAATGGTGCAATGAAACTCTAAAGCATATCCATTTGGTTAATAACAAGCATAGTTACATAAACCCTATTTCTTTCGTGTTATTAAACCTCATATTTTTTCAATAATTTTATAATAATTAATTCACTCAAAGGCATTCATTCATTCATTCATTCATGCATTCAGTTATTCCATTCATTCGCTATTAATCATACCAATGCTCGCAATTGAACAATTGAAAAAAAATTTGAAAGTAAGAAAATGAATAATATATATGTATATATGTGTATACGTTATAGTGTCTACAGTTGCCCCAAGAGACTAAGTCAATCAGGAATTTGTACAATTAACATAGATTTGATGGGTACACGTGATAGGAATACAATAAGTTTTTAATTAAAAGTCACTACAATTTCGACATATCACCGATGATGAAATTTTAAATAGTTTGAAGATTCGAATCAAAGACACAATTTATAGTTGCGACTGTCAGCACTAATAATTGGAAAAGAAAAAAACAAAAAAACAAACCTGGCACCACAAGTGCATACCGAATTGCCTCTTTTAAGAAAAGAGAAGAAAAAACTTAAATCAATTTAAATGCATGACAATAATCTTATTGGATTAGACATGAGTTTCAAATGCGTTTAAGCTTTAAATGAAAATGATTTGGACAAAGGCATAGAAATCACGTCACCATCAAAAGATCCAAGAGGAATTGCGAGCACGTTACACACATGTGCAATTAAAAATACAATTAAGAAACACACAGTACACATCTCGAATTTCACTTTACTTACCCCGCATTGCTTGTCTTAATTTCCTTTGACATCGACAAGTGTATCTTTCTATCTTCTTCTCTTTTCTACATGGTTTACTTTAAATGTCTTCGCATTCCCTACAATATTGCCAATCTTTTCGTCACGTATTCTGCATGTACTGTCTGTCTGTCTGCTCTCAAGCTTACGGCTCAGATTAATTGGGTTAATTAACAAGTATCGTGGATTTTTTCTTCAAGTACTGTCTACATATTGTTTTCTCTACATATTATCTACATCACGTCACGTCAAATTTCCTTACATTCGTTTATACGTGTTTATTGTTTATCTTAAGCGAATTATCTATCGGCTGAGATAAACTGCACTCTTCTTTAATTTTTTGAAAATAGATCAATAGCAGCCAAGAGAGGATAGAGAACTGTTTTTGATTTTCGATTGAGCGAGTATTAGCGAATTTTTCAGCTTACTTAATGTGAATAACGTCAGAAAGACAAAAATTGATCGTAAATATTTATCGACTTTACATATATATACTTTGACCTATTAGAATTCGCTGACGTTGCTGAGGAATTCCTATTTGTCTTGGTTTTGATGTTTTAGCCCAGATTGCAAGATTGTTCATAGGCACATTCAGTCAGATAGTCTTCAAATGTAAAATATTTTCATGCTGACACATATTCCTAGGTGTTACATATGATATGATAATGTGAGTATACCTCAATCTCTGCGAAATGGATACAAAAATCAGTTATTGCACAATTTAGCTGATATCTGTGTTTTTTAAACGCAAATGCTACGAACAATGTTCGCTGTTTTCTTCTTCCTCTGTTTTTCTCTGACTCTATGTCTTACGCTTCTTTTACATTTTTTTTTTTTTTTTTTTTTTTTGCAGAGATAATGTTGTAATAATTTGTTCTGACAATTTAACGTTTTTTATGCTAACAATTAGATCAATTTTACACCAAACAAATTCATAAAACGTGACAGTCTAGATCAATTTTCTTATTATTATTACTACCACTACTTAGACTACTACTACTACTACTACTACTACTGGTATACATATGATGGTAGTGTGTTGAGGTCTTGAACTCTTATATAATTCATAACGAAAACTACATCGGTGACCTTAGTCTTAAGATTACAGCATTTAAAAAAAATTATATGTTACCAATAACCATAAGATAATTGCAAGGTTGTTTTAATATAAAGAAACATTACGTATACAAGAGATGTTGACTGAGCATTAAGCAAATAGTTTGACAATTAGATGCAAATAAAATCAGTCAATGGCTTATGATATAGGCGAAGCCAAGAATGCGATATTTTTGGGGAATTCCATCCGAAAAAAATAAAAAAATTATATTCATTTTTGACCGAATATTTTATATCCGCCATCATTTTCCTTAAACAAAAAAAAAAAAAGATGAAAAAAGAAAAATTAAACTTTTATTCGCTACAATATTGGTTGGGCATGGTTGACTTTTTCTGTGTTTGTAGAATAAAAGTAGAAATTTCCATCGTCTAACTGCTTTAGTTTATGGGTAAATTAGCAAAGGGAGCAAAACTGAAACGTGTTCTCATTTTATGTTACGTTTTAGGCGTGTCCTTCAAAAGATTTGAGCTATTTTCAAAACTTGTTGTCAAATCTGGAGGCTACAGTGTTATTTTTGCCGCCGAGAAATGTTTACCACACACATGACGCAAAGACGGACAGATGGACCTGCTTAAGTGGATTCACAATTTGATGCTAATCAAGAATACATATATTTCGGGCGGGTCTCTGGAATTTCTTGCTGGTTGTTGCAAGCGATTTGACGAAATGAATATACGGCTGCGGATATAAGAGAACGGTGGCGGATATAAGAGAACGTTTTAAAATTTACTTTTAATATTTTCACGAAAGGTTAGATCTTTTTTTTTTGTTTCGTTTGCTTGATGAATTGAACCGGGCTATCCTTGATATTTACATTAAAAGTGCTCCAAATATCAAGTAAAGTTTTTGTTGATAGAAAAACATTGACCTATAAGACTTGCTTGTTTGAGTACATGTGTGGAAGCACTTCAACGTATAAAATGCTATTTTGGCGCTTCTAATCATCGAAAGAAAATCTTTAAGTGTTAATAACAAAATCGAAAGAATTCATAAGAACGACTATTGTTAGCATAGCATGAAATTTGCAGGCTATAGCTTAGCATAGAACATCGCATAATAGCGCTGATTAGAATATAGTAGCGTTAACTAGCATCAGATAATATCAAAGACCATTAACTTACGTATGTGTGAGCGAATGATCGAATAGATCAGAATGCATTGAAACCCGAATCAACTAAAATTCTATAGCAAAACGTCAAAGCAAGAAATCACAATAAAGCAGCGTTTGATTGCAAGGAAAAGCGCAAATTAGCTTAGAATGAAATTGAATCGCATGCCGTAAAACAGACCAAATACATTTCTAATGCGCTGGAAACCTACGATTTGGATGAGACCACAAGATGACATTATAAAAAATTCCATTAAAACAGATTTGTATTGAAAATATTTGTGTCATGAACGATTACACCTTACGTAACTTGTAAGGTTGATGGGTAAAACAAAAAAAACATCCTCGAAGCTTATATCGAATACTTTAAACTAAGATTAACCACTGACTGACATGATTCGATGAAACATAATCTAAATCTACTTTGCTTATAGATGACCTTTTGCAATAGGTAACCAATACGAGGATATATGCTGCTCGATATTTTCAATCGATGAGAGAAAATCTATGAGCACTAAAGACAAGCCTTAATGTTATGAGTAGCCTGCCTTTGCCGCAACAATTTCATGGACAATTGAAGTAGAGAAGGAAGGTTTATAATACAGTAGCATATATAGCAACACAGCGTTTAATAGTATGAACAAGTGCTTGATTGCTTAGAGTAATAAGCTTTAAGTAAATGATTTGATAATTAGATGGAACTGAAACCGAAAGCTTATTTATGTTCTGGGTGCAACCACACGGTGACATTAAAAATTCTATTTCAATAAATTTGAAACTAAAAATTATTTTTGTTTTTTATTCTATTCATTTCAATGAATGATTACCTTTTACGTGATTTTGGATGGCATATAAGCCACATCAGCCTCGAACTTTATATCAAATATTTTGAAAAATGTATTTCTAATCAATTATGTTGCTTCTAACCAACATAAAACTTTGACCTAATTCATGTGTAGTCGCGCTTGGACTTTTAACCAATGACTGGACTTTTAACCAGTCGCAGCGATTGGACTTTTAACCAAACATAACACATAACAAGTGAGAGAACTATATTCGCCCGTGACCGAATTTTTTATACCCATCGCCATTATCCTGCGTGCTTTCTAAAATCGAGTAGGTGGCGCATCTGATTTTTTCCGTTTTCAAAATAAAAGTTTTTTTCGTATAGGCGGGTGGGTGGTGTAGGCGTGTCCCTGGAAAACTTTAAGTCATTTCCATATTCTTTTGCATATTTGTAAATGATACCTTTATTTTCACTGACGGGAGAATGTTTACCACAAATACTACACAGTTGAGCCGACGAACAGACGGACAAGTTCAGGTGGATTCCAAATTTAAAACTGGCCAAGAATTTATATGTCTTATGAGGTGTTTGAAGCTTGTTTCTACGCTTTATAAAGGTATTGAACAAAGAAATAAATTTTTATACACTGTAACATTGGGTAGGCGTGGTCAATTTTTTCCTTATTCATGCACAAATGCTACGGCTTCGCCCATAGAATATGCATTAAAATTGTTGTACACTTAGTTTATAAGTGATGAACAAAAACCCAATTTTTCATTCCCTTTAAAAAATAAAGACGTTCTCAGTTTACGTCGTGCTGTGGACGTGTCGTACAACTGATTTGGTCCAATTTCAATACCAATTTGCAGACAAGAATTTTCAGTATTTCTGTCAGATTTAAAGCGGATAGCTTCATTTTTGAGGTCAGGAGAACGCTTGATGCCAATCAAGAATATATACACTTTGTGGAGTCGCTGATGCCTCCTCTTCGACGTTGCAAATGTTTGGACCAAGTCAATATACCTCTCATCCTCGGGTAATGGGTATATTAACAGAAATCCTATTCGACACTTTCAAATGCTAAGATTAAAATCAATGAATTGCTGCTTTAGAATGTAACGTTGCAATTACTTATCGCCGCTAGAGCAACCATAGCACAGATATAAGTACAGAGCAACATGTAAGAGCAAGTGCTTGCAATAAAATGGCTTAGTTTAGTATATAGAAAGGCGAAAAAATAAACGCAACTGCTTATAGGATTCTACTGCTTCGGATGCTATGAAATTTAGAAAGGGATTTACCAATTGAAGCGTTGCCTTTCCCTACGTTTGTGGTACAAGGGTATATTACGTTTGTGCGGATGTATCCAACATTCACAAGTATTTGAGATAGAGTCACCTTTTATTATACTGCTTGTCTGTCCGTCCGCCTTGCTCCCTTTCGCTCAACTTACAGCCCGCAATACTTGACACATTATTATAATATTTAAAACTCTGACGTGTTTTGTCCGAAGGATAAATGCTATTGAACACGGGTCGGATCGGACCAATTTCGCGCTCATTTACCGTATAACGCCTCATCTTGAAAAACCATTGTATCGCTTTTGCCGTTTTTATTTGCTTTCCAATGTTTTTTATTATGTTAAACAAATACATATTTCTTGAATTTTCTGTAACTCCCTCCAATCTCCTTTTAACATTATACAAACGAAAACATTAGAATTTAAAGAGCAAAGCTTAGACTGGCAAAGTACAGAACAACACAAGATGGCATTGGACCGCAAGGGATAGCAAGAAGTAGTATAGAGTGTTAGAAGTCACCATAGAAAGGCGCGAAGCAGAATAAAGTTGCATAAGTTGATGCAAAATAGCACAGAATAAGATAACTTACTACAGAAAGCACGTTAAAACAAAGAATAACATAAGATGGCAAGGAGGAACATAAATAGCACGCGTAGTAGATAATATCGTAACATAGAAGTAGTAGAGGAGCAGAATAGAATCGGCAAAGAAAAAGTAACAGAAAAGTAGAGTAGAGTACCATGGAAAGTAGTAGAAAGAACAGCAAATAGCATTGAATAGCAGATAATATCCTAAGAAAAGAGGCAATAGCGCAAAAGACAAATGGGTAGCATAAAAAGCCATCCATTATTATTATTATTGTCTCACTAACAGATTTCCTTTTATCGAATAAATGTGTCGAAGGATTTTTGCTCAACTGTAAGCATTGCAATGCAATCGCCATACTTTGGAAAAGAACACAACAAGAAGATTCTTAAATATTTTTTGTAATTAAGTTTTGCTTAAACATTATCTCGATTCCTTGACTTGCGTGTTTGTTGACAAGGCAAGGCACTTTTGTTAGATAAGCCCCATCATAACATATTTATTTAAATTATGAATCAATGCATTTTCATGGTACATATAATTCATAAAAGACTTAAAAAGCAAACTTCCGTGCTAACGAACATTACGGAGAGGTGCATACAAAAAAACCCTATGTAATTTTTCTTACACTAAGTTGACTGTAATCCGGAATTATTCAAAAGCTAAATTTATTTTAAGCTTTGGATGTTTCCTGTTGCTGCTGCTGCTGCTGCTGCTGTGCAATCAGAAAGTAGAAAGCCGCCCTTCACCTTCATCCTACGTTTTCGAGGCAAATGAACGCATGGAACAATTTATATTTTTATTCGCCTTCACTTTCCCACGGACCTTCAGCAAAAAGAGTTTTTTTTCGATCATTTAGTCAAACAAAAAAGAGTTTTCTTTCAAAAAAATTTTTTTACGTGGGCTTCTTTTCTCTTTTTTCTTTAAATGGACTTTTTGAAGATTTGATTTCAATTATGAAAAATTCACTCTCGCTTTTATTGCATTACCTACTACCGTTTTTACGGTTCACCAAAGAAATGAAAGTAAGTAATTCAACGGTTGTTTCCTTTGCCATATTCTTCGTTGTATAATGGATTTCTTCCTATTTTTGTTAGCTATTATTAGAAACTTTTCTTCAGTATAGATATAGATAGCCATCTACAGTGAGAGCGGTCGACGAATTAATATGTAAAACAGGTATAATAATATTTATTATTTATTAAAGCTTATTATTAACTTACTTGGCTGTAAATCGATATATGTTTTTAGAGAAGTATGTGTTAATGACATCATTTCAATTATATGAAATGTTATGCATTACAAATGACAATTTTAACGGTCAATTGGTAGCCCAAGTCGTTATCTAGCACAGCATTAATGGAAATAAATGAATCATTTATTAATAAGGTTTTTATGTTTTCAAAAAATATTAAAAAAAAAAAACAACAAAAACAAAAAAAAATTAATAAAAATAAAAATAATCTTATGTTTACGAACGCATAATTTATATTAATATTATTTATTAATATTACTTTTATTCGTTTCGCGATTTCAAAAATGATTCCAAAAAAACCCCTAAGAAAAACTAACGTTAACTTTTTCGTTTTTTTTTTTGCGTTTTTTATATAGTAGTCTGTCATAGCTCGGAGCATAATAATCATGCTGGTAAACAGGTGCTACTTGCATTTCGTAACGCATATTTGGTACACTACTATAGTACTGCACATGACAAGAATAACGAGAACAATTTTTCAGAAATATTTTTTTAATGTATTTTTTTCACCAGTATCTTTATTCATTAAGCCTTTTTTTGTTTGCCTAAGACCGGTTCTATTATTAAATATCTAAACGCATTTTATGTGAAGCGGTTCTGTTTTTGTCTTTTATTTGTCAAGGTATTTTGTTTTTGTTGCTGTTTTTTTTTATTTAAGAAAATTACTTTGTTTGTAATTATCAATGATTTTGTTAATTTGTATTGATTATCCTTATGGTAGCGGTACTGATGCCGCTATTATTTTTATTGCGTCTTATCGGTTATATAATTCTTTGAAACAATTATAAAATTTATCAAAGCCAATGCAAACAAAAGTTCGATTTCGATTGATTAGAATCGAGGATCGGAGAAATTTGAATTGAATTTCAACTTTTTGTGTTTTTTTTTTTAATGTGATCAACGACTCAGGGGGTTGTTGGCTATTCGCGTCACACGATGTGGTCAGAAGGAAGTGAGGAAAGGGAAAGACATAGCGAGCGACAGGCAACTAGTGGTTGTGTGCTCAATCGGTAAGTGTTAAGCCTTTACCGACTGAGCACTCAGAACTCCGCTTGAACCAGCAAAGACAGTCTTGCTAGGCGCGGTTCTTACCTAATCGGCTACTCATGCCGACGAATTGCATTTGATTCGAATTTGAATTCATTTTGAATGAATTTTGAGGTAATTTTAATAGCTTATGTTGACATAGTTGATACCAACGGCAAGCCCAATTGCTGCACTAATCCTAAAGTGTGCCGATGAAATTTCAAAAAAACACGAAGAATATAATATCGTAACCAAAAGAGAAGACTAATGTTAAATCGCATGGTTACATCGAATATTAGAAATATATTTTTACTAAATTGGCAGCCCTCTGATAGACATCATGTCGTAGACGTCGTAAGTGCTTCAGCTGCACTTGGGTTTGTAGGGCACAAAAAGTATTTTTTTTCCGATTTTAACAACATGTGTGTGATGTGATTGTGATGAGCGAAGAAGTTGTATTAAATTTTGTTGGCAAATCGAATAAAAGCCTTTGGCGAGGAAATGTTTACAAGCGATATAAACTGTTCAAAGAAGGTCGAGAACGGGTTGAAGAGGAAAAGCGTCCGATTGCTGACGTAATTGTTCAAACATTTCAAACGGATCAGTCAGCAGCACTTTAAAAGATATTTTGGTTCTGGAACTCATAAAATCTAGATTGGTACCAAAAACAGTCAACTTCTTTGAAAGAGAGCGTTGCGTCAAAATCTGTGAGGAGATGATTTCCGACTATCAGTCGGTCATGAAAAGCGTTATTACGGGAGATGAGACTTGGATCTACGCATACGATGTTGAAAGAACCGCTCAATTGAGCGAATTTCGGGCAAAAGGTGAGCCAGGACCGACAGACCGATTCACCCCCCTAAGTCAAGGTGGTGTCAACAGTTTTCTTCGATTATCGTGGCAGTACGCAGATCCAAATTGAGAATGACTTTAAAGGCGATAAAGTGGATTTGGAGTAAAGGGCAGATTTAAAAAAGGAAAAATTAAATTGGTCACACCTTGTGGACAGATTAGTATACTAAGATATGCATTCTGTAACAAATAATGGCTTCCCTTGGCTGTCAAAGAAACTTCTGACAAATTGAATTCAATAGAAGCAAAGCGCAGGTGCAGCAAATACTCTTAACACAAATTAAAACATTTTTCCCTTTAACAAAAGAAACTAAACATGTTTGAAACTTTGAAGGGGAGTGTATTATTTTAAAGAATTTCAAATTTAAGCAATCATATTCATAATCATAACAAAAAGACAGGTTGCGCGTGGCATATTTGGGCACAAGCGATTGCAATTAAAAACTTATGTTTAACATATCGTAAATTCTTGAATTTTCCATGCGGGATAATAAAGTTAATATACTCCCAAAGCATGACTATAAAAATATTTAAAATTTTTAATTTTTTGTTTTCTTTTTGTTGCCATTCACATATAAACCTAACATTTTTGCCTTAATTTAACTATTGAATTGAAAAAATATATAGTTATCTGTAGTCGGTTGTCTGTATGATAAGTTAACCTCCTTGACTCTTATTTTTATGTTATTTTTCTTTTTACACTTCGCGCGTCAGCATTTTTGCTTCAAAAGAAAAAAACAAACAAACAAAAAAAAAAATAAATAAATAATTGAAAGAAAAAATAAAGGCATACACATGCATAAACGTAAACTCTTATGTTCACTTTTTTCGCAAGTGGTCAAAAATAAGCGGTGGTTATAACTTTTTCATATGAAATGTTAAAGAAAATGCGTGCACTGGGGTTTGTTAGCACTCATCACTGACCCTATCGCGAGTTTACGTGCATGACTAAAACTCCCGAGTCAATGTTAGGCAAGTCCGTCCGTCCGTCCGTCCGTCTGTCCGTTCTTCCATTGAAATATCACCAACGAAAGAAGCATAAAGAAAAATAGTTAATACTGAGCGCTTATACACATATACAAACAGATTTAGTTGATAGGTTATGCATAAAGTGGTGATGCTTAGCCAGTAAACGTATTGATAAATGCAGAGAATGCTAATAAGTTTACGAATCTTCAAAAAAAAAATATTTCAAAATATTCGATACGAAGCAAAGTAGGTTTTAGTGGAAAATTTGAATAGTACATCTATGAAACCCATAACAGAATTTGGTAAAAAAATAGGTTTGATTGGCCATTCAACATAGTATCTTCTAGCGAAAAAATGGCTGAACGATTTTTGTACCCTATAACTCAGGTAGTGATTATCGAACATTTTTCTAAAGGTCCACGCAAAAATGGCCCTCCGGTTGGTTAAGTAATTAACACATCTTAAATTGAAAACATTACGACAGGCAGCATTCCTCTCAAACGGTGAGAAACCATAATTTGCACCGTCTTCCTCTTATTATTACTATTTCTATCTTAAGATGCAATCTAATTAGCGTCGATGCAATAACTTCTTCTTCAGACTAACTTCTTTAGACTAACTAAGAAAAATAACCTTAACTACGTGTGGAATCCGTCTTATGACTTCCGCATAAGTAACATACAAAACAGGTGAGCCTCTAGCGAAGGAGTTTAAAAAGTCGATGCAAAAACATTTCTAATCGAGCTCAGCGATTAACAAGAGAACTTTAAAGGCTTGTCCGGACCGTTTCAATGGTAAAAATTTAAAGGTCTTCACCTATTCAGATTCTAAATTAATGAAAGAATTTTACAATTTCTACACATTGACCTGATGAGGAACCACCCAGCTAACAAGGTCATTGTAAAAGCAGTCCTAATTGGTTAGCTGAACAAAAGAAGAAGAAGAAGAAGAAAGAGGAAAAGAGAGAAGAAGGAACAAAAGAAACGGTTCTTTTATATTCCACCGCCTTAGGTGGTGAGAGGTATCTGATGTTTGTGCCAAAGCGCAGGCTTTACATAAAGTTATATAAAAATACGAGGCGACAGGACAACTGGCCGCATCAAAAAACCTTCATGCATTTTATTGTGCTTATAGCAGTGGATACCCAATAGTTAACTCAAGATTTAAGATCTCGCACTCCTACAATCATTATCATTATTAATTGAGTAAACAATCCGCAGCCCGACCTAAAATATCTATTGTACTCTCCCGCGCTCCTAATCGTCCAGTTTTAGGATCCTTACGAATCACGACACCCCATTTGGTTCGGAGCATCATACCATGTCTGGCGTTATAAACTTCTCGTCAAACAATTAGTGCGAGATTCTGCAGATTATGGGATTGAATGCGATGGGACGTCTCGCTCGTTCCTTAGCAGGGTTTGCATGAATCGATATCGGAGATACCCATGGTTTTTAGGTGGTACCTGATGGAATTTTGCCCCACGTAGAAGACTGTAACCAAGTGTAGGTCACCCTTTTTTAGTTCCAATAGTTTGGACTCGTATAATAGTCGTAAGGACAAAGGTGGATTGTTGAAAAGGATTTTACATAAAGGCGGAAGGAAAAAGGCAAAAATACTTGCTTAAGTTCGACGTGAATGTGGAAACATCCGGAATGGCGAGAAAGGCCATCGCTTTTTACTTGTTTACTTTTATCACCTGTTTTCCTCGAAGCAGATAAATATTCAGCGTAAAGATGTCAAGTATTTCTGCTTTCTAGAAATAGCTTCCTGCGAATTACCAAATATTTAATGTAAATAAATTATTGTTTGCAATACATTGCAACGCAGTAAGTAAATAAGTAACGATCAACCTGAAATGACATCTTCGTTGTGTGTGCGCGTGTGTGTAAAGAACTGGACGTGATTTAGAGAGAAATAAGAAGGAAAAAAAAAAGATCAGCTGCACTAATGGAAAACATATATATATATAAAGTTTTTATATGAAAAAAAAAAACATAAACGTGTTGCGTTGCTACGCCGGATTCGAATTTCCTTTCACTATTTGGCATCTTTGCTAGTGTTTTGGCTGTTGTTATTAATGTTGTTGTTGTTGTTGTTATCGTTATTGTTAGCAACTAACCATCTCGTTATGGCAGAGTAGTTTATTTTGTTTACTTTTTCATCACATCATCTCTGCAGTCAAGTGTCTACTGTAATGATGAAGCAAAGATAAAAAAAAAAAATAAAAACAAAAGCAACAACATCATCAAGCGGCAACATTCCAGTTCTCCTTTTTTTTTTTAAATTTTTATTTTTTCCACGATATATTTAAAAATGTAATAATAATCTAAAACGTATACGTTCACATACAAATAAATACCTAGTCATTTATAGGCAGACATACATACATACATGCATACATAAATACATATATATGTAAACGTAGTTACTAGTGAACAACATAGTCTTTGGTTAAATGTACACAAATGTTGTCTGTAGAGACAACTGGCGGCTGGCTAATCACCTTAATATCGCTTAGTTAAACGAGAAACAATGCTCTAAACAATATACGTACACTAACAAGTTCATGTTTGAGCTCATCATGACGATGACGGCGGGGTTGACGGATCTAATGCCACTAGTGTTTTGGTGTTTCGTTTCATTTTTTTTTTTTTTTAAAAAAAATTTTTAATAATTTTCTAAAATAAAATTTTTAAAAATAAAAAAAAAAAAAAAAAAAAAAAAAAAAAAAAACAGAATTAAAGTCTCTTATGAGATAATTGACAAACCGTTTCGGTTATTACGGCGACAGAATATAGTTTAAATTTTTGAAAATTTAATTTAATAAACACCACCAACAAAAGAGATGATGGTGATGATTGATTACCTAATACCATTAGCTTAAATATATAAAATCAACAATAATTATTATTAATAATTATAATAAATAATAATTATTTGAATGGCTTTGATTCTAACTATGCTCTTCTCGCTGCATGTGTGCGTGTGTGTATGTTTTTGTTTGCGATCAGCAATCACTCACTGAGAATAAATGATTTCTTTGCTTAATATTAAATGTTTCTAATATCACAAGTTGTGTTCTTGCTCTTCTTGGTTTTTCCTCTTCCTCTTCTTCCTATTTCTTTTTTTTTAAACTATATATTAACATTAAAACGTTCTCCTGATGCTTGCTGCTACAATAAATCAAAATAATCTTCACTTTTGTCTCGCAAACCGTATGTCAGTCAGTTTGTTTACATTAGTTCAGATGTTGTAATTGTGTTAAAATCGTATTGACTAATTGTCGTTAACCTATGATTGTGTGTTATGCACGTTGTTCGCCTGGCGTATATATTCCCATACGTATTATACCCAGAAGACATATTTTTATTCTATTTGTTTTTTTTTTTGGTTCGTTTTGTAAGTTGTTGTCGCTGTTACATCACCAACAACTGCCATAAAAATTGTTTCATCGTAATTTAGGGCATCTTTTTAAATATAATTAAAATTTATATGTTTTTCGTTCTGTTTTTTTTTGCTTTATTTTTCACAAGCAAAACACCAATTAGCGATTTATGCTGATTTTATGGAGTTTTTTCCCCCTACTGGCAACGAGTACCTGTCTATTGCATTATATGCTGGAAGTAAATTAGTTTAGAGATGATATTAACAAACAGTTAAACTAATAATGTTGATCTTTTTTTTTCTTTTTTGTTTTGCTTTTGTTCAAGAAACTATTTCACATCATTAGGAATAGAAAAAGAAAGATATATATATTTATGTTAAATGATAAGTATCTGAATGACGGACGCATAGACATAGTGCAATGCTAGCAAAAAGTTGGTTAAAAATTATTTTTATTGAGCATTAAAAAAAACAGAAGAATTATTTGCAGTAATTATTAAAAATTTAAGAAAATACTCTTTCATAATAGACTACGCCCTTGAATCAGTTATCGAACTATGGGTATCTGTCAGCAGTAGTTTTTATTTGAAACCAACCAGGAAACAGTGGCCCAGAATGGCAAAGAGAAGCCACCTGCTAAGGTCATCAGGTAGAATCAGTTTAGATTTCTACAAAGATTCAGTTATGAAGTCCATCCCTCGGTTCGCCTGTTATCTACTAGTAACTGAGAAAATTACGAGGTCAGGTGAAAGCAAAAATCTCTTATATGCGTTTGTTTTTTAACTTTGCAAAGTGCTTAGTATGTCTCAGGTTACCTTGATCGTACTAAGTCACTTATATAAAAGCTAAAAATTATTTACGTAAATAATGTAAAGTACATACCTGTAGGAAATGTAAATGTAAATCTCATTATGGGCAGCTTTGTGTGGCCCCGATTCTTAGCTTACATAGTTAAAGCGAAAAAATAGGTTGCAATTATCGCACGTTAGTTCGAGGTGCATGTTATTCCAGATACGTATTGTGCTTTTATGTCTTTTTCTATTTATTTGTCAAGTAAGTCTCTCCGTGAAACTGTTACGATTACTTGTTACGAAGTTGTTTTTCTTATTGCATTTTATGTACAATCAACAAATAAGAAAGTTATATTCAGCGGGGGGCCGAAGCTCGCATACCCGCCACTATGCATTTCGCTTTGTATTTAACACCTATGCTGCTAATATTACTAAGAAAAAATTAATCGCGGGGTCTACCATATTAAAATTAATCCTTTCTCAGGCCGATAACATGTCTTCATATGAGGAGTGTACAAAATAGTTTTACTTCTCTTGCTTGCTTTAGGATAAATAAGCATTAACCGTCAAAAAAATGAAAAAATGTTAAAATTAATTATTCGTCACATTGTGTGGACGCGGCCGATTGGTTTAATTTTTGGGCCTAGAGAGTAAAGTATCCCGTAGAGCAAATATGGAAAGCTTCAGCCTTCTTTCTAACTTTAATAATTAAATAAAAAAATTGAGTTGTGTTCAGTTTATGCTCCATTGCGCGCTTTTGCTCTGACCAATTTGACCCATTTTCGATACTAGCCTTCGTGCAGAAACTTCCAGTGTTTCTACAAAATTTGAAGTCGATATCTTAATTTTTGCGACCAGGACAGTGTCAACAACGCACACCACACAGACACACGGACGGATGGACATCTCAGAATTTCACGCTGATCAAGAATGTATATACTTTATAGAGTCTCTGAAACTTCCTTTTGGTGCTACATATATTTTGGAAAAAAACAGAACGGCCCATCTTACACTAGTGGGCATAAAAATGATCATAAAGAAAAATAATAAGAGAACAATGTCGCGATAACTGTTGTGACTAGTTTCGCAACGCCTTTTGTTGAAGCGCAAGACGGGCGGATAAGAGATGTACTTATCAATATATAATCCTTTAAAAGGGATTCTCCCTTTTTTATGCAGGGTCGGCCTCGTTTAAGATGTCCCAAAATTCACGCAAGGTATCGTGAAATAGTGTTTTAACTTTATCCCTATCGATTAGCAGACTTAAGCATTTCGGCATTCAAAGGAGTTTGTGAGAATGTTGTTGCTGAAATTACAGAGAAATCGATTCAATTGACTGATAATCGACAAGTTCCCGCCAGCGTATTCTCATGAAGGATTTGCCTCTTCATGCTTACAAAATTCCACTAACGCAAAATCTGAAGTCTACTGACAACGCGCAGCGAGTAGAACTCGTTGTTGGAATTAAGGAATAAAAGCGAGTGGATGTCAAAACACTCACATGCACATCTATTTGCCATTGTATTCCGTACGTTAGCTAAGTCAATATAGTTTATGAAAGAGTGAAAAATTGTTGACTCCTGCAATCTGTGCTTTCTCTCAAAACTAAGCACATTTCGGCTGAACTTCGGGAGACCTTATGTTTAACTACAGTTTACTCTATACTTAACTACACTCAGGTACAATTTTGTGAATCGGAGAAGAAGAAGCCAACGAATCTATGAAATTTCAAAAAGCAATCAACATTTAATTGCGATGAAAAATTATAAAACAAATTAACTCAACTTCTGATCGACTTATAAGCAAACTCTTTCATGCAAACAATCAGTTTTCGCCCCAAGCAAACCAAGTGAAAGTTTTCAAAAACTGCTGGAAATATTTCGATGAGTAAGAACAATGGTTACGTTACATATATCTACTTGAGTTGTGTGCACTCTTAAAAAAGCTTAGCAACCGACTTACAGGCCCTGCTAGTACTATTCCTTACTACATAGTGTACGTATATGCTTTTCATTTAGGAAATTTGTGTTATGGAAAAACTGATTTTTTTTTCATTTTATAATAAAGAAATCTATTACGTAAACTTAAATAAATTTTAAAGTTTTTGAGATTTTATTAAAAACTAATGGTGCTGCTAAGGCTATGGTTGTTGCTATAAAAACTTGACATTTCCTTTAAATGTCAAAAAGTCTAGAGAAACTGCGTAAAGTCGCAAAGAACACAATTGATATTAAATTTACTATAATTGTCGACATGTTTCTGCAGATCGTTAGTCTCTTATATCATGCATTAATAAGCCTTTTACACGCTGTAAGTAAAAAAAAAAAAAAGAAAAAACACGACTTTGTTACAAATACCAAGAGTAAGAAAATCATTAACGACAACCACTAGCTGTTAATGATGTGGTGTAAAAATGAAAATATTATATAAAAAAAACAAAAAAGTAAACTAAAAAAAAATCATTACCCTGACCTTGACTCAGATTAAATTACACTAATAATGCCATGTTTCGCGACTGGTGTAAAAAATTGAATTAAAATTTCATTAGCTCGATATAATAAAAAACATAACAAAAGAGAAAAAAAAGCAAATTTATTTCGGTGATTTTCATTTTCCCCCTTTTTTGTTTCCTTTTTGCTTAACATTAGCTAAAGTTAAAGAAAACTTAAGATTTTAATCATAAACGTGGGACACGCAATTTTCACGGCTAACTTAACTTTTAGTTTCGAGGCAAATATATTTGCTTCTGATTTATTAAAAATGATCAATTTATGTATATATGTATCTAAGATTGTGGTTAGATCTTTTTTTTATGGTATACATCAATCAAGTCTAGGAACCATGCCAGCCATGATCTTTCAGTTTCAAAATGTCTCGATTGGTCTTCTAGCTAAGTTCAAGGTGAATGAAATAATCCTTTAGAAACAACGTTCAAACGTTGTCCACGAAGATGACTTTTAACCTTTAAACGTCAAACTGGATAATATCGACGAACATCCTGAACATCAAGACTTGTCATAGTCTACTCACTGCCTACAACTTTCCTTAAACGTGGAAATGAGAGAAAGCACGAATATGGAAAAATGTCAGCTTTACTTGATTGTCCTCCTACCGATAGAGCTTTTAATCCCAACTGGATTAAAATTTACAAGAGGGATAGTCCAATTTTCTCTACGGAGGAGCTATTTTACCCAATATTGCTATCGGAAACCTGCCAAATTCGCTAGGAGAACATATTCGCTTAACTATCGTGCGCATCGTGTTGTAATGACATTCCAGCGAAATCGAAAGTAGAAAAGAAAAGGAGACGATAAATGCAAATGAGGGAGAAGCCACTGAACATGTCGTTGTTCACTAACCTATCAACAAAGACTTTGTTAAACAACTTTTTGAAATGTTACACGTAAAGGATTGCTTTTGTCTTCTAATTGAAATCGACCTTTGCAAGGAATCTCCCGTTGTGCACCCGTAACGTAGAATAAATTCTTTCTCTAAAATGATTGCTGCCTTTACTAAGTGACGCACCCTGAGACTAAAACCATTCAAAATCGTATCCCGCATCCTCTTTTTAAGCTTACTTTGATATCTAAATGCTTGGTGTTGTGAAACCTTTTGCATTTATTTATTTATTCCTTTATTTTTTTTGTTGTTTTCCCTATAAATATTTACCGTTTTACAGCTAGTAAAAATTTTAGTGCTCAACATTAACTGTATGAAAATTGCTTTAAGTATTTGCAGTTCCCTTACGTAGTATAAAGAGCGAATCCTTCTTTAAAAAAATTTAATTGATTTCAATTCATTATTCACCCAATAAACATTTATGTAGCGAGCTAAAAGGTTAAATATAAAATTACTGTCGTTTCAAATGACTGCTTGTTGGCTATTAACATATAAATTAAAAATTATAATTAACTAGTGAGTGAGTGATATGATCTCCATAAAAGATTACTATATAAGTGTACAAATTAATAATGCGGGTTTTGTAATAATAAAAACGAAAACGAGCACGAAAACGCAAACGAGAAAAAAGCAATTTGAACAGATATATGAAATGTCTTGTTGGTTCATATTAATATAGAAATCTAGACAGACATTTGCCGAGCGCCACTATGGCTAACAATGGGATACATTACCAACAGTAGCGTTGCTGTTTAAGGAGCAATATTTTTTTTGTGGGCAAAATTAATCACTTTTTCGCTGTTGGCCCTCATTCATAGCAATTTTCTTTTCCATGTACCGGGAAAGTGTGTGAGTTGGGTGGGCAGGTCAAGAGAAGGCAAGTGAAGTAAATAAGAAAATAATTATTCGAATAGCGTTTGGTATGATGAACGAATAGAAAGGTATATTTAATAAATGCATTGAATAAGTTTTTCTCAAATTTGCCATAGTTTTCAGCTTTCCCCTACCCTGGCTATTATCCGAGTAGAGTATGGTGCAAATTATATTTTTATTTCCTACACTACCTCTAGTGCGGAGTATCTCAACTTAGTGCAGATGCATGTAACGATCAAAAGAACTTAATGTATACCCGTCTTTTACAATTGCCACCTCCGAAAAAAGCGGGTACACTGAGTTTGTCATAATGTTTGCAACACCCAACAGGAAACTTCAGAGACCCTGTTAATAATAGAGTATACATACGCATTTTTTTATTATGACTTTTGCTGATTTTTATTTTATGTCGGAATATTTTTTCCTTCCTTTATAAAGAATTATATAAAAGGCGCAACTAAGAATAAAGATTAAAACAATTTTAATATTGTTGTCCGAGAATAGTGTTTTCTCATTTATCATAATTTATTTTTTTTATTAATTTTGCTGGGATATCTGCAATTGACGTTGCGGCTCCTTAGCGCTTGCCATTGACGAGACAGGCATTAGCAAAGTAATAAGAAGAAAAAAGAAAAAGAAGAATTTCAAAAATACAAATTCTATGCACTGTAAAGTATAAATATTCTTGATCAGCGTGGACCTCTAAAGCGATTACGCCATGTCTCACCGGCAGTGAGTCTCTCCGGCAGTCTGTTGTTGGCAATCTCCTGGTCGCAATGAGTGAAGATATCGACTTAAAATTTGATAGAAACTTTGAAATCTTCTGCGCGCAGGTTGAGCACAATCACGCAGCAAAGTGGAAAGTGAACCTAACTCCTTCTCTCTAAGCCAGGAATTTTTGGGTGAAAGGGAAAGGCTGTAATTTTCGACACTTACTTTACGGAAAAGTCTACCATTTATGTGCAAAAATACCATGCCGTCAGGCATTCCCTCACTAAGTTATAAATGATCATATTTTCTTTTTTTTTAATAGTTTCAGGTCTTAAGCTCATAAGGTACACGAATATTTAAAATTATTTTGTCCATTCCGCAAATGAAGACACTTTATCTGGATGCCAACGTCATGGTGGGTTAAATTTTTCTTGGGAATTTTAAACTTTTCATTTTTTTATAACTATAGATAGCAGCAAGGGGCACTAAAAATTTTACTACTTGTCCGTATGCGAGACAACAGTCGAATACAAATTTCTTAATCCTTATATTTCTTACATGTAAGTTTGTTCGTCCACCTGTCTCTTTGATATTTGTCCATGATTTTTTGTACTTTCAAACTACAAGTCGCTATTTTGGTGGTGTATAGAAATTAAGCGTAACCGTATAAATTTAAGCCCAGTAGATCTATTTTTTCGATCCTATCAAATGCAACCGTTCTCATTGAACAACAGTAACATTTTATATGACAAAACTGTAGAATTTTTGGAAAACAGAAAAGAAGAAGATCATTGAGATCTTTGATAGGAAGATCAATTTTGTTCAATGTGGACCACATCAATTCAGGTTTGTCGGTAGTGCTTGTATCTTACACGGCTTATGGTACAAGCGGAGCCGAAAAACGGATCGAAGGATCTTCTGATATCTGTCTGTCACGGATACATTTCATAAAATTTGGTATCATGATATGTTTTGGATCAAGGACCTCTACTCAAATTGGATGTGATCACATCCGAACTTCGACAAAAAAAAAAAAGTCATTCTGTGAAGTTGCGTAGAGCGAGCCTTCATGGGCTGGCCTTAACCGAACAGATTGTTAAATTGTTTCCAAAATAAAGTATGGGTTTATAAGTTTCTAAAATATGTAATATCTCTCTGTTTAAACATATCGAGGACGGTCATAACCTCCAATGCCATTACATACAAAAACTCCTTCATCTATGAATTCATTTAGCTAAAACAATCAATTTCTGCGATTCGCGTCATTCTTTCATTTAATACTCAGTAGATGTATATAGCAATTGAGGGCTATTTGAAAACCATCTATCATTCTTCTAATTGAAAACAAGAAAAAAATGTTCGCATTATTAATTTTGTACATCAGAGGGAAATAATTTTAAAAGTAATGAGTTATGATAAATATTCGTTACAGGTTTTTATTTACAAATGTCACTGCATTGTTCTTTCCATTCCCACATTGACATGACTAGAATTATAAACGAAAAAAAGAAAACCAAAAAAAAATTCTAGTTAAATGTTTTGAATAGTATCTAATGGCTTAAATAGTTGCCATAAATCATAGATAGGTACAATTGATATGCGGCCTTGAATGCATGAATAATTAAAAAAGATATAGAAATGAAATATATTTGCATTTGAAAAAATCAATTTTTGTTTAAATCAAATTTATGGACATGTCAAAGAACTAATGCCACACACTTATAAATTAATTGTCCGTCATTCCTTATGGATAAAAGCTTTAATTATATCCAACATCTGATTAATAGAGGGGCAGACACAGAGGGAGAGAGAGAGAGAGAGAGAGAGAGATAGAGAGTGGTTTACTAACTGAACTGCTTTGCATGTCTTTACCATAATTTGCTGGCAATATGTGCGAACGAATGTAGTAATAGCATACGGTAGTCGGTTACACACATTTTCCTTAGCTCATATAATTCATATTTAATAGTTAATGTCTAAATATCTAAAATATTGTTTAACACATTTTGCATGGACTTGCATGTCGTTAAATGAAATTTTCTACCAGTCTCAAATCTCACGATGCAAAGGCGCTGCGGTCTCCGTGTAAGCGCATTTTAGAAGCACATGCAAATTACTGGAAAATTTTCACTTTGATAAAAATTGGTTGTTAACGATTTTTTGTTTTTGTTTTAAGAAGACCTTTGAACAAATTTTTATTGATTTTTTACCTTATGGGCGACACAGTTAGCAAACGTTTCTTTAAACTTTTACTTATTGACTTACTTTATTTGTGCCAAACAATAATTCATTTATTTATTTTAGCATTAAAATAAAATTTTTACGACTTTTTCCAACTATGCCTTCCAAAGCAAATAATGATCAGTTATTGTTTTTTTGTTTGCATATGCTAACCATACTATATATATAATGGTTTAAGTTTTTAATGGGCGGATGGTAACTGTAAACTCTTTTCAAGCAAACTGGTTGTCCAAAACATTGCAATAGTGCGTACCACAAAATATTTTAATCGACAAATTCACATATGGTATTTATTTACATGTGTTACACGTTTAACGATCGCTCACATAAACTCGAATGCGTTGAAAATTCGTATTTCTCCGGTAAAAACTCTTCCTTTATACCCGAAATGTGTCTAAGAATATGTTTAAGTCAATATCACATTCTCTTAGCCTTGGGGGCTTTTCCCAGCACTCTACCAGGCGGTAATTCGATTTAGTTGCTGCGTCCGTTTAAATGAGGGACAAACAGCACGTACACACGTTGCTGTTAAAATACGGCGAATTCAGCAGAGCCGTTTAACTATACAAAAATTATCAGAAAAAGGGAGCTACACTTCAGGTGGCACACGCAAGCATACCCTTAGCTTATGAAAATGACCACGTTTGGAACAAACCAGATTAAGTGGAGGGCACTTCCGACTTCCAAAAAACAAAAATTGAAAGGTGCACATTCATGACGCTTTACCTGTACCAGGCAGCTAGCGATTGGCGAAAAGATTGACAACAAATAGGGGAACATTTCCCAGAAAAGGGATTAACACAAAAATGTCACAATAAGGTTAAGTACTCGTAATTTGCTCCTAAGAGGCTGTATAAGCAAAATATTTGCGAAAGTCGAAGTCGGTCGAGTCAAGAGAGTTGAATCGTAGTACATAAACGGACAAGACCAGAAGAGGGATTGCGTATATAATCTCCCTGTAAATAATTTGTAACTAAATCTCTTAAAGGCAAATAAGACCTACGTTAATCCAAAAATCGCAATTCAGTGATACGAACCTAATCACAAAAAAAAAAAAAAAATTAAAGAAAATCGTGAAACTCACAAAAGGGAATTTTACGTAACATTGCTGTCAGAAGTGAAATAGTGATTGATAGTAGAAACAATGGTAAAATTGGGAGATCTAACAGTGAAACAACGCAGAAATGAGCTGAGAGAAAGGACTATACGATCAAGCAATACCAAAATCGAATTAAAACAAAGGCCAATAGAGCAGTTAGAGCCAGAGGGTAAGAACAATTCCGCATTCGACTTTAAATACGATGGTGGGGAAGAGACAGAAGCATGATGAAGCAAATACATCGCATGCCGCACTCATACAATTAATGCAGCAGGACAACAACAAATGGCGGCCAAAATTGATGATCAAGAGTCCAGAACGATAGTGTTCTTGAAATGGTTAATTTGCCGCAAGTAGGTACAACGCTTTCTTGTTCCATTTTCATGCAGAGGCGAATGAAAGACAAGACCTTTCATATATATATGCGAGATTTCATTTATGATACGTCTTTAATAATCTGTAGCCTACTCTAAGCGGCGATCATCTTTTTTATTGGCATAAACCTATTGTTTAACCCTGTCGTGGCAACAAGAAGACTTGTCGCCATAGGGCTATTCGCCATCTGTCACTGTCATGCTTTTCGCAAAAAAGGAGTGTTTCGCGATTAAACTACTGACCGTCCCTATCATGGACATAAAAAGTGTTGCCGCATCCGAATTATCGATCGTCTCTGTCATGGACGTAAAAGGTCTTAATCTTAACTGAGGATAGTATTAAAAGTTTTCATCTGGACGTTCGCTTGAATAGTTAATGATTCCTTGATAAATGACTTCCTGCTACCAGGCATCGCATTCACTATAAAAGTAAACTTTTACTCTACTGTTGGAAGTTTCCACCTATTCTAAAATTGCTGTCCCTACTCCAAATCTCTCCCAATATAATTGTGTCGTGAACTGCTAATATTTGTTGTTTCAGAATAAGACTCGGGTCAACGAAAATAACTTTATCAAGCTATATGGCTTTAAGACCAGATGAACTTACAGCCGAATGGACTTGTATATAAAAAGATCCCAGAGTCACTTCTGTGTTTATTGACTTAATTAATAATAAATTTGAGGGAAATAGGGGAGCGGAACTTATTTTAACCAAACCGTTTATAAGATTTTCGAACAAACACTAATGGATTCAGAGCACTCATAAGAATTAGGGCAGCGAAGAAGAAAAAAGAACTTGCCTTTAGACTTTGTAAGGGCATGTGCCGTCAATTCACGTCAGTTGAGCTTAACTCCTCCAATATCTACCGAAGACGCGTAACTAACGAAGAACGGAGAAAATTGTGAGCAAAGTGTTGAAAAGACTTGTGTCTCCCGCAAAATATTGCCTACAGACAACGCCAGATGCAAACTTGTAGAAAAAGATTTCTCCGCTTAACCTAAAAAGGAACGATGAGTGGGTAAACTCTCCCAGCAGTTTTGAGATGACAGTTTTGTCTTCACAAAGCGACAGCAACCGAGAGATGTATAATACAATATTTGCTAAGCTATAAGAGAATCTGATGCCGAAAACTGCAAGTAACACGAAAGGCGTTGTGAAGATTGCTTTGTTTTTAAAAAAATTAAAATTAATTTTTTAAGAAATTTGTTTTTGAATCTTTGTTTATATTTTCTTAAAACATAAACAGTTTGTTTGGCGCTGTTAGTCGAAATCCAAAACAATTTCACAAAAAAATTTTTGAAATTTATTTTTTAGTCATACGTTTTATTTAACCCATTTAACCGTGTATAGATAAACATTTACATCAGTTACTACAAGTTAATATTACAAGACAGCCAACAGGCAAACGTCGACCAGGTAGGTATGTACGCAAGAAAAACGAACACCACCTCTTTCCATGGGGATTAAAATGTTTGAGATTTTGTTAAAGCACCAAGCGAATATAAACACATACATACACACATTTGCACGCACGCACACAAAAAAAACGAAAAAAATAATTGGTACAAAAATAGGTAAATTACAGCTTAGTGTGAGATACACATACGCACATTTTGTCGTCCGAAATGCGACCATTAAATATAGTATTTAGTAGTATAGTAGCGATTTTTCTATTGCTTAACCATTAGCATTGGTTAATATAACATAGTAGTAGTAATTGCTTGACGTGGATGGATATATCAATCATGGCTATTTTACAGTAAAAGATACTGTAAATGACATGTTTATTAAAAAGAAAAAAATAAAAAAATAAATGAATAAATAAAAATACACATATAAAATGCATAAACTTTGGCATCTTAATGAAAAAAAAAAAAAAAACTGGATGATACTATTTCTTCTTCTTCCATAAATTACGAATTTCAAATTCATAGGCAATTATAAAATGCTTTTATCTCTTGTTGCTTTTGCATAGTATTGCTTAACTGCAATTCTATATTTTATTATTAAATTTTTATTAAACTAGATTTTCTATGTAAATTACAATCTCATCACTTGAGTGTCGAAACAGATGAACAGTTATAACGAGAAACACAACGAAATCTTATTAAAAAAAGCTAACGAACAATAGTTTTGGCAAACGAAAAAAAGCATCCAACAACATGCATGCTGTGAAGGGATTTGCTTATGTTCAATGCCCTTTGTACGAAAATAAGCCAAAGCGCAATTAAATCCATACAAAAAATGACATAGACTTTAAATATTTTAAAGTAGATGATGAAACCTTTACACAATTAACAATAAAGTTGCAAATCTACTGCCAAATGAAATAAAATCGTTAAAAATTGTATAAAAGTTTAAAAAGTCATCCGTATTCTGTTCGCACATAAAGACAAAATAATATAAGTATAGTTATTGGGTTTAATTTAAAAAATATTTCGGTTTTAATATTATCGGGAATAAACAGCCACCTTTTGCCAGTCGCTGTTTTCATCAGCAGCAGCAAACCTGCATTTTATTCATCATAAAAGTTATTCGTAAGGATGGTTGCCAGTCCCCCTTCAAGAAGTAACTACCCAAGAAAGGACTGAATGAAAGACAAAGAAAAAGAGAGAGGGACAGACAGAGAGACAAATAGAAGCAAAGACAGGCATGGAAAAGAGAGAGAATTATATAAACGTCTAAGCAAGTAGAAGCAAAGGAAATGCGTTGACTATTTTACACAATTAACCAAGCGTGGTACGATAGAGAGCCTAGGCTATAAAGCGGAAGACCCCTGCCTTCATCTTCTTAATACCTAAGACAGACGTTTTCACGTTGTCTTCGACAACGTGCGGATTTGAATCTGTTGAATGAACGCCACTCTCCTATTCGTAGGCTAAAGGAGATGGAAGACGAGGCAGTTCCCTTTTTTTCAAGCTTTTGTCTGACAAGCGTAATATAGGTAACGGACGAGACAGTTTAAAGGGGTGCACAATTCCTCATCTTTCACCTATTTATCTATCGTATGCAAAGCGGATGGGAGACGTGGACATATTTCGCACTTAGTCAGCGTGTGCGTCTGCTCTGTAATATAGACGCTTCTTTTTCGAAAGGTTTGACTACTCAAGGCAACAGCGTGCCAGTTTAAAGGACGGCACCTTCCCTGCCTTCGTCCACGTTAGTACAAAGGGAATGAAGTTTAAACGCAGCACATTCTCGGGTGCTTAGAATAACATGGCATGCAAGATGAAGCAATGGTAGAAAAGCGTTTTCATATCTACCTAGTATCGGGTCTCTTATTTGATTAACGCTAATAAACCCGTCTATGCAAGCGGCCAATTTTTATGTTTATCGCTTGCCTAATGCGGCAGTGGCGTAGAGCATTGCTTTACAAGTCAGTGACTTTCGCAGGTTTTTAAAATCGCTAGCCGAATAAGAATCCACGGTATAATCGCGGGAATGCATTATGGATGGGATTGGAAAGACATTTATGGTATAAAGCAAACATAGTAACAACGAGTGAAACGACTTCAACTATCGCGCATTATAAGCTAATGTTATACTTATGCTAAAGAATAAATCATTATTGATTTATTCATTGCACGTACGTTTAAACGACATAACAACTTAAGTCAACTGTTATCAAATCCTCCGAAATGTTTGTCAATTCTATATGAACGTAAGCTTTAAAATCAGTAGAACTTGAGAAGAAAAAATGCTCTTAAGTTATTATGCCTTTTAGCGATAAATGTATTATTAAGTTTTTACGCAAAAAACTTTTTTATAGCATTTATACCAGAAGCATATTACGTCTAATGCTGTAGATTTAAATTAATGATAAGCAATTTATTTAATTCTTAGCTTAAAAAATATGCATCATATGAAATCTGAAAGCTTTTACAAAGCGTTACGTGCATTAAAATGTTGATTAAATTGAAATCTGAAAAAATAGTGACATTAGAGACTTAATTTAAGATTTATGAGCGGATTTCAAAAATTAGAGCAGAAGCTTAATCACTTAGAAACGAAAGAACGCTTTGCTATAAGTTATTAGACTTATGCACACACACACACACAATGCACAGTGTGTTTTATTCATACCGTGAGGGTGTATTAAATTTTGTCGCTTCATTATAATCGACAACGTTTGTGTCAAGTCAAGTTGCTCTATGAAATGTTAATATTGCAAAGCACTTTTGATCGTGCTGTAAGGTATACGCGATAGTAGTGGCATAGATTTAGGTTTATATTTTTTCCTTTAAAGCTGGTTGTGCATCTATAACGAATTGTGGAGAATTTGATTTTCTCTTTTCCCAGATATTACCACCTCGCTTGCGACCTAAATGCTCTTACTTTGTTAAGGACACTTGCAATTTACCTTCACATATATGTGAACATATATACATGCATGCATACATATATATACATGCATGCACATTCGCGCATATAGTATGAACAGTCAAATCTCCACAGATATCGGCAACGTGTACGCATACTTGCCTTGAACACACCTGATTCGACCTTCGTAACTCACGGCTTAAATAATACACATCAAAAACCCTTGCTAAGGAAGGGGGCAATCTCCAAACTCCTAAAGTGACAGAACGGAGATAGCAACCATTGCCGTCACTGCCAGCCGGACAAAGTTTATGCAACACTCCAATATGTAACGGCCTACAAGCATAGAAATTCCTGGAAGAACCATTCTAAGCTGTCAGGAAGGAGAAAACTAGAGGGAAACAAAGAACTCTCTGTGGCAATCAGGTAGCCATCATTTTTCAGAAGCCGACCTACGTTCTCAAGCCAACAAAATTATCATACTTGTTTTCAAACTTAGCTATAGTTAATGATCTTTCACCGATGAAGGTAAAGAAAAAGACGCAAAAAAGGCGAACAAAAGAAAGAAAAAATTCGATCGAAAGAATTGGATCCTGACGGCCGATATCGATAGTTCGCGAGGTATTATGCATGTGTGTTTAATTATGTTCGTGATATGTCAACTCAATTAAGAATTATGCCACTGACTGTGTGTTATGTGCTTGTAGAACAGCAATGAGATCAAGTTATACAAAACTATATTGACGCCACAGTACGAATCATTATCAATGCGTTTGACGAAAATATATTTGTTCGCCCATCCAGTTGTCGCACGTAATAGCACTGCACCGTCCTATTTATAAAAATATTCGGCAGTAAATTATCGTTTCAGTCCCTCAAGCTTCAAGTATATGTCATAGCAGAGAGCATGCAAGCACGCGTAATTATTCGTGGGATCCTGACCGTGATAAGTTAGGTCAGATACACATACCACATATGCACGATTGATCCATGACGGAACAGACTCTTTAAGAGCTTTTTTTTTATTAAGCCAGCCTATAGGCAAACATTAGGATTGGAATAGTATTATGCAAGGATAAAATATGGCTTGTTGTCAATTTCACACAGAAAGAACACACACGTGATTTACTGTTTCGTCCTTGTTTTAAAAGGTCCTTCCTAAGTCCTTACACAATCAAATACGGTTTGATTTAGGAAGTTTACTTTTTCAATCCGTTGCAATCTATCTTCTTTTACTGTATGAATGTCTTTAACTTCCTATGGAGAGCTGTTATAAGCAATCAACAAGAACCTTTGTTTCTAAGAGATGTTATGACGTCCATGGTACATAAATGTCGCCATTCTTTTTAGGGTTATGGCTATCGAAACATTACAATTTGCTTAAGTAACTTGTGAACAAAATAGCGTTTTGTAGTTACCTCTTGAAGTTGGGAATCATTTTTCATTCGCTTACCAAATGTTATTGAAAGCACACACGCTAGCCTTCATGATCATCAATTAAAAATGTACTCTTACGGAATGCCATCGATCAAGACAAATTTGAATGCAATAAAACGTAGGAAACAATGCTCAGCTGGCCATCGTTTGAATCGTTCAGATAGATCCACATGCAACAATGGAGATGTCATTGTAATAAGATAATAAAGTCCACATCATTTATGATCATTCGCTATTTCGCTTTGCTAAGACTTTAGTCTGAAAGAGTTTCTACGTTAGTTAGTAAGGCCGTTTGTGCCTCCGCCCACAACTATTGGTATTTCTAAAACGGCAAATATTAACTTTGCAAACGTATCCTTGGAACGATGGCAGCGATCGTAAGTTGCTCATAAAAACGTTCAACATAAGTTAAAAAACCAAAAAAAAAAAAAAAAAAAACAAAAAAAAAAAGCTTAAAAAATTAACTTTAATTAGCTTTAGAATATTTTTTGCAATAATGTGCATTTTATGCATAAACCTCATATTTGTTCGTTTAATGAATTTTTTCTTGAGCGACATTTTAACGCCGCTCTGCTTAGCATGGATTGCAAAAGAATTCATAAAAATGCAACAAAAAATTCATAAAAAGCCTAGAAGTGATTGTTGGTGGGTTTTGAAATTTTTCCTTTCAAGAGATGTTATCCATGATTATATGGATCTTTGACCTTTTTATCACCTTTAATAAGCGTTGGCAAAAAAATTTACTATTATTTATTATGTTTTATATTAAAGCTCAACATCATTGTGTTACCAAAGCATCATAAGGCATTATTTGCTTTTTATTTATTTATTTTTTTTTCACTTTCACTATCTAAACACAATCATTTGAAACATAAATATTAATTGTGTTCGTTGTTTCTGTTTCTATTTCCATATTTGTTTTATACTACGGTTATAAATAAGTGTAAAACAATCTTATAATCATCATGATATTGAATATATTTTTCAATCAATTTATTGCTGTAATGATAAACCATTTGACACCTAAACGAAAACCTTTATATCGTAGAAGCATGTAAACTGAGAGAAGAAAAAGAAAAACGTGCCGTCAAATAATTCATAAATTACTTCGTGAAGAAAAGCAAAGCGAAGAACGAACAAGCAAACCAAACGCATCCAACATGTTTTCATATTGAAATCTCACGAGTTTTATGAGTGTTCGCTAACAACTCAAGAGTCAGTCAGTCAGTCAGTCAGTCAGTCAGTCAGTTAGTCAATCAGTCAGTCCGTCACAGTTGACATGCAAAGCAGGTAAATACACGATTTGTTTCGTTCGTATATTTAAGTGAGTGTTTGAGTCTGCGTGTCTGTTAGGAAGTGTGAAGCCTTTGGTTTTAAATCAAATACTTATTATGCTATAAGCAAGTGATGGTAAAGTAGCTAAAGTAACATCAACTAAATTATAGAGTAATAATACTAGTAACAATAACACAACAATATTGTTGAACATAGTAATACCGAAAGAATATATAAATAAATAAATAAATACTCTACCGACTGCTGTGCATCTGAATTGACTGACTTTGAGATGATTAATAATTGCATGCTTTTGCATTCTGGCGCAGTTTGGTAACAGTAACAGTAACAGTAACAGTAATAGTGTAACAGTGTAACAGTGTAACCGAACGGAAAACAATAAACGTTTTCTTGCAAAGATCTTTTCCAAGGTTTCCTTTTACACGTCAACGAACAATGGGAATTAATTTTAATAAATTTGTTTTATTTCTTATTTTTCACACAATTGTTGCTATGTTTTTTTTTAAATTTTTTGTTACATTTTACAGAATATTACTGCTGTCGACGGCCATATTAGCGCCATGTTTAATAAATGCACATTTTCATCATTTCGGAGAGGCCATAAACACATCGCCATTGGGCTCAGAATGTGCGCTACTGCTCTCCGGGCCAGGACGATCCTCAGTCTATGATTACAATGTCAATTTGTTTCGCGGCACTTTGTAAGTATAATTATATCTTCAACATTTTATTTTCTTTTTCTTTTAAAAAATATTACGAAAAAAAAAAACTCGAAAAGCAACAATTCACTCTCATTACAATAATTAAAAGGAATTTGGCTTCTTCTTGTAATTCTCAGACTAATTAAAAACTTAACAAGCTACTGGTAATAAAGCCATTCACTCACTTTCAATGACTTCAGAACTGCATTTTTCGGAGACAGGCAGTGCTTAGAGTGGAAAATATTATGTAATAAAAAGTAGGGACCCTATAGTCGGCCCGATTTTTAGATATCCTACGCCGCTTCGCCTGGAACAGTTATTCACTTTTCTTGGTTACGCATTATTTTCTTGGATCATGTATACTTTTCGTGGAAGCCCACACGTTAGAGGAAGGCCGAAACATCACATGGCGTAATCCACATTTATCAAACTCAATTAACCTTGTAAAGATTTTGTTCATTTTCAGTTTCACTCATAAAAAACTAGAAATTGGACTTTTTTCTATATAAAGACTAGCTTATCATCATAACCCCTATATATTTGGTAGGGTCCGAAAAATAGACCTACGTAATCCAAATTCCCTACCCTTACTTTGCTTGCTAAATCACTACTATGGACAAATTTTCATCATTAAATGCTAGAAAGTAGAATTTTCTCATAAGACATCTTACATGGAGTGGAGTTCAAGGAGTAGACCCATCTGCTTCAAATTTAGTCCACTTCATTTTATGCCAAATTACTACCTTGAACAAATTTTCTTCATAAAACATCAACAATAAGACTTTTTTTATTAGCATTGAAAGGTCAGCATATCCTGAGAACTCTTATGTACGGTGATATCGAAAAAAATAGGCTTACGTTGTTCGAATTAGCAAGGTTGATTTCTATGTCAATTTAGTACATCAAATATTAAAAATCATTCCCTTTTATCATATAAAGATTCAGATAACTGGAGCATATTGGTCAATAAGTCCAGGAACTGACACATATATATCATCTCTTAACAAAATGTCCATACCATTGAGTGACAACTGTGAGAAAATTCCCTGTAAAAATACTAAGAGCTATTCTTGATAGTTGGATAGTGAAGTTGAACATGACGAAACGAAGTGTATTTATTAGTTTGAATGGAGATATGGGCCGAGGAAAACTTTCCTTCAAATGGATATCGCGTTTCTTCAAGATTGCAAAAAACGCACGGTGTGGTTACAACGGCCAAAACGCATGAATTGAAGTTTGAATTGCTGGCCCACCAGCAATCTGGACCAGGCCCTAACAACCACTATTTGTTTATAAATTTTGAAAGCTTGCTCTAGGGAACAAGCTCAGAATTAAGTTATTGACGTTGAAATCTAGTTTCAATTTTTTGACCAAGCATTCTATTAAAAAATGTTTTCATTATTTAGTCCCGAAACTTATTGACCAACGATTAAAATAAAATAAATAAAATTCATGCCTTTCGACTCGTGCATTTGAATGACAATGAGGCTGTTAAGGCAACAACACGCAACAATTCATTAGGATTTCCAGTGGCACCATTTGAGGTATGTGCCGCTGTTGTAGTATCACTTGGCGTTACGTAATACGCACGCGCACATTTCGACTAGTTTTGAGACGTTAAAGGGATTTCAAATTAAACACCAATTTTATCGTCAACGCACAATCATTATATGGCTATTTAAGGTAAATCTAGTTCATAGTTGAAATTGCTGTGTAATCCGATAAAGAGAAAAAAAAAAGACAAAAGGAGAGGGCCGAAAATAGAGATAGATAAGAAACAAGAGCAATTAAAAAAAAGCTGCTTAAATAATGCGCAATAAAAATACTGCATGAGATAGATAGACCGACAGATATATAAGCAATTACGAGAGCGGACGCCGCGCGTGTCAAGCAAACATCATAAAACAATTTTCGTAAACTATTTGAGACAAGTTATGTGTCAACAACATCAAGCAATTGCTACATGCGTTGATTTCTAAACAGTTCATGAGGGGTAGTTTAAGCTTAATAACGGTAACGGTGTGCATCTGTGTGTGTGTGTGTGTGTGTGTGTGTGTGCGTGCGTGTGCGTATACATAATAAATAGAAGCATTTGTCGTTGCATAAACAGGATTAACTTAATAGCTTCGCATAACGCTAGGCGCACATGCGTACGTCCGTACGATTGTAAATTTTTGTGTATTTTATACAAACTTCAAGTTGAACGCTAATAAATGCCAATCAATTACCCTTCAGTTGTGAATAGTGGATGTTTATGACGAAAACACTTGTATTTCTTAATTTTATTCAATTGCATGTTTTTACATGTTCGAGGTCACATTTTAACTCTTTTCATTTATTTATCTTTTTGTTTTTATTTTTTTTTTTATTTTCTTCTCTTTATTCATTTAATTTTTATTTTATTTTTACAATTTCCAAAAAAAAAAAAAAAAAAATATATATATATATATATATATGTTTTCTTGGTTTTTCCGGTATTAAATATTTCAAAGATTTCATTTATGTGCATTCGTATCAACTGATACATATGTGTGCGTGCGTCTATGCTTGTATATATGTGCGTGCAGGTATTTCATTAATTTAAATTACGTATTGGTTGTGTTACTGTTTTTTATTAAAACTTCCTGTAAGATCGGGTTTCACTCGATGTATAAATATTTTAGTTTTTTTTTTCGGCAATTTTTTTCTGTCCTATCAGATGTTTGGATATATTAAGTTTATCGTACTGGTACTTCACGCAAAAAAATGATCCCACAAACTAGATCAATAACTGCAGGAATAATTTGAAATCTGAATGTTATGCGCCTTTGTTAGTTAGTTGTTAGCTGCCCCGTCCAAGAGAAACCAAAAAAGTGAAGCAGAGATGTCAGAAGGCTTTGTGCTCTGTTTTTTTCTTTTCAGATGAAAAAATGCAGCTTGCAAATACGCCTACACGTAACTTGATGGGTATCCAAAATTCGCTTTAAGGCGGATAACCACTTTATTACTTGTTTTCTTTTTTTTTTATTATTTTTTAACATCCATTTTAAGTTAAATCTTATTTTAATTGATCGTAAAGAAACAAATCAACAAATATAAAAACATGTGCGTGTATTCATGTTATTCTCGGATGTCGTAATATACGAAAACATAACCAGCCTCAACCAAAGTTTAACTTGATTTTCTACATTAAACCGCCTCACAGGCATCAGGCCACCAACACCATCGCCCATTATTATCGTCGTCGTCATCATCATTATTGAGTGCGTACGTTTTCTGCTATGCATGGGTGTTACCGGCACCTGTAGTCACAACTACTTCGATCCTATACAATAACAACGACAACAACCACCAGAAAATATAAACGTATCATTCTCTTGTATCTGCCTTGTTGTTGATCAACCTGCCAAAGTAATATGATTATATGGACCCCTGTTATGGACAAATGAAATATTTACTGTATGTACGTATACGCACTTGAGTGCTTGTCAAGTTCAAGCACTTTTTTCTGCACAAAATAAAAGACAAAAAAAAACAAAAAGCAAAACTAACTAAAAATACATAAATCTGTCAGTAATCACAGGAAAAAGTTATTATTACTTTTTATGTGTGATATATGGATATAAACATACTCAGCCATACAGAAGTTGGCCTTAGTATGTAGACATTAGAAAAGAATGGTTTAGAGAGAAAACGAGAGGTCATGATACGAAAAGGCAACTACTTAGCATCAAAAATTGGAGGTGAGCAAGGCCGATTACCGAATACCCTTCCCATTTTATTTAAAATATTTACTTATCTATTTCGTACTAAAATACCAAACATTACACTTTATCACGCTGCGACAACTTACTTCTTATGTGAACCCTCCCTTATACTGAGAATTGTCCGAAAAGTAGGCCTATATAATATGAAGAACTTTTATCGCGATCTCTAATCTCTAGTTTTCGCCAACATTTACCCTATGACCACATAACCTTTTCTTTCTCTCTTAAAAAACCTAACTCCTTATAAAAACGTTTATAAGAGTTTATAGTGATAATTAAAATAACAATCCCTGCCATGTTCCATATTTCCCGAATCCGTTTAGCGTACTAAGCGATTGGTTTCTATCAATTTTTGTCGGGAATAGTTAAACAGAAACTTTTATTTTTTATAAAGTGGATATTAATACATCATCGTAATGAGTTTCATGAAAGTATCCCAAAAATTATGGCCAACAATACGGACAGAGAAAATGATTTTGAACAGTTTGTAATAATATAAGAGCATTGGATAGCAGATGGATAGCCATTTTGGGCCTCTTCTGGTCTCTTTGCTTGTACATGACCTTCCTTAATATATTCAGAATTCTACAATTCTAGTATTTTCAGATGAAAATCTAGCGATTGGCTTATATGTAAGCATCATTTGCAGGATGATTGGAATAATCTGGTCACCTGGCCGGAAATTAACGACTTACGAGCAAATGTAAGCATTTGCCATTGTTCTCGATAAGCTTGCTGCCTATGTCGTACGTACGTTCTGGAGTGTTTACCGTACTTAGAAATCATCCTTGGCGCGAAGCTGAAGGTGACCGTGCATATTGAGGATTCTGTTAATAAAACTAAATCTCTTCTGAGTTTCATTAAAAGGGGGTCTAAATAGTTTGATGATCAGATTATTAGACCAATCCTAGAGTGTTTAGTCGTGGTGTCGATACCTATGTTATGGTTGCTACCTGGACCTTATTGAGTCCGTCGAACGTCAATTTCTACTTTGCTAACTAGCTTTGCTCTCTAACGTTTTGCGTTGCGTAGCCCGGCTTAGTATCCGTCAGTGGCGCTAAGCCCGTACAAAAACAGGTTGAAGCTTCTTAATTTACCAACGCTTCAGTCAAAAAGGGAAATGTTCGGGCATAGTACATATTGTTAAATAAACCACGGGTGATATTTCCACTTCGCCCTTATTGGATCACGACTCCTTCAATGTTTCGTCAAGGATTTTAAGACCAAATGAATTTAATATACGGCCTTCTATAATGTCATTGTAACGACGTTAGACAAGCAATAATTAGGAGGTTTTCAGATACGGATCGGCAAACGCTTGCACAGCGTACAATAAAGTAAACATTTTTTAATTGTTTTTTTTTTTTTAAATTAAATTACTTTGAGTTACATGACTCATTTTCAGAAGTCTGTATGTGTAAACAAGCGCAAAAAGGTGGCAGTGCAGACTCCGAAAATCCGAGGGACAGATCCATTCTATTGGTAACCTCTCCAAAAACAACGAGCGATAGTTTGACAGGACTTATGGGTTGGAAGGAGAATCGCTCCTCGAAAATGCTACCCATTTGATGTTTTTCCTTCATCCTAAAATTAATGCTTAGGGTGTGGCGGACATTTACTTTCATCAGAATGATGCTAACTGCCATATATTGCCTAAAAACAGAGATAACTTTTGTCGTTGAAAAGCCCTACATATATCTGATCTCGCAACATAATTTTCAATATTGATAGACAAACACTTTCATTCTTTCGCTTCCTCTACACATTCAAACCTGACAATCTTTACAAACGGTTGTTTGAAATGTATTTTTTGAATGTTGTTAAAACCCGAACAACAATTGGTTATGGCACAAGTCGTGGGCACTTTCCCTTCATTGAAATAATTTAAAAAAAAAAAAAAAAAAAAAAAGTAAAGAAAACTCGCTTTCTACGCAATTGTTGTAAGTGAACTGGTTGGTCGGCATCTTTGCAAAGCAATAAAATAAACAATTACTTTTTAAGGAAAAGCATAGCAAGAAAATGCATTTTCAATGTAAACCGAATACAAAATTAAACGTTTTCCGAACACACAATTTTACTATAAAATCATAAACATGTTCGCTTAGCGTGAGTTCACCCTGAGGTCTACTATCGGTCTGCAAATTGTTTACGATATTTTAAAGCTTTCATAGTCTTATAGGCAGAGCAGCAACAATAAATAAAAAAGGTGAAGGTTTTTAAAATTTATGCACAAAGGAAATATTTATACTTATAACTTTACTAACAAACATATAAACGTACAAATAATTGCTAACAAAGACAACTCACGACCATTTATTTATTTATTTATGGAAGAAACTAGATTTTTGTTAATAGTAACAAACCAGAGGTCAATATTATTTCAAGTAGCAATTGACATTTTTGGCCATCGATCATGATGAACACGATCGGTAAGCCAATGACTATTAAAAAAAATAAAAATAAAAAAAATTAAGAAAACAAATAAAATAACCTTAAAGCGAAACATTGACATTTAGAAAAGTGGTAAAGATTTCAATAAGTTTTTTAAATTTTATTTAGTCTTTTTTTTGCTTTTTCTCCGTTTAATAAGAACATTTGGAAGTTGAAACACCAACGCAAAATCTGCAGTGAACGACATAAATATATTGTATATGAATAAATGAAAAATATTTTCATTGATTTTTCTATGCATAACATGTGTTTCCTCTGTTTAGAAACTGCGCTGACGACAAGAGAGACAACAAGCTTTAGCATCGTCATCGTCATCATTATCATCATTTTAATGATCATTAAAAGCATAATAATGATTGCAAGATATTTTTTGTTTTAAATCTTTAAGCATATGTTACTATCATGTGATGTAATATAGTTTTTGTATAACTTTGTAGTAACACATACACGTACACTTACACATATATGTATATCTGATGTATTTTCGACACTCGAACTCAACTGTTATGTCTTTCAATTTGTTGTCGTTCATATCATATATAAATAATATTAAAAATAACTCTAGTTGCTGTTGTTTTTGTTGCTGTCGGCTCGGTTACTGACACTCACGGTTTATGCAATTATTTATATATTTTCTTAAGATTATAACATATGTAAGCATATCTCGTATTACTTAGCGCAACATCAATTTACATATATATACGCTTGCAATGCTATGTAGATGTGGTTTTAATTTTCAACTTTTATGTTTTTCAATCATATTCCGCACCTATAGTTAAACTTATAGCTCCGGGTTGCACGAACGTCTGATGATACCATCTGTTTGTATCCAAGACAACTACGTATATAGAAAGAGGAAGTTTAGCTGCATTGTTCCCTTAACTTCAATTTTCTACTTACTGATATCACCCTCTTCTACTAGTGCCTCAAAGCTCGAACAATGGAAATAGCATTCGGGTGGCGGGGCTAATAGCCAACGTTTGCTACCCGCTAACTGAGCTTGCCAAGATGGCAAACGTACATTATCTACCTGAAATTATTTGAAATAAAAATCGCTTCTCTGCTGATTCGTCTTTGCCTTTCGTCGAAATTGTTAGCCTTCAATTCACATGTCAGCTTAGGAAAAATGACTCCATCACTTTGCATTATTTCTGATCAGTCGAAGTAAGCCTAATCGTAGGAAGGCGCAGTAGTGTTCCTTTTGCTACCTTTTTTCTATTTTGTCTTCGTCTTTTTCTTAATGTTATTTTTCCTTCGTCTTGATCTTAGACTACACTCAAATGTGTCGTCACGCTACAAAAGCCTTTGAAAATTAATACCGCGATATTTGGTTTCCATCCGCGTTTTCGTTTGTGAAGCACATTGGTGGAAAAATTCCACCCACATTACCTCCCCTTCTATTCTGCCTTTACATTAATCGTCGTCCATAAATTTTGTTCATCTTCTTCATTATCTGCAACCATCATCTCAACTTACGTGTGTGTGCACAACAAAGACTTTCTGTGCCCCCAAAAAATTTATATATTTTGAAACTGTTGTTGTAGAAAAAAACTATTGTCGCTCAAAAGTCCTTTCCGTTTCTATACACGCATCTTCAATCTTTGCTGTTTCCGATCTCGCCTTCATCTCTGCCTGTTCATCCCAACTACCATATAGTTACTTAAGAGGGCACATATTATCGTCCTATCTCTTTTTTTTTCGCCTTTAAATGCATTTTCGTCCGCCTGTATCTTGATCCTGCTTGCAGACGTTGGCACCTTTGTTACTCTTGTCAATTCTGTCTAGGGCGTTATTTTCTAGAGAAAGGCAGACAGACACAAAGTAATATCGCTTATTTCTCTTTGCTTTACTTTTTTCCGTTTTCTTCACTCTCGTCTTCCCTCGGTCTTTATCTACATTTGCAGGACATGTCGTTCACATATAAGATACCACTTTCTAGACGTTACGGGTAAAAAAAGGAAGCGTCGTCACAAAGTCGTCCTCTTTTTTTCTATCCTTCTCGTCAGCTTCGTCAAACTCCACCTTGCTTCCAAGTCTCAACTTACATGCATTTGTGCGCCTAAGCCTTCTGTGCCCATGAAAAACCAATCTATAGGACTACTTTCTGACAATTCCGGTAAGAAATACGGACGTCCATAATGTTGGCGAAATTCCTCTGCTGTTTCGCCATTGCAATTACTCCAACCGAAATACCAGGGCTCCGGTGACTCTCCTCTCTGCTTAGCTTTGTAAAACTCGACTCTTTCAGCGGGCATATCTAAAGCCTCATACAGATGACGAAAACCCGTGTTGTACGGTAAGAATTGACAATCCAGCACTTTTTCTCTGTTCTTAGCTCGATTATAAATATCACGAAAGTACCAATAGTTGAATTTCTTAAAGAAATAAGAAATTCCTGAATCAACAAACAGTGGATTTCTGTATATTTTGGAAGTTACCTCCAAAGCTGTCCAATTTGTTGTAGCATCTTCAACAATAACCGGTCTACCAGAGTAAGCGTATCGTTCAGTGAATTCTTCAATGCTTATATCTCTTACATGTTCCATATGTTTGACTTGTTTGCAAAACTCACAATTCTCGGGAGGACGAAAAGCGTAACGCATTGCTTGTGGCATTAATAGCGAACAATGCTATAATTTTAAACAACTTTGAGATTTATTAACAAACTCTCTACGGCTTTACTAACCTCAGTACGCAAATGGCCATAATAGTAAATAAGAGCATATATGAGCAGAGATATTATCAGAATTGCTTTAAAATAATTCCGTTTCTTTGGTTTGCAGTTGTCGTGTTCCTTTAAAAACTCTCTTACACATTTCAATTGATTTACTTTGACGCCTTTTGCTTCACATTTTTTCAATAAGTTTTTTAATTGTTGCTGCGCGCAAAACATATTCAAGCCCGTTAGTTGAACTAAACTAAATCAAAACCGAAACAAGACTGAAGAGCAGGACTAAAGTGATACATAAGGGAAGCTGATAAACAACACGACACGCCGAAGAATCCTTTGAATTATTGATAATTTTATTATCTGATTGAGCGCAGGGAGCATATGTTGTTGTGTGAAAAGTAACAATGAATTTAGTCTGAATGTAAAGTCTGTTTATGAAATGATAAGACTTGAGGAATTGATTTTCATTTTAATTTTTCTTTTCTCTTTTCTTCCCCTTACAGACATCCTTTTACTACAGACTCTACTTGCATTACTTATGACGCTGTTAATGCGGCCTATTTGGATGCGCGTAAAAGAATACGTAAGCAAAAGAATCGTTTCACTTTTTTTTCCAATTTATGTTGATTTATGTTGATAAACACTACTAACCGACGCTGAAGAGAACATTATTTATTACCCTGATAACATTAGAGTTTATAATCTACACGGCTGACAGTACAGCGTATAAAGCGTTAAGAATACACGCAGATAAGACTAGATTTACTCTCTAAATCATTTTGAAACTCTCTATGTACGTGCGTCCGTCTTTTCGACCCATAGATCGCCACTTTCGCATTATCCTAATGAAATTTGGTACACTGAAATGTCCTGGCGCAAATAAGAATTCTTTGAATAATGAACTGGATTGGATTGGTTTTGCGAAGTTTCCCAGGAAAATGCCGTTGTTTTTCAAACATCCTTGCAAAATGCTTTGGACAGTTTAATAGCCGGCCTTGTTCCTTCTAACGCCTTATGATACTCCACTGAAGCCTTGAGAAACCACAAGTTGCCCGTATGCCTGTAAACAGTTAATTGCATACGATCTGTGTAAATATATACGTCATAATCCATCCATCCGTCATTGTCCGTCCATCCGTCATAGTCCGATTTTTTCATAAAACTTTATCACTACGAACATATATTTATATCGCAACCAAATTTCATATTACATGTACTCTGTATTTGACGAGTGTGCGGAACATCGCTAAGAAGGACGACACAACTCAACTGGTTAAGTAAACTTGTCTAACTGACTCGCTACATCCATCGATCTTCTTTTCCACTGTTATTGGGTTAAAGAAAACCCGTTAAATGCAAGGTTTCAGCTTCTATATTCGCTTTTCAAACCAGAGGTATAACAAAATATAAAATAAACTCAGTAGAAAAGTAGATTTTAACCCTGAGAACACCAATGCCGTCATATAAACCTAATTGTGGACTGCTGCTTACTGCGTTTAATTCCGCGTACATGGCACGAAAAAATCGAACTTACTTAAACAGTTGATGTTTCCTACTGCTTTTGGCTTCTTTTATCGCGGTGTTACACTTACACATGCTTCCATGACTGAACTCTTTCGCATATCAAGTTGAATAGTTTTAAGGAACAGTTTAATATGGATGTAACAAGAATAATTAGGAATCGACCAAGAACTCTGAGAGTGTACTTAATTTTTATTATAATGATTCACGCCTCACGCTTCCTCTATAAATACCTCTAAGAACCATTAGAACCCTTATGAATTATTGCGATCGAAAGAAGAATTTACTTAACAAGTTGAAATTTCTTACAACCACTCTTGATTTCTATTATGGCCTTGTTACGCTTACAGACCCTTCTATGACTGAACTCTTTTCCATATACAATTGAATGCTTTTACTCTCTCTCTCCGTACCTATATAAAATTATACGCGTCCAGGAAGGCTGCGGCTGTAATTAATTTTTGCTTGGATGGATGATTGCTGCAAATTTGATTAAGTTTGCGTATATTTTATTTATAATTAAACATGAGTTATTTGGGTGATTAGATTTTTTAAAGCTTTCGCTTTACTGCGCAAAATTGGGTCAAAAAAATGTATTGCATATTTCATGATTTTCCAAGTAATCCCATAGCGATAGGCATGTTACATGATGCTTGCCTATAGCTGCCACCTGTTCCAAATATTTCATTAGCAAATTATAGGTTAGCTTAAGAAATGTAAATTAAAAATTTTATATAAACTACTCGTGTAAATAAAACATGATGAAAATTGCAATTTGTGGTAAATGATGACGGCGGGGTGGAGGGAGGAGGGGGGAGGGTTTTTTTTAAAAGATGAAATCTGAAATGGTTTTTCTATTATGTTTTTTTCACGTTTGTCTTCTTCTTCATTTAGATATTTCGCAGCCAAAGGGTGATTGGAAGACAGAAGATATAGCTACCGTAGGCGAGCTGTTATTGGATATTTCTATACAATTGGCGAGAACGTAAGTCTATGAAAATTATTTGTTTTTTAAGCAATAAATTAATAAAACTTATAAATAATAAAATTTGTTTTATGTTTATGCTTAAATCATTTATCACTTATCTGGCCCATAATATTTGTCAGGTCGACTAGGCAGGCAGCGTATATTTTTTATGTATATGTACCCATTATTTTTATATAAATTTATCTTTAACGTATCTAAGGCAAGTGTTGTTTGCTAGCTCGTTACTGCATTTATAGCACATTGTTGTAATGTTTTATATACAAATATATACATATGCAATATGTTGCAAGCCCACAGGCAGTAAATTTTGTTCAAATAGTATCAATAAAAATTTTTTGAAAGTTTCGCTTTTGTCTATATATATTTAACTTCATATATAGAAAACTTTTCAAAGATAAACTTACGCGTTTTGTATTACAAGTTACCATTAAATTTTTTTTTCTCTTTTTGCTCTTGCCAGAAGTTCACAAACGAACTTGCATGTTATAGCATATAATGGAAATAGAATTTTTTTAAAATGACTAAAAATTATCCTCAGGGAATATTAGTTGTCTATGGCGTTAGTTTATTAACACTACAAGGTTTTCTGTTGTTAATTATAGATAAAACAAAGTTTGCGCAATTACAATTAACTTCTGCAGTTCACTTCGAAATGGTCTTGATTGCTATCATTACTAAATTGTAGTCATATATATATATATATATATATATATATATATATTGTAATATTTTTTGGGGTAAGTCAAACCTATTTTCAAACTAATTTAGCACAACTAAAATGATTGTGCCATTGCATGAGCCTAATAGACAACTTTTCTACAAAACTAAACCATTATTTACAAATTTGTATCGAGCTTAGTCTTTTTTCTAACAAGATTTTTAAAGCTCCAATGTCTTCATATCTGCAAACTTTAAGCGTTCAGGCTTAACGTCTTGTGGAGAAGTAAGAGCCTTACGAAATAGTGAATAGATACATGGACGGGCGAACGGAAATAAGGACAGACTCTTGAATAGTCAGATGTACAGACCAGCAAGCAGCGGACAAGCAGAAAAGAGGCGGAAAAAGGACAGACCTATGCGCGCACTTACACACACATAAGAGAGACTCCTGGGCGAGCAAACAAGTTGAAAAAGGCATAAAGAAATGGCCGGACATGGGGATAGACAAATGGACAATGGAAGACAAATATCATAGATAGCAGGAGAGGAAGGAAGACGGACGCGCTACACACGAGCTGACGTGGCGACAAATGCAGATCTAATGCCAGATGAGAAGAAAAACGCCAATGTCATAATGGTATACAAACAAATGGAGAAGCAAACGAGCATGATTTATCGAAGCAACCGCTGATTGATTATGAGAAATAATGTCCAAGTGTTAGTGAGACAGTATTAATATGCTTGCATCTAACTCTTAACTATTTGGGTAACGCTGTCTAACCTATTTTATAGGTTACAGTTAAATAGAACATTTTGTGACATTTAATTGCTATAAAGAAAAATGTGTGCTTATGTGTTGCTGATTTTCATATAATTTGTGTTATTTTGAAATTGATTGAGTGGTAAGTGTATCCATTGCATAAGATACATGGAACATTTTGAAAAGTGTTGAAAACTTTTGTACACAACAGAAACATACCAGTAGAGCAGCAGTAGATACATAATTAATTTTATAATTACAACTAAATTCGAACAACAATAGCGAATTATAATGAAATCAATAGTAATTGGAAATAAATAAGTTTTAAAATCGTTATAGTTGTTTGCTTACTCTTTGTTTTACTGCTTACAAACGGTTTTCAAGCATATTTCGGGTCGAGTTAATACTTGACATGAAGGAAAATAAATTCGCTATACACTGCTTACTGAGTCATGCACCTTATGACGCTGTGTCATGATGTCAGTGTTATTAGCCCAATCAATAAATAAGTTTTTGATGGTTTTAAAAAACCTTTGAAGGGAATTTTTGATCGAAATCCGATCAAAATATGTTGAAACATATTTTATAATAGCAGCAACAACACAGAAAAGCTGATTTTTGGAATTATACTCCCTTATAAGAGTAGTTGTCTGTCTATGTGGTAGGATACAGCTCTTTATGCCAATTTTTACGACTGTGAGAAGTTCTTCTTTCATATATACCCCTGCTGCGATTCAGCATCTATCAGGTGTGGATCGACTTTTTTAGAAGACGAACATCGATGTTTGAGAGCATTTGTTAGGTTGCGGCTTCATCGCCTCAAAATATTACCTCTTTAGATGTACGCACGAGCATGAGCTATCTGCTTGTACACAAAGCCGACCCTATGCTAAAAAAATGGCAAACTCAGGATACTTTATCGTCCGGGTTAATTTGAAGGAAAGCACTGCTGCTTCATCTATGGTGCGCGCACCATGAAACCATGAGATATATTAGGCAAATATTAATTTCGGCTGCTCCGCTCATGCTTCGATGGCATCGAGAAAGCAACAGGGATTCAAGCACTGATGTGAATCGGTAACCTATTGTCCGTCTAATCAAAATTTCCATTTATAATTCATTTTGTGGATAGCCTCAGAAGACCACTGAACTTTTTCGAATGGCACTCACATTTACCCTAAAGATGTAATGGCTGATTCGAGTTAAATGAAATCTTAAATAAAGAATTTTTTGTCATTAAATAAAGCCTATCTTTAAATAAAGCCATTTTCGATAAAAAAAAATCTTTCAAAAGGGAATTGTTTCTACAACACTTCTCTATAATAACGCTAAAGGTGACCTCAAAAGTGTATTCTTTGTAACAGTATGACAACACTGGTCTATTGTCAATAAGAAATGTCAAATATTAATTTATGTTTTCCTTTTTATTTTCGCAAATTTTGGTTTTAATAGGGGTTTTTTCGCCACTCATCTAAAGGCAAACTCCAAAGACTTTTTAAATGTTAGTGATTTTTCGAAGAAAAAAAAAAAACTCCAATAATCTTAAAAACAATCTCCTTCAGTTACTTGTTAAATAATATTACATCACAGTTTTGCTTTGATTGGAGAGAAAGAAAAAACTTACAGTCTCTTCTTCTTCGTCTTCGTCGTCGTCATGATCGTCGTTGGCTTCTTCTTTTCCAATGCAAGCAAAAACCTTTCACTTTTATTTCTGGAAGATGAAGTAGATCCACATTTTTGACTTGCAGCACACTTTTTATTTATAATGACGTTTGAAATTTATTTACAACTAAACTAAAACTAGTAAACTAGTTTTGCTTTTCCAGTTTAAAAAAAAAAATCGCTGGTAAGAGATGCGCACAGATCTTCGCTGAGATAATTATAAATTAATATTTAATAGGGTTTCATTAAAAGGTGTCATAGTCACGTTTTTATGATCTTTAATTGTCATGATTGTATGAACAACACCACCAGCAGCAGTGGCAGCACAAGCGTATGGAAATATATTGCATGCGATTGTTATATAAAATATGGTAACATGTCACGTGCTAAACAAAGTCTTTATACTCCTATTACTATTTATGCACTATGTGCATACATACACATTTATGCACATAGGTGTGTATTCACCTACGGAGGTGTTCTTTTTGAGGCACGATTTTCTTATTTTTCTTGAAAAAATTGTTACAATTAAATTGATTGAAAACATGTTCCCCAGCATATACGTTGCGCGTTACATAAGTAAAAACTGGGTTTCTCCGCTTGTGTTGAATTCGAGATGTGCTCGAGGGGCTTGTATCATTTATACAAATGTTTTAAGACTTTCGTTTTTTCTTTTTTGTTTTTTCTTTTTTCTTGTCTTAATTTATTGTTCGGTTTAAGAAAGCTTAACGGGTCCGCTATACTAGTTCATACTAGATTTTTCTTCTGACATTCTTCTAGGACACCAAGCTTTAAAGAGTGAGAAATTTAAGAAGAAGAAATTGATCGCCTTTTTTTACTAATTATTACTTTTTTATTAGTCATTAGTACAACGTCGATCATTCAATTCAGTACAACATATCGTTTATGATGCCAGAAGAAAGTATAGCTCGTAGATCCAACAAACTGCATATATCTCTTCAACCAACCTTCAAATTTACAGTAAGTTATGATAACTGAGTGAAGCTCTCGTTTAAATAACATTTAAACCTATTTTCTAATAAAGCAATGGCCAACTTTCGCTCCCTTTGCCTTACCGCTTATGTTAGATTAGATTAAAAGACACGCTTTTTGGAGAGAAAACCTTAAACATTAGAATAGAAAGTATTCTTAAGGGCACTCCCTACAACCACATTAAATTTGTCCATAAGCTATTTCAACATTTTGAAAGTTGCGGGGGCATATAAAACTTTGGCTTCTGTTATAAGATGCGAATGAGCGAATGAATAACATATTCAAACTACTGCTCATTCATAGCTGCACATCTGCGGAATATGAATTCCGTGCTGAGATTTTTTCGGTTTCTTGTTCGCATAGCCCGCCTTCGAAGCAGCGTGCTTATACGAGTCTTTGTCGTCGTTTCTAATGTCCCCCTATTCAAGTCGAACGTCCGCAAACACACTGCTCACTTTTCCGGCTTCCTCTGCATTTTAACTCCTTCTGCGCCTTATCGTGTTTGCACGTGTGTAGGAGAGATCCTTTGGATGGTCGGTAATTAAGAAAGGAGGCAACGCATTGATTTGTTCTTAGACTAGCAACGTAGAGAGTACAACTCACTTTTGCCACGATAGATAAGTGGAATGTTATTAAGTCGAATGTATGTTTCAACTATCAAAACTGGAGCCGACTTATTGCTAATTTTTACAACATTATACACAACCTTTGAAGAACATTTCTAGAGCGCTAACAGAGAAATAATTTCTTTCTGAGCTAACGAATGCAATCCTTGCGAGGTACTGTACATGCCTTTGAAATCGTCTAAGGGTAATGCTTAGGAACCGTGTCCTCCTTTGCTTTATCAGATGGATCGGTCAAATTTTCATCTGCATAAGTAAAGCGTGCAGATCGTTAAGAATGAGTTTCAATCTCCAGAAAGAAGCAACGTTTGCCGTTAAAAGATTTATGACTAAGGAGACATTTCCTTGTAAAATGTGTGGGACACTCTCTGGCCTTAGTCCCCAAGCATGCGTTTAACCCAATCATCAGAATTTTTCGTGTTTATAACCGCAGTTATTTCTCACTCATATATTGCGGTAAACTGTTGTTGTTAATAACAATGACGTTAAAGCGCCTATGAGCAGAAGACTGTGGCGCAAATGTTTAGTAATTTTTCTTTTAAATGTGATTAATGGATATTTTCTCACTATTATGCAAATGTTTGGTTTCTTTTCTTTTTTTTTGTACCTGTCAAATTTTTCCGCACCTTACGTTGGCCTAATATTTTCCAGCTTAGCTGCTTATAATAATTTACACAATCATGGCCTAATAATAATGTGAAATTTAGCAGATTATTGCATTTTAACCATTTATCCTCTTAATAGGAGCGCCCAGCTTTAATTGTGCGTAAGTGTGATTGCATAACAAAGACAAAGAGCTAATTATAATTTTATTGATTGGCATCTAATAATTAAAAGCAGGAAAATGAATGAATGTCAATCTAAATCTTTTTAAATGCAACCAGAGTGCCTTGTCTGCGCGATTTATTTAAACAAACTCATTTTAAGCGAATACATGAAAATTCGTGTTGTGGACAAATTCCAAGTAATTTTACAACGAATTGAAAAATTATTTTTTCTGCCTTGAAAAATTTATCCCATGTTGTCGCATACTTAGCTTGAGTTAAAATGAAGCGTCACTATCACTATATCTCAGTTCAGTTGGTGTTCGTACTTAATATTTTGTTCACCAAAATCAATCGTCACACAATGCAAATATTTCAAGGCCATCGTAAACTGATATTTATCATTTAAAAGACGGGAGATTTTCGGTAGATTAGATTATTCGAGAATGATTACAATTGCTTTGGAAAGTATTGAAAAAGCAAATCGCGCTTGAGAACTTAACCTTGTACGAAAACATGCATTAAGGTACACACTTTCATAACGTGCTGCTATAACTTGCTGAACAACTTTCAAGGCAATGTTTTAGCAAAATTTCAGATCTTAATTCTTCTTTAAACTTAAGATTATCAATGGACATAAACATGATTTTATTCTAACATGATTTTCGTTCAATATGATCTATAAAAATAAATTACATTTTTTATACACGGTCTGGTTTAATTTAGCACTGTTAAACAATTGATTTAAATTTTAAACTTACTTTTCATTATTAAATGTAAATGATTTGTTGTGCACAGGGAACAAAAACGCCGGGTACATATGGAAAGACAATACTCTGCATGCTGCTTAAGAAGACGGCAATCCCTCGTTATTTTCGTTACTTCCTAACATAATTTTATACAGATTGCTTTACACAGTCTTCTATGCAGTGTGAATATAAAGCTAAGAGCTAGAGCTAGAGCTTCTTTTTGCTTTGGACTTATTCTAATTGATTTTTAATTTTTAAGGAACGTGTCACACGGATGCAAGCTAGGAATATATGGTTGAAGTTTTAGTTTCTTGTATCATTTTTGCAATTGTAAGAATTCCAACCAGAATTTATAGATAACAATACACGAAGTTTTCAAAAAAAAAAAAATAGGTGTCTTCATATTTTTCTCCAAAAATATAATATTTAGTTGTTTACCAATCTTTCTTGTATCTATTTTATCCCCTTCAAAGTAATCCCCTTTAGATTTTAAAGTGCACTTCTAATGTGCCCTTTTCGATATGGCCTTGAGCTCTTCCAGCGATACGGCCCTTATCTGCTTAATCGTAACAAAATTCCGTCCTTTCAACGTCGTAACCCTACGCGAATGTTCCCTCAGCAGTTGTGACCCTTTCGAGCAAGTTTGGAACGTCGTTGACGACATTTACAGCTCTTGAGCGATGCCTACGCGGCGATTCTTTGGATCAAAATGTAGCATTTTCGAAACAAACTTCGCTGTCACACTTTTCATGCTGAAAATATCCGCAAAAATTGCATGGCATGAGCCAACCGAGCCGACCGGCAACGTACTCAGCAACTTCTTGACGATTCTCCAAAGTGATTTTCTTCACTGCTGAAACCTTTTCATCGGTCCTCGACGTGCTGGGGCGTCCAGGGCAGGCATCTGCATTAGCGCTTTCTCGCCCTTCTGTGGCGGACTTGTAGCAGTTAAAAACATTTTTTGGCTCAAAGTAGACTCCACACGGTCAACGTTTCAAATAAGTTGAAGGACTTAATTTTATTTTTCACTAACAATTTAATACAAATTCTTTGATCCATTTTATTCGATACCAAAAAATCGTCAAACGCACCCGAACAGGTCTTAACCTTTAAGTATGTTCAAAACAAGCTGAAAATGCAAAATAGCTGATAAAGTCAACATTTGTCGGGGATATGTGTACCAATATCACAAAAGTTAAACAGACTCAGAAATACACATAACCCAGAAAAGCTTTCACGTGTAGTCACGAGCTAGCTGCCAGTTTGGCAGCTAATGAACCGAGAAAACTCTGGCTGGCCGAACCTTTTATATCCCCCTTCCAACTTTATCTGTATCTCTAAAAAACGAAACATTTATATACATCGGGTGGGCTTGGCAGATTTCTCCACTTGTTGAACACATCATGCGTACTATACATGGGGAAATTTTTGTCGTTGCGTCTATTTACAATGGCAAAACAACAGAATTTTTTTTTGGTCTTGGAAGGAAAAGTGTCCTCAGCTTAAATTGTACTGTAGATTGACCGATTTAGCTCATTGCTAAATTAAAGCTGCTCGCAAGAGCTTTTTGCATAAATTCGGGGGAATGTTTACAACAGACATATGGACCTGTTTAGACCAACGCTTGATGTTGATCAAGAATATATAATGTATACTTTAGAACGGCTTTTGAAACTTCATTCTGCTTGCTGAAAGAATTTTCATAAAATGAAAACACACAACCGTACGGTGGAAGGTATAACGAAAAAAAAAGAAGAGAAACGAATCAGAAGAAAACCCATTAATGAGTTGAACAATTTTATAGCACGTTAGCATGATTCAACGTTTTGTAGTGTTTAGTGTAATTGATGATTATAGTGATGATGTTTGCGATGTTATGCGTTATACAACACAAAAATTACATGACGATTAAACACTAAATGCTTGCGCATGTCGTGTGCTTAATGTTCACTCATTCATGCATGCATGCATGCCGCAAAGTGTTCGATGGAAATATTACCAAAATATTTCTAACTTATTTTTCATATTTCTTTTCGCCAACGACCAACGAACGAACAAAATATGCTATAAAAGTCTCAATAAATTAATAAGCGACGTTACAGTGAAAGTGTTACAACATTAGTTAGTTTTAGTTTTAATTTTAGTCGAGATTTTGTTTTTTTTTTTTTTTGATTTTTATCATTTTTTTATTTTATTTTTGGCAGTATAACTAATAAAATTTATATGAATGCATTAACTTGTAGCAAATTATATTTTATTTATCACTTTTATTTGGCTGTGAAAAGCACATTTACCCACTGAACTGGCTGGATGACAAACCAGCTCATCACTTCGACTTATATATATGTAAGCAAGTTTTCTTCTCATTCATTAATATTGGAAAATTTCCTATCATGTAGAAGAGGACAGAAATAAATGAAAATAAAACTAAGCATAACGACAGAGTCGGAGTCAAAGTAGACGCTAGAGACAAAAGAAGAAAGAAGAGAGAAGAAAGAGAGATAATAACAATTTCCATTAAATTTATAAAAATAACCAAAAACTGCAAAAAAGTCACAGTTTGATGTGCATCTCTTGGCACACAGGCAACAACGACCGACCAGCAACAATTTCCATGCCATGCAATGCAATGCAATGCAATTGAAGGCGATTTGTGTGCTGCTGCTGCTGCTGCTATTACATAAGAAATTTACGTGCATTTGTTTATTTATTTGTATATATATATATATATGTATCTATTCATATATGTATATTTATATATATATATATATATATATATATTCGTTTATATGTGCGGCTGCATATAACTGTTATGTTATGTTAAGTTTCTTGTGGGGTTTCCTTTATTTATTTATTTTTTGTCTCTCTCTCTTGTGGGTTTTGCGTGCTAATGATTTTATATTTTCATTTTTTTATTTTTCTTTTTGTCTGTGTGAATATTATTGTTTTGTGTGATTTCGTTTTATTTTTTGTGCTAGTTTGACAGTAGTGGGTTTAACAATAACGTTTTCAAAATTTTATACATGTATAAGCAAGTATGTGCAATTGTGTATGCAGCATTTATGCATTCATATTTAAACACATGTTCATACATAAGTTGCTAATGATTAATGCTATCGGTGTGTAATTCATGTCAATAGTATAGCAGGAGGGAAAAAACAGCTGTTCACAATGTTTCTTACTTGCTTGTATCTATGCTTGTACGCGTGCATCTATATATGTGTGCGTGCATATGTGTTTGGGTATGTATATATATATACATATATATGTAAGCTTAAATTTTGGAAAAACCTAATCTGCAAATATTTCGCAAGGTAATTCGATTGGATATAACGTCCATACAATATATGGTCAAATGAACTCTACTTTTGCGGAGCAGATCAAGTAAAAACGCTTTAATCGAGTTGATGCTTTTGTGTTTATGTATTTGTGTATGATTTTCGTTTTTCTTATCTACCAGTTATTGTATTGTCTACAGCATGACAATGTTGGAATATTTTCTTTAAAAAGGTCAAACAGCTTGAAAATTAGAATACATTGTTCTCGTGCTACACAGCTAAATTTCCACTGTCCAGAGTAAGTTATAGTGTTATGCTTACGGTAAGCTTGCTCGATGTAGCTTATTGAATTTAAAATGAATTATAAATTGCTTTGTAGAAGCAAACAAACTTACAGTGATCAAAATAGACCGCTTAGTATAAGTCATCGCGTTACGCTATTCCTGCTCAGGATAAATCACGGTGTTATGCTCACGTTTCGCATTATTGAGTTATGTCGAAGTTGCTTTGTATAAGTCATTGAATTATGCATACATTTCCCAAAATAAGTACCATTCAGTTGTATTGCTCACACGACTTATTATAATTCATCGTCTTAGTTATTTCTACTTAGAGTAAGTTGTGGTGTTATTCTAATATCATGTAATATATTATAATTTCACGATTCTGCATAAGTCATTAAATTATGCCTGCAATAATCAAAATATGTCTTTCATTTAGAGTGCGTAGGCAAATTCCTAGCGTAGCTTATCATATTACCGTCATACTTCTACTGTTACACAGTAATAGTTACACGCATAGAAGCTCTAAACACGCAAACTAAATCGTGTAGCTTAACTTACTCCAAAATGTTTCGCCGTCTGTGAGCCTATACCAAGTTCATCCGTATAATAACATATGAGATTTGCTAAGTTTCTGTAGTCTACCAAATTATGCCTCGCATATTGCGCAAATTAGAAGAGTTTTTTAATTAGTATAGATGAAAAAATCATTCTTCTAAACGGTTTTACAGCAGTCTGGGAATTTGCTCTTTAAAGCCAAAGCTGCCAATATTTAACTTTTGATTTTGCTCTTCCTTAATAATTAGTAATGCTAAGCATACTAATCACAACGCTTCATGAATGGTAGTCGTAGTCTATTATTGCGCTATTATTCTCTCATTCTCAGGATTACCATAGACCTACCATAATTCTATAATAGTCTTAACGCAATCTTGTCTTTGCTCCCATCGCTACCAAATCCTTTCAAAGCTCTACCATCGTTTCGTTGAAGCCCTATCGCGGCCCTACCATAATTCTCATAAACTCTTATAACAATCATAACGCAGTATGTAGCTCGATAGTAAGCTTATTATAACCAGGTCGCGGCTCTGCCATAATTTTCTTACAGATTTACCAAAATTGTATCAAAATTGTAATAATGCCTCTATCGTAGCCTTATAACAACGCTATCATAATTGTTTCCAAGCCTATCATAATCCCATCAAGACCATATAACAGCTCCATCTTAGATGTTCCACACTCTCTCCCCAATTCTATTGTGATCCTTTTATAATCTATCGCTTTATCGAAGCTCTCTCCAATCCGGACTTCATGCCACCCAATCCCGTAATGCCGTAGTATTATATCTCTACCATAGTCTTATCAAAACCTATCATAGTCCTATCATAAGGCATAGCTCCATCAAGTCTCTACCACATTTCGTAATTCTTTGACATCGCTATCTTAATCCTATTGTGGCTTCATCAAAGCTTCACAAAATTCCCGACACAGCTGTATCCTATCCATTTCTTTCCTATCTTATAGCATTCGCCTCGTTTTCCTGCCTTTTCCCTTTGCTGTTCACTTCATTATTTTGTATACTTGTCTTTTTAGACTTTCACTAAAACTCCGCCTTACTTTTACTACTAACCTACACGATCCAATTTTTGTTTTTTATTATTTACATACTTTGTTTATCTCGTATCCTACCTTTTTCCGTCTTACACTTAACGAGTGCAACTCATGCGCCAAGATGTGATAAATTTTAATTAACTGGAAACCATAGCTACGAAGCTACTTAAAGCACGTTTATGTGGAGTAATTAAACGCATTACAAATGTATATTTACACAGATGTTTACATGTATATATATATATACATATATATATATATATATATCTCGCTTCCTCACTGCTATCTCTAATTCAATGATGTGTGCGTTAAAGACACGAAATAATTTTTTTCGTATATTTATTAACAAACAAATTGACAGCTTATCTTAAACTATGTTCAAACGCATAGCATTTAAAACGGCAAATGGTTGTCGCAAACAGACAAAACCACACAAACCTACCCATATATACATGTAATATATACCTATATACATGTAGATATATAGGTGTATTCGTATCTATATATATATATATATATATATATATATATTACACGAACATATCATAGAGCAAGACCTAATGCGTCGATAATTGCATATTTTGTCTAAATTCGTCTAAGACACTGAAATGAATGGGAAACAAAGTAAAAGAAAAAAAAAAAGATTCGAAAAATAAAAACAAAAATGAACGCAAAACAACTTGACATCAAACAATTTAATAATTTTGCAATAAATTTTTGGTTTGCAGGAAAAACGAGAATATGTAGTAGACGTAAAAAATTAAATTTAAAAAAAAAATTGATTTTTTCATAATTTTTTTGAGAAACAGATAATGGCACGAAGATTAGAAATAAAAATACAATTATGTATGAAATATAAAATGAAAAGAATGTAAGTATGTTTGCGTCTTTCGTCTGACTGCAGTCACAAAACAATTGCCATGTGGTAGTTAAACCCATTAACTGTGCAATAATTACGCACATACATATACGTGATGATAATTATAACAGACAAAAGAAAAAACCATTCAAAAAAAAAAAAATTCATATTGAAAAAATTAAAAAAAAAAAAAAATAAATAAATTAGTTCATTAGAAAAAAATTTCAATTAGTTTCATTTTTGTTATTTTTAATAATTTTTTTTGAAATTTTTGAAATTTTTCTATAAAATTGCTTTTTGTCTTTTTCTCTTCATACACAGTTATGGTCTGTCTTATGAGGAAATCGAGAAAGGTTTGCCGACCATTGACACATCGAAAACTTTAATTAGAGAAGTGTGTCCGCCTTTCTTTTCGGGCGTGGAATGTCGTCCAGGTAAATACAGGCGGTTCGATGGCTTATGCAATAACATAGAACATCCGACTTGGGGAGCGGCTATGGCCCCATTTCAACGTTTGATTGGACCCCTTTATGCTGATGGCATCAATGCGCCTCGCATCTCTATTACAGGACGCGAATTACCATTTTCCCGAGTTGTATCGCGTACTATGCATCCCGATGACGGGTATCATGATCATGCTGGAACCGTGATGGTGATTGCTTGGGGTCAATTTATGGATCACGATTTCACATTAACTGGTACACCATTAGGTATGCATTAACTTGTTTTCTCAAAAATTTATTTCTGCTCTCTAACGAAGTCTCTTAGATCCCATTAATCGTAACGATCCTGAGGAATGCTGTAAACGTCCTTTACATCTAAAACATCCGTATTGCGATGAGATACGTGTACCCGACGATGATTATTTCTATCGTTTATTTAATATAAAGTGTATTGATTTTGTACGTGGCTTTCCATCACCGCGACCCGGTTGTAGATTGGGTAAGTTGTCCATGTGTAAGAGAAACACAGAAATATTTTTAAAATTCAAAATTATTTGTTTTTGTTTTCCTTTTTTTTTTTTTTTTCCTTTATTATTAAATCGTGTTAAGGGCTTGCCACCAACGATTATTTAAATTTCCACAAGCATAGCTTACACTCCCCTATACACAATATATATGTATACGTATTCGGTTAAAATACATTCATGAGCTCGTGTAATAACTTTGCTTAGCTTTACGGTTTATGACGTTTAAGGTGCTTTGTTAAGCTGTCAATCATATCACAAAAACGTTCCATTAGGCGCCCATGTGTTCGAGTGTGTGAATAATTTTAATTGTCATGTCAACTATTTGCATTTATTTTAAATTATTGGCATTCAAAAACATTTTGTATAATTATTAAATAAGATAAATATCTCTATGTGGGGCATTTTCCCTAAAGGGGAAAAGGGTTCCCTTTTAGTGCGCCAAGTAATAATCTCTCTCTGTTTCTCGTCTTTATCTGTTTCTGTGTCTTTCTTTTTTCTTTCTTCAATTTATTTATTTTTGCTTTACGTAGGTTCTCGCCAACAGTTTAATACCTTAACCGGTGTAATTGATGCCAACACAGTTTATGGTGTTAGTGAAAAGTTCGCCCGCAAGCTGCGTACTGGTTACGGCGGCTTGCTACGTATGAATCCAGTGTTCCAAGAGTATGGCTTAAAAGATCTATTGCCTTTGAAATTAGACATACCAGAGGAGGGCTGTACTCGCCCTAATAAAAGCATGTTCTGTTTCGAGGCGGGAGAGATTCGAGTGAATGAACAATTGGTGCTTACTTGCATGCATACGCTAATGGCTCGTGAACATAATCGTGTGGCCCATATATTATCGCAAATCAATAAACATTGGGACGATGAGACTCTATTCCAAGAAGCCCGACGAATTAATATCGCCATCGTGCAGCATATAACATTCAATGAATTTTTGCCCATTCTCTTGGGTAAAGAAGTAATGGAGAAATTCGGCTTGGTTTTACAAAAGGATGGCTATTGGGACGGTTATGATCACAAAGTCAACCCAGGAATAATCGATTCATTTGCTGGAGCCGCGTTTCGTTTCGGTCATTCGTTATTGCCTACAGCGGTGGAACGTTGGTCAAAGGCCCATAAGTTTATAGCTTCAAAGCGTTTATCGGACTTAATTAGACGACCTTATGACTTGTACAGAGCCGGGGTGTTCGATGAATATTTCATGGGTTTAATGAATCAAGTAGCCCAAGCTATGGACGATTCAATTACGCAAGAAGTAACCAATCATTTGTTTAAAAAAGAAGGTGCTCGATTCGGTATGGATTTGGTTTCATTTAACATGCAACGAGGTAGAGAGTTCGGTATACCTGGCTATATGGAATTTCGTAAATTCTGCGGTCTACCTACAGCCAATGTCTGGGATGAGATGTTTGGTTCGATGCCTAACGACACCATACTTAGATATCAAAGTATATTTGAGTAAGTGAACGGGTTCAATTTTTTTCATAGACCAAATTCTTCAATAGAATATCCTTTTTATAGGCATCCGGCAGATATAGACTTATGGTCAGGTGGTGTTTCAGAAAAATCTTTACCTGGTTCTATGTTGGGTCCTACTTTTGCTTGTGTCATTGCTACCCAAATGAGTTACTTACGACGCGGGGATCGATTTTGGTATGAGCTACCCAATCAACCATCTTCATTTACACCGGATCAATTGCATGAAATACGGAAAGCGAAATTGTCTCGACTGATCTGCGATAATACCGATCTAATAGACACAGTGCAAATTTATCCCATGGTTTTACCGGATCATGAAATGTAAGTTTAAGTTAAAAAAAAGAAAAAACAATACCTTCTCTCTTTCCTCTCATTTTACTAAAATTAATGTAAACATGTAAACTTCTCGTAAAGAAACCCACGTGTACCATGTAAGAGCGGCATTATCCCATCAATAGATTTAACGAAATGGGCCGATTATGCTAGTCATGATATAGCCTCACCTGTATATGTAAGTTAAACCTAAAAAATTTTAAATCTAACACGAAACTAACCTAATTTTGTTTCCTGAATTATTGCAGAACTTTATTAACGAAATTCCCGATACGTTGTTAAATTACCGTAAAAAATAACGACATTTTAGATAATCAGGTGTTTAGCGTACTGTCTCTTAATACTCAAGGAGCACATATTCGTTTCATCACAATTCCAAGTTTTATCCGTTCTTCTTATCTTCGTCATCGTAAGCAAAATCGTTATTTATATTTAAAAACAAAAAAAAAAGAAAGAAAAAGATTAAACAAGAAATGAAAATATTTCCCTTCCTTTTACTCTCACTTCTACTCTAAGTCACTGTTCTTGATTTTTTTTATTTTTATTTTTTCTATTTAATTGATTTCTTTTTTATATTTTTAATTTACTTGCTTTTTTGCTGTTTATTTAATTCTATTTACTATAGACTGAATAACTTTTATTCGGTTCATTGTTAAACGAAATTATTTTTTATTTTATTTTAATTTGTTTGTTTTTTTTATTTTATTATTGTTTTATGTTGTGTAAATATTACGTATAATGTCTAGTTAAAGAAAAAAATAATAAAAACAATAAAAAGAAATGAAAAGCATTTAAAAGCTTTTGTTAATAGAGACTATTTTTATAACCATGAGCTATTATTGTTAAGTTTTTTCTCGAACGGGACGACTGTTAAAAGTATAATATATTAAAAATAAAAAAAAAATAAAAAAAATTACTTATTGCAGTGAAATGTTTACTAAACCCAAAAAAAACACTTTTAGGATATGATTCAGAGAACGCCTAAAAGTAGGCAAGTGTTTGGATTATACACTAACTTAGCTGCAGCACACATTAAGGTTTTAAGAAAAGCTTTAAATCAACTGAGCATAACTCGACTATAAAGCAAACTTTTAAGATTAATTATCAAATAATTCTTCTTCTTATGGCAGATATGATTCAGCAAAATCCCGCCCCTTTATTAACCACTAGAAAATCAGAAGAAGGAATCTGATATCGGTTACTTTGTGCCTGAAGGCGACAAACATATTTTTGGTTGATCTTACGAGTTCCATAGAGTAGTATAAAAACCATTGCCCTTAAATAAGTCTGAGAACGTTATAGTCGACCCTACGCCACTTCGCCCAGCATAGTTATTCAATTGGTGCCTAAAGCAAAGGACCTAGCCCTACCATTAATATTTGGCTAACTTGCTTCTAAATTTTGCAGACGATGACAAGTTTGTGGAAGGTATTAGTGTGCTTATGACAGGTTTGCGGAAGGAAACAAAAATACCTTATTACTTAATCCTAGAAATTGTTGGCGGATGTAGGTTTTTTTTTAAATTTTGCTTAAAAGAAAATATTGTATTAAAAGAAAAGGAAACTTTGTTGATTGGAGAGCAACCCATAAAATTTAAAACATGAGCTCTCTAATTAGAGATTTAAAGCTGTTAAAGTTGCTTCCCTTCCTCTTTTTTTGGAAACTGGCTGCTGTTAAGCCATCCAAAGCATACTTAAGCCAAATATAAATCAATCAAAGTTCGCTAGAAGGTGTTAAAACGCCCGTCTTCGGTATTTTCAATTGTTCAATAAAAAGTAGAGATCTATGCAGAAAACATTCGAAAAACATAAACGAAACTTTCTTAATCAGTCAGCCATCCATCCTCATCTTACTAGTGATGGCAGTTATACTCGTCAACCAAACAAAGCGTATATATAATGTGAAATATGTTTGTAATTTCTCCGCCTTCGACTTGTGTATAAGTCAAATAAGACAGGGCTACAATTACATAACATAATATATATTCAGTGTTCGGTTTTCATCGCACAGCAAATTAGGCGCACAAAAGATCGGATTAAGTATAACTAACCGGATTGACCGTTTAAAATAAAATATAGAAAAATAATAGGTTAGAGGGAAAGTTCTGTCGTATTCTAAATAAGCAGGTAAGTTTTCTTCTAAATAAAAAAAATATCTGACTAGTGAGTCATTCGGATATTTTTTTGCTTTTTTAGCTGCTGTATATTATAAAAGGAGTCTTTTTTTTTGTACCGTCCATCATTTACTTGTGATATTTAAAGTGAAAAACATGCCAGTAGTTCGTACTTGTCAAAGATGGCTTAGCAAAGTTCGTTCCGGAACAAGAAAGTGATCGATCTGGACGAGCATCCAAGATCGATAATGATGTTTTGCTATCCATGTTGGAAAATAATCCACATTTAACAAGTCGAGAAATTGCAGAAGACTTAGGCATTCATCATGCAACTGCTGGAGATCACATTAAATCTCTTGTGTTTGTGTTCAAGCAAGGTGTTTGGGTTCCACATGAAAAGGAATAGTTAGGGAATCGGAAGTTCTTAGTCACCCACCGTATTCACCGGACATTGCACTATCTGATTATAACCTGTTCGGATGTCTGCAAAATTATCTAATGGGAAAAAAATTCAAGTCTTTTCAAAGTGTTTCTAAGGCACTTGATGACTATTTTAACTCCAAAGACGAAAACTTGTACAAAACAGGAATTCACAGGTTACCTGAAAGATGGCAACAGGTCGCAACAAATAACGGAGCATATATAATTGATTAATATTAAAGACGTATTTTTATAAACGAATTCAAATATTTTCTTTAAAATACGACAGAACTTTCCCTCCAACCTACTATATATAGAAAAATTATTATCAGCAAGACTGCAAATCACTGTCCATGCTAATATAGAAGACAACTTTTTCAGACAATCGTCATTATTTTATTTAGAAAGCTAATTAGTACATTGTATACTATAAAGCTCTCTTGAAGCTGGACATGCACATAATCATGCACATACACTGTGTAACACAAAGAACCTCATCTGCAAGGAAACACGTGCTCAATTTACTCACCAACTAGAACTTAGTTTCCAGAGAGAGATATGCTCATGTATTGTGGGCGCTTTCACATAACTATGTATACATTCAACGTAGCTACCTCTAATAGGGGATGCCGCGCGTGCATTTACCTCTGATTGCAATAATCTTTATGTGCCTTTGTATTATAGCGATCATAAATGCAAAGTATTCGGAAACATTGAGTTTGATTATGAGTCAACGAATAAGCCAAAATATTGGAATCAAACTAGATGCGAAAAACGAGGTAATGCAATGGTGTTCGTGACAGAATACTGCGGATTTTACTTTTTGTTCCATGATAGAGTATAATGAAAAAATATAGAAACCTTGGCTTAGTTAAGGCGCGCGATTGCACCACCTACTAATTCAGTATATAATAACTGCACAATTTTTTTGTTATTGATCGGCCGATCTCATCTTTTGCGGGCTTAGTAAACATTTATTTAAACTTCAGGTTAATTTCGCGATTATGCATTCGAATGTATTGAAATTTCCAGCAGCTGTGGCCTATTTGTTGCTAACAAATATAGATTTGACGTCCATTTCAAATTTAACCCGTGGCAGGAAAGAGGTAATTTCAGGCTTTTCCCTTACAGTTGGCCGGAACAGATGCCTCCGAAGATTCCCTTGTTTAAGTATATATGCGTGTATGTAATAATGTTTGCTTAAGGGTAGGGTACTTTTAAATCTTCGAATGATAAAATAGAACTATGCCAAAATTGACTCTTTCTGTTTACATATACACTGAAAAGGTATTAACTATCCATAAAAGGTATAATACGAGATATTTTAAAGCACGACCCATGGCTGAGTGCCTTTTCTTTCATTTTATAAACAGAATATGAATTTCACGCGGAGAGAAAAAATTATTCAGTTAGGAGAAGACCCATTTTTCTGGGAATCATTACAACAATGAAAGCTCACCGCGAGGTGAAATCATCGACTGAAGCTAGCGTTGCTTACAGGATGTAAGGTCCGATGAATAGAGCAGCGGCACACATTCTAGCTCTAGTTTAATTGGAGCATGGCACACTGCACCTAACTAACCTCGGAAATGTAGACCAATATAAATTGCTAGCTTTACAATCGATGTTAATGCTATCGTAACGCTTCCATCATACATCACAAATTACTATATCGTAGGACTATAGTAGAAAAAACAAGCGGGAAAAGTAGGTCTTCCCGTATTTAACCCATTCAACAACTGAGAAAACTGGGGATTTCGAATTTTGTTTGGATAACTTATGCTTGTGTGTAAAGTTTAAACGTGGAATTTCCGGTCATAGAAGTCACAGTTTCTCACAGAACCACACGCCTCCCTATTAAGAGAAGTGGAACCTAATTCAAAAAAAAAATTTTTTTTCAGCTATAAGCCATATTGGTTATTAAAGGAACACAAAGATTTTTAGCTCAGATTTGGTCAATCATAATCAAAGGATAAATAGCGGGGCCAAGTTGACTCAGAAGTTCAGGGCGATTAAGAATTTTTCTACAATAATTACAAACGTAGTTATCCCGATATGTATTAAAAAAATTTTGTTCATAGTATTTTGTTCGGTACTGGAAAACAAGTAAAACTACAACAGTAGCCCACAGCGCAGCATTAAATATCGCAAATCACCCTACAGTTACTTATACAAAGACTTTCCAAAATAATGTGTTATACGGGAAGTGATCAAAATAGTTATCCGACCCGAACCATTTTCAAAAGGAGCTCATACTTGACCCAAAGGACGCAGGCGCATCAAACTTCATCGATATATCTCAAAAATTGCAGCCTGTAGGTTGCACACAGGAAAACGAGGAGGATAGTCATCGGCTGAGAAAGCGATTCTGAAACGACCGGTGCAATAAAAGGTGCATCTATGTCAGATTTTTCTGCGCGATGCATACATCCGCGCAAACTTAGTATACCCTTGTACAGCACAGGCTGTTGGGTATAAAAATCGTTAATAGCGTTACCACCAACCACCACTGTGTTTGTTTCTTTGTCAAGAAGAGAAAACAGTGGAAGATTTGATAAGACAGCTAGCAGTGTTGGTTTAATTTATTTTATTCATCGCCAAATTCTGCCATAAATTTCTTTAAAGCAACTTTTTGTTATTAAAGCTACGAACTGCAGTGTATAAGAAGTATTTGGTTTAATTAAATTATTAAATTATCTGCTGGCATTGTCTTTGCTTTTGTTCTACAAGCAAACTGATGGCATAGAGGGTAGAAATACCATTTACCAAGGAAGGATATTAAATAGTTTTTCATTATTCCTTTCATATGCTGTTTAATTTGAAAAGGTACATTTTTTATTTTTAGTTTTATACAATCACATTTTTATTTGTATGTATATATATATGTACGTATATATATGTATATATTTATATGATATTAAATAATATTAGGAACTCGTTTTGGCAAAAAATGCATATCCTGTGCACTTAAAGGGCTTATTAACTAAAATTAATAACTAAAGCCTGAGTGTATGCTAATAATTTCTAAAAAAGTAAAAAACAAAAAATAAATTAAATTCATTGTGAACTTTTGCTGCGTGAGCAATCCTTCATTTGAAACTGCGTTTGAACAAACTACGTGTCTGCGCTATGTAAACCTAATATTGTAAACTGCAGCTCCTTAGCACTAAGCTAACAACACACCTGCTAAAATGTATTCCGGGTAAGCCTAACATTTTCTACAACGAAATTCTATTTTCCATCAGAAATTATAATGAAAACTTTTATAATTAAATCTAAGGAGCAATGCCATTATCCTGCGTCAATATATCACCCGAGTGAAGCGAGGTTTTATTTTACAACTTATTCCAGAGTATTTAAAAAAGGCGCAATGGATCCAATGTCTTCGCAGTCGGGTATAGCCTTGCCTTTAAATTTTAAACACGATTCAGCGCAGCTTTGACCTTGAAAATAATCCCCAAACATTTTTTTGCATTGAGCGCAATTATTTAAACAGATTTGTATGAAATCGATGCCTGAAATCGAATCTAAGCAAAAATGATGAACGAAACAAAAATTAGTTAAAAAGTTTTCAAAAATATTGCAAAAAAAATTGAAGAAGAAAAATATTCACCGAAACGCTTGCCATAATGGCCAATCGAGGGCAAAGAGTAGCTGCCTTCGATAAGGTAACAGGCCATAACAAAAGCGGCGAAGACAATAGCTGTTGCTAAGCGGAAGGAAGAGCACATGACTGTCTTGCGAAAAGGCTGTGGAATAAAAGATTTGTTTTTTTTTTTTAATTAATGAACTCTTGAGTTTACCGTTTAACCAACCTTTGCTTTTTTTCACTTTTTTTTCAAAGTATTTCTTAAAGGCTTTAAAATTTAATTTTTTCTGTTTTTTTTTCTAATTTAATTTAATAATTAGTTTATATTTAATTATCTAATTATTTATTTAGTTTATATTCATTTTAATTTCATTTAATTTTAAATGATTTTGTTTATATGCCATATATGTTTCACGCGCTGTAAGTCTTATATTATAATAAAAACATACTTATAGCAAGTCGTGCCTTTTATTTAATAACAGGCATCAAAACTCCCTCCCATTAAATCCTCATATACATGCATTGACAACTAGAAGCAATATAAATTTGTATATATATGTGTGTGTGCAAGTTTAGTTCTAGTATTTTGCTGACTTAATCGAGTAAACAACGTTTAAAAGAACACAACAATAGCAACAACAACAAGAAATTGTGAGAAAAAAAAAAAAAGTACCAAATCCAGTTATACAAATGCGTGCCTTTCTTCCGCTTTTGTTTTTCAACTTTTAAGCTTAAACCTAGACTTGAGTTTGAGTTGATCTACAGTTTTATGCTTCGTTATCTGAACAATTTTGATTGTTTATCTAAGCTTTTCTTTTTTTGCAAATAACATTTCACAAAAAAATTTTTTTGTATACATAGCACGTGATAGTATTTAAAATTTACTTCATTTATGTTTTCTTTCTAGCGGCATAAAGACACGTTTCGGTCACGTATTTCTGTATTGAATTCTTGGCACATTTAGGTAAGAAAAACATTTAAGTTAAGTCGTATATTACGTTATTACGAAAAAAATATTTCTCTTATAATTTACATTTGCTTTAATTTAATTAATGTTAATTAGATGCAATTCTTGTTAGCATAAACAAATTAGTGGCATAGGTTAGGTATAAATAAAATGACTGTCTACTACGTTAAGAATTTTATTTACTTAGCGATTGCGTTGTAAAATATTTTCTTTTTTTTTTTTGTTCGAAAGGAAGCACAATCAGTAGAATTTCAAAGCATTGCCGTTCTAAAAGAAAGAAAGAAAGAAAGTTTTCAGAGAACGTCAAAGCTCGAGAAAGGTGACGCCTTGCACGGTTCATTATAATGCCTTCAGCCCGCTAAAGCACGCTAAATACCTTAGGTCTGCATCGAAAAGTCATCAGTTCAAAGGCGGATAGCCTTTACTTTGCTGAGCTTAGAGAGCACCTTAGATTCGCCAAGTATTAAAAGTATGCTTGCAGATAGGACGATAGGACTGCAAGCGCTTAGATCATATCTACTTGTGCGTTTATACAAATCATGATAGTGAACTCAAAATTTTTGCCTAAAAGAAAGAACTTAACGTCAAATATTCCCTTTTTTTTCGTTACTCTATTCAGATTAAGGTCGCAAATTTGCTTAAGTCAGTTCATGTGCTTTCTGACTGCCAAAACATCGAGTATCGTTATATTGGGTATAACTGGTCTTATTGAAAATATATGTACGATATGTACGATCAATATTTCAATTGAAGTGACCTTCTTTCTACTTCTTTCTCTCTTGGAATCAAATGCAATAGTTCAACTAGTGGGGGATCACAAAATATTTCCTCCAAGCCAATTATAATATAATATTTTTCCAGAATAAGTTTATCTTTTTTCTATCCAACAATTAAATATCGTGCTAAAGCTGGTGATGGATATTAAAAGATTTCTTCTAACTCGATTATTGAATACATTTTTCTTTTAATTTTATTTGCCACTGCTTTTGATAGCCAAAAACTCTCTTAACTGCTATAATAATAAATGCACTTCACCGAAGAAGATTTAATTCTGCTTCAAGCGGATCTTGAATTCGCTATTCCTAACATAAATACGGGAGTATTTATATAACTGACAGCGTAGGAATAGATCAGTTGAGAGTATTTCACCTCAACATGATTCGAGCAAACATATGTGAAGTGAACTCAAAGCCAGCATGATTTTTCAAGATTTCTTTTTGTGTATTCGACTCATGTCATTAGGTTAGCCCCGATTTGAATTTAATCGGTTTTTTTTTAATTTTAAGCTATTATGAGTAGATCGTGCCTGTTGACTGTGCAAAACTGGACTAAGAAGATATGAGTTTAGTTACAATTTTATTTCAATTTTTAAAACTTTGGCAATGCTCAAGCAGAAAAGAAAGAAGGGCTGGTTACATACATCATAAAATGGCATGAATTTCGAATTTCAATTTTAGTAGGGATATGATAAAGAATATCAAAAATTATGTTCCGCTAATGGATACAAATCTATTCTCTAATAAGTGAACAAGTAACATTTGTCATGCACAGAGCGACCAGTAGCCCTTACATATTTTTTGTAACTGTAAAATTTTTATGTATTTCTGGTAAAATTATTCTGTCAGATCCTTCTGTGGAGAGTTCTAAATTGTTTATAGATAGCCTTGCCACGCTTGGGCGATGCTCAAGTTCGCTTTTCTATAACAATTTTTACGCTTTTGAAAGAGGTAAGACATACAGACAGAATGGCAAACAGTAGATGAAAAGTGGGAAAATTGGCTGCATTTTTGGTAAGAGTGAAGAGAAGTATAAAGAGTAAAAGCGTAGATTATCAGGTTAACAGTGGTATGGAAAGACGGACAGATCATGAATTAGGAAAATTGTCTTAAAAATTTACTTTAGCTGAGCAAGCATGTATGCAATTTGGGATGGCTTTCGTGAATAATCGGTACGGAACTATTCCTTCCCAATCTTAAATCAAGCGTTCAAGTACCGTAACGTAAAAGTACTAATCACAAGCGTCTCGAGCATTGTTATTAACTCATTTATTGATAGGTGACTTTGCTTCTTTACCCCTTAAACGTCAGCTCTATCGGAAGAATCTAAAACGAGTGTCGGTAGAGCAGAAAAACTGAATCACGTATGTTGCGTTATTGCAGTCAAAAAATGACTTATATAATTATTATTTTACGGAATATATTCGAAACTCCGAAATCCTATAAAAATAACTGAATTGAGTTAAATCTATAACTGAATGCTTGTGAAACTTTCACTATTTCCTGGAAGCATAAGTTCTTGCGTGAAATAAAAAATATTCCACTTCGCTGAAAACAACAAAAATAACTGTTTTCTTTTTTATTATTACTTTTTTTTTTTAAACAACAACAACAACAACAATGACACAACGACAACAGTTAACAGGAAGTTATCGATAATAAACAAGAACATTTCATTTAAGAATATATTTTCATAAACATAAATAAAATGTAAAAGAAAAAAGAAAAAAAAAACAACGAAACGATGCTTTGTTTGCATTAAAAAAAAAAAAGAAGAAGAAGAAGGCATTCGTCTTTGTGCTTTGCACTTAAAAAACAGTTTAAATTAAACGGATGACTCTTGTTTAATATTCTAGTTTGCAACTATGTACATATGTAATACACAAACAGTTAAAAAAGTATTGAGCTTAATAACAGTAAGCGTTAGCTAATGACATTAGTTACCTGCCAAGCACACCTGGCCCCGAATGGCTTAATACTATTTAGACTATTTCATTTATATATTTGTTGTTATTTATATAATTTGTTTTTTTTTTTTGTTTTTTGGGAATTCCACTGAGAACAAGCCCGAGACCGGTTAGTGCGTAAACGTGTGTCTATATATGTAAGTTTGTCTGGTCAGTCATGTTGCAGTGATACACGCCCGTTGTAAACAATATATTTATTTATATTTTTATGGAAATTTTGTTTTAATTTATCATAATCCGGTAAATGTCTGCTATTTAAAGTTTTCTCGTTCGAAAGCAATAAAATTTTTAAACAAAAAAAAAAAAAACGTGAGAAAATTTATAAAATATAACAAAACAAAAAAAAAAATAAAAAAAAATAAAATCAAAACAATGTGCAATATTTTGCGAAAAAATGTGCATACCTTTGCAATAACTTGACATAGAGTTGAAAAACACTTCTTCTAACAGCGATCTTAACCTTAACCTTAACCTTAACCGTAACCAGGTGGTTATAAACGTCATTTTCTAAATCCACTGAACTGGTTAGTCTTTCTTTGCTCGGAAACATATTTTAATTTCTAAGCAGCTATGAATATATTTGTACCCTACACGACACACACACGCACACACAAGTGTCATACAAAGATATTTTACATTAGAGATGTAAACAACACTCCGAGGGACTTGAAATAGACCCGCTGTTAATCATGATAATCGATTTAAAAAATTATGCTAAGCTTGTCTGTCCGTATGTCTATCTGGTTTTCGCGGGTTCAACCTATTGTGATGAAGCTCTGTTTTGACCCAATGACGAACATATATACACCTCGTTTCGTAAAGTCATCGCATGAATAACTGCATTAAGCGAAGTGGACTAGGGTATTTAATGGTGGTCCAGTACTCACTGCAGCTGTTTTACTTGCTTTTGGAGAAAATTTAATTTTGAATATTTTATTTTCTATATTTTTACTCACTTAATAATATCGATGGATTTTCGTTAGTTTTTAGATGAATTAATTCAAGCCACTACTACTTGAATGTGGTTTTAGAACTGTTGTCACTCGTACGAGTAGCTCTGCTTTATATATATATGCACCGGTTGGTTTGGTCACTCATCTCCTATTGATATACCACGTATAGCATCTAAAAACTATTTTTATTAAATTCATTCTTTTGTGTTATAAGCAAAAAAAAGAAGAAAAAACAATATTTCTTAAACTTAATTTAGAATGACGTGAAGTTAGCCCACTAAACGTAGCCACACATTCTTGTCTCGGTTAGCGTCTTTGCTAAGGGAGTTTATAAATCAACGAAATTGAAAAAATGACAAAATGAGAAAAACTAAGCAAAAGTAGGAAATACAAACATACATAAAACATGTAAAAACATTGTAGTCGGGTTGAGCCGACTCTTAGATACCCTACACTACATTGTCTAACACAATTCTTATTTTTACCATAGAACACAAAAATCAAAGCCTATTTTTGTATAAGCTTATTGTTACGAAACTGTATATTAAATATTTGATCTCTTCGTAAATAAAGGCTTTATCTGTGCCCAAAAGGCACAGTTCAGAATAGTTACTTTTATAGGGTAGGATCCTATAAACAGATCTACGTGTTTCAAACTCGGTAAAGTTGATTTCTGTGTCAATTTATTACTGCGAACTAATTTTCGCTGTGAAATATTACAAATTTAACCATTTTACTATATAAGGATTGATTTTTCGTAGAAGAGTTATATAAGAGGGTGTTATATGAGGAGTGGTCAAAAAAGTGAACCGTTCGTCCTTGGATGCAAACATGTCAGTGTACCAAATTTCATCAAAGTATCTCAAAAATTTCGGATAGACGGACAGACAAGCTTAAATCGATTCAGAAAATGGTTCTAAATCGAACAGGAGGATCTATCTTAAGCGCATTACATATGTCTTCACAAGCTTAACATACCCTATACCACATATGACGTACGATATAAAAAGAAATCATACTTGAGATTATAAAAATTTAAAAAAGATATTTATTGTTATTATTTACTATATATAGTGTATGTATGTATACTATAGTGTTTCGTAAAAAGTTTTAACGATTTTTTCCAGTGTAGATTTTTTATATGTTTTGAAAGATGCTAAAACCTATCAGAACCAAAATCGTCCACAATTTTGTTTTATTCGACTTCTTTAGCAAAGACACAATCGTCAAAACTTGTGGGCTATCTTCACTTCAGTTAATTTAGTTATTCTTTGTTTCCGAATTCGCCGTTCTGTATGAAAGCAAGCAAATTGCTTAAGTGTTTTTCTTGGCGGGGTGTTTAAAGGATTGATATTCATTAAGTATTTCCAATAATTCGATTTTAATGGTATTTTTCCTCGCCTTTTTGGATATAATTGGTTATCTCGTTCAATGCAGCGTGAGTAGCATGAATTGAACTGATATCTATGTCTGCTATTACGTCTGCTCAAATTTGTTTTAGGCTGTCATAAGGAAACTATTTATAAGAATTTCTGGTCAGGTATTCATCAGCAAGTTGCGTTTTTTTTTTTTTTTTGTTAAGAAATATATTAAAATATTTACATAAAATGTATTGAATTTTAATACGTAATTTGCTTAAAAATCCACTAATAATAAAACTTGAATTCGGCTTGAAACGGTTGCTTCGCATCAACACCATTTAACATAGGTTAACATATATTCATTTTCATATTTCATACACATCCACATCATTAGATTACTAATAAAATGTCGCAAGCATGTCATGCGACAAATTGTATGTAGATAGAATGCACATGAAGCCAGAAATCAATTTAATCGCATGCGACATTTTTTAATTATTACAATGAATACGGAACGAAGTAATTTAAAACAACATTCTTTTCCATATATTTTATGTGCAATTGTGCATTTTATGAAACCTCAGGCATTAATTTTCCTTCTATAGATTGGGAATATTATAGCACTGCTAAAACTCGCAAAGAGTGCCGAATAGCAAATCTTAAGCAGCTAGAGAAGGATGGTCTGATCAAGACTTTGTATTTCTTTACAAATATTTCATCCATTTGGTTGAAAAGATATTGGGTCAGTTTAGTCGCTCCGTCTCCAGTCGCTCTGTCTGATTGCTTTTTTCTCTGCGTAATCGCTTCTCCCTCTTTACTTTCAACCAATTTTCATTGTTGTTGGGTATCTATTGTGCAGTTACTTGCAATCAATAGATTAAACACAATCAAATGAAATAAATTGACAAATAAGACGATTTGTCGATCTATAAATTGTAGATATTATTGAGTGCAAGAATAGTCCCAACCTTGCTAATGATAATTTATGAAAAAATGTAAAATTTCTATTTAATAACTTTAAGATATCCGGAGGTATCCAAGATTTCTTCCTAAATGAGTATAACTTAGTCGGGGTATACTCATCATCATCATCATCATCATAGTCATCAAAAATACCCACTGGTCGCACGCGACCAGCATTAACTTAAACAAATTTGCCTTCTTTGTTGCTCTATTTATTATAATAGCTGCTCGCCTGTATTCTGGTCAGCGACATCTTTTGGCGAAAATGACAAACTAATGAAAAGTATTAATCTACATCAATTTTTCACGACAAATAATGTTTTCAAGTGAAAAAATGATCAAAATACATGCAAGCACCAATGAAAATTCCTACTTGTGCTGAACGAACGTCGAATGCAGAGACGGCTGACCGAACGTGGAGTGCCACGGTTTCCCACTGTTGAAGAAAGACCGGGGATAACAAGTTGATAGCTATCGTATAATACAAAATTGGATGAATGGAACCTCGAAAAAAAAACAATCCGGTTATAATTACGGCTTTCATTCTTTTGTGCAAAGCAAAGCAAAAATGGAGTTCAAGGAGTACACAGAGAATATATGAATTATTTGTAGAAGGTATTGGTGTGGTTAGTAGTCATTTGTAGACGGTATTTTGATCATAATTCATGCAAGTCTGGCGTTTTGTTTTGCATATGACGTCACAATTGAATATTTTCTTGTGCTTGTTAGACAATCCCTTCCTATAGAATTGAAAAAAATGTTTTTCTCTTATCAAAAAATTAGTTTCTATTCGGATGAAAGCTTTAGTGGAACAAAGAGTTTTTTGCTTTACGCTATTAACACTGGACTTATTTTAGTCAAGTCAAAAACCTACAACAGCATATATTGCGGGTAATGCTGTACTCGAGCTTTAAGTTGTCTTAAAACACGTGCTGATTAACAAGAACAAATTTGTGGTCTGGGATATTTTTCATGGTCGAGGGAATTGTTCATCATCATGTCTGTCTGTCTGTCCATATAGTGGTTTTTAAAAGGAAAGGAACGAATGTCAAAGGGCAACATATTCGTTTCTAGACTTTTTTCTTGTCACTCTTGTCAGATTAAATTTTAATAATTAATTGGATTTGTCAATAGTTCCGCCCGTATTTTGCGAAGAACCGATAATTTTCCTTTTCTTTTTTTTATAGAAAACAGAATGTGGTGGTAGAAGTTTAAGCTTATCCGTTAAATTGCTTTTCAACAAAATTTTAGTCGAAAACGATAAAACTTTTAGAGTTTTGGGCCGATTCTGCTCACTATGACAAAACCGATTAATACTTTATTCGTATTCGGGAATGGCCGACCATTACGTACCTTACACGGGCTTTGTTGCTATAGAAACGTTTGTTTTTGAGGAAGTACCAAATAAATCCAAATGGGCGGAGGCAAGGCGGATTGTAATATGATATCCGAGGCTATTTTCGTCATAAAATACTCCAAAATAGATCTTGTTGTTATAATACATAAAAACGTACTTTTTACGAAAATCCTTATATGGAGAGGACTTGCCAGACAAGTAGGTCAACATAGTCCAATCAGTGCAGTTTAATACAGCAATTTTAAGTACATATATGGTTGGAACTGTGTGCAAATTCGGCCATGATGCAATAAAAAGTCCTATATTTTTTGTAAGTACATTTATATGAAGATCCAAAAAATATGATCTCATCTCACTCAAATTTAAAATTTTCAATATTCTAATGTGTACTATTTGTGCCCTACACCACATGTGCTACAAAGTGCATTAAGTTGTACATTTTCTCGTCTGTCCATCAGTCCGACTGATGTCCGCCCATGTTTTATGACCTTAACCAATATGTCCGAGTTTTTAAAATATTATCACGAAACTTCGTACAGTGTCGTGTTTTGACTCAAGCAAGAATGTTATTGAAAATGGGCCAAATCGGTTGAAGGACACGTGCCCAGCGCCATGTAAATTGAGAACACCTCTGCTTTTCGAAAGGAATTCAATATTGATTTTACTCATTTACATTACTCATAGCAGATATATATACAAAAATTTGAATGCATATTCCATGGGCAATTCTATAGCATCTGTACAAATATGTGAAAAAGTGGACGCCTACCCAGTACTACCGTCTATCAGAACTCCATTTTTTTTTTTTATTACCTTTACAAGGCGTAAAGTTGGAATGCGCCTAAACATGTCCGTCGGTTCGTTTGTCCGTCCGTCTGTCTGCGCAACCCATTAGAAAAAGTGAAGATATCGCCTACAAATATACGAAAAAATTTGGTAGAGACTTGGACTTTTCAAAGGACACGTCTACACCCACATGCCTATGCGACAAAAACATTAATTTTGAAAATTGAAGAAATCAGCCGCCCCCACTCCATATTATAGAGCACGAAAATTTTGTTCTTATCTTTTTATGTCTTTTTTTGGGTAACGGTGATGGATGTAAAAGATTCGATCACGACCGTATATAATTTTCTTACTTGTTTTAATTCCCTGTCATATAACCGTCTCTACGAAAACAGAGTTTTTATATGGGATAATTATCTAATTTTCAATATTTCATAGTAGGAATTGGTTCATAATAGTAAAATGGCAAAGAAATCAACTTTGCGCAATTTGGACTACATATGGCTCAGAAAACGTAAACCTTTATATGCCAATTTGAAAATTTGTTTATGATAGTAATTCGATATATAAATAATTAAGTGTGACGACATTTGAACCGGATGGGTCTACTCCTTAGACTCCACTTCAGATAAAATTACGCATGAATACTAAGCCCTTCAGAAAAAAATTTCATTTTAAATGCTTTATAATAAAAATTGGCAATACTAACAATGAGATCCTACGTACATGGGGATCATCACGAAAAGCAAGCCTTCTTGTGGAGAAAACCTGTAAGTTTTACTTCATTATGACGGAAACTGAAAAACAATAAAGTGTTTAAGAAGTAAATTAAGTTTGCATAATTTGGATCGGGCCATGTCATGTTTTGGAAATGCTCCAATAAGCGGGCTTTCGTAGTATGCCTTTGCGCGAAAATAATGTGTAATTTTCGCGTATTAATTCGAAAACGAGTAAATAACTATACCAGGCGAAGTGGTGCAGCGTAACTAATTATCGGCTTTGCCCTACTATGATGTTCCTAGATGTTTTGAAAATATTTGTTGAAGAAAATTTTTTTATACAGCGACCATTTCGAAAGCCGGATTGCTCGATAAAATGGCCTGATTCGGATTAGACTTTGATAGCGTTCGCGCTCGTTTTCGGAGGCGTTTTCTTTGTACCTCTAGAATACCTCATTAGAGTACCTCAAATATTGCGATCTGCGCATCGACGTACATAAGACAGACAGGCAGACTGGCGGACAGACTGCCCGAATCGTGTATCGGACAGCTGAAACTGTTTAAAGTTGGTTTGGCTGTTGCTTGCACACACATACCCTGCACTCTTGCACAAAACGGCGAGGAGTGTAAAAATCTTTACAAATACAGCGGAGTATGCAGATATAAATTTTGAAGTGACCTATAAAGTGCTGGCACAAGGTACGAAAATATCGTCTGATATACATACATGCTTAACGAAGAAACGAATGTGTAAACCAATTAATCACAAAGCGAATACAAATTTAATTAAGTGTATTAATTAACTTTAATACTTCGTTGAACAAATTTTTATGTCAAAAGTTTAAGATGTGATTATTCCATACAAGTTTGCAGTGCTTTGTCTATATGCAATTTGCTCTCACTTTATTCACGGAAATAATTTCGGCATTGTCTCTTTCATTCACTTTTCATTACCGTATAAATCTAAATGAATGCGACTATAACTAACTTACCTGTCTGCACATCGTTTGGCTGATTGTTAGATATACAATAGCAGAAGAATACAATTCAATTCAATTCCATGTTACTAACTTCAGGCTTGGATAGTTTAGTTTGCAATAGAAAGGGAATGGAACATCAATTTTATGCACAAACACACAGACACACACAGACTTACACAAAATGATGCATGATGCAACTGCTTAGCACATGCAATTTCCTTCAAGAGAGTTAAACGCGAGCGAAATCATCCCTATCGCCGTACGAGACTTTGTCCAATGCTTCATTGTACAACACGGTGACCAAAAAGTATGATCAATACTCAAATGAAATTCGAATATGCGAAATATTTTTTTTCTAAATTGGTAGCACTGCAGCACACATATTTGTCAAGTTTCATATCACAAATGTCATTAATGAAACTTGACTCTGCGCTTACGGCTCGGAAACAACCTTTCAACCGAGCGAATGTCGTGCAAAACGTGCGACAAGAAAGAATAAACCGCGCCAAAGTCGCTCAAAAATCAAGATGATGTTACACTACGCAACAGTTTTCTTCGATTACCGTGGTGTTGTCCAGGGCGGCTCAACAATAAATAAATAATAATGAATGGTCTTACTTTTTGGACATGATAGTGCATCTGCAGATGACTTGGGTCACTATAAACTGAAAAGAAATTGTTTCGCTGGACTCACATCTTCTAGTGGAATCGTTGATATTTAATGAGTTCATTCAATTTCTCTGTACTTATAACGATGTTAACGAGTGGACATACCTTCCCTCTGTTTCTGAAGAAAAGTCGACAAGTTCAGAGAACTTGTTCGATTCATATACTGAATTAGATGGAGAGCGACATTTTCTTATTCAGTCACATTTCAATGTTTTAGTGCCTGTCACCAGACGAGTCCAGTGGTACTGTTAACTGAAAAAAGTACGCGTTATGGATGCGTGAATAGACATGCGCCTGTGCGAATTGTTTGCAACGGATATTAACGTATATAATAACATTCTATTCTCAACATTACTGTTCCACGTGTATTCAAGGCCTCTCGGCAAGTTATGGAAGACTGTTAAAATTTACTACACTTTAGTCTTGGGATACTTAAATTGCAGAAATCTTATATCAAATACGCTGCTTAAACTGTGCTTCGATACGAAATCTTCAATTCATTACGGACTCACGAAAAAACTAAGAGACCTTGTAATGTGGTCGTAATAATATTTGAAAGAACTAAAGTTTGAAAGAAATTTTAGTCAAGCGGCCCCCTATAAAATAATACGTTAACCGTAATTCCAGCGACAGACATTTAAGATATATATGAGGGAATCCCTATCTACAATTTGATGTAATCTTGGGCTATGATTTATCAGAACCAGACGATGATTTTTATTCTAGAAAACATGTTTTCAGACCCTTGGCAGAAGCGCCTAGTAATAATGATCATTCCAGAAATCTAAAATATTCCCAGACTGCATTCATTGAAAACTTTTATGTAGTTTAGTAGGAGTTTGGTCTCTTTGGCTGCGTTGGTTGAACTCAGTCGATCGGAATAATTTTTGTAATGAAATCTTTATTAGAATGCAACTGACTACAGGAGCCATTCATTCAGCTTTAATTCATTCTTTAGAAGCGATTCAGAATGATTTTGAACCAAGAAACATTATAAATTTTTAGACTGCATTCAGACATATGTGGAAGAGATTGTTTCTCCTTTTTGCAACTTTCAGGTAATTCTTGCAATATGCAATTCCGTTAGCGCAATTTCATGAATTATAATCCAATACTACAATTTGATAACTGATTAAATATGCAAATTATGCCTATCGCCAATTTCCCGGGAATTTCTGCTGAAATTTACTCATGAAAACTCATAAATGAAAATTAATGTAAATATTGACTTCAAAATGAATCAGGGAAACTGAAGAGAATCTGTTCGCGCGCGCTTTAGCATTTGGACAGGTAATGAATATGCAGCAAAGCCAAAAAAATAATAACAATAGTGCATTGAAAATAAGGTTAAAGACTTCATTCACACAATTTCATAACAGATAACCGAACAACTGACTGCCTTCGCCTCATCCTCCGCCAGCTTTTCATTTCGTTCAAAAACCAATATTGAAGACATAAGGCGCAAAACCAGCTCATACATATATACAATATATACCAATATACATATATATATATATATATATTTATGCACATATATGTTTGCATATTTACAATTCACAATATCTATGAATATAATATTTGTATGCAAAATACTGTAGGAATTGTACATCCCCGACAACAATAATGGCATTATTGAATGTAATTGATAACGAACTGCAGTACTGTTTCGCGGTATGTAGCTGCCCGGCCAGGCGAAAGAATTTAAATGCATCAACAGTAACTGCACTCGTTTGAATGTGCGAACACTCAGCTGATGAATATGTGATTTAAACGGTTTTTTTTCTTTTTTTTTTTTTTTGGAAAGAAAAATTTCAGGCATTATATTTATTGCAGGGCTTAAACCCGATTAAAACGCATACAATAAAGTACCTGTGAGAGGACGAGTAGTAAATACACGCAACTATGAGAATTGTGTGTTTTTGAAGAAATTCACGTTAAAGGTGAACGAACGCACTCTAGCGCATACTAGTATTAAAAAATAACATTTTTGGAGTTGTAAGGCGAAAATCATCAAGAAATGTGATTGACGTTTGAAGGGGTGAAGTGGAGTGAAGAGATGAGTAAAATCACTTTGGCGATAGCACAAGTATAAAAAGCTATCAATAAAGTAGAAGACGCGAATAATTGTTGCGAATAACTAATTACTGGAAAAGTCCCTAACTATTCGCATGTATTTCAGAGCGGGAGCGTGATACCATAATGCCTTCAACCGCACTCTGAGTACAATACAGACTTCTTTCCCAATGCGTTATGTCTTTGAATGATTACCAGTAATTTGGGTTTAATTAAGTTAGAGTAACTTCAATTTGTAGAGAACGACTTAGTTGTCGGTTATGGAACAATGTGATCCCCTCATAGGATTTGAGAGATTATTTTAGATATTAATATTAATATGCAGTTAGAGTGCAATTTTATATAGCCTAACGAAGCTGTCTTCCGGAATCATAAGTGCCGGATGGCATAAGCCCGAGTACACGATTGTTCCCAAATGTGATAGCTGTGGACACTAATGTTTTAAAACTCCAGTCTTACAATTTTTTTCTGTGACTTCAACGATATGATTAGAAAAATCGAATTCTATTTATTTCAATTTTATTTTATTAAGTTTGCTTAAAATAGAGCTCTCTCTGCTTTCACTACTTTGCCCAGTGACGGGGAAAAAAAATGTCCGTTCCGAAGAATCCATTTTTAGATTATATGGCATAAAAAATATCTGGTTTAAAGTGCAGTGCCAAAGTATAGCCAGTACTTTCCCATTTACATATGAATTCCCGATCGGACTGATGGTAGCAGATCTCTGTACTCTGTTGCTTTTTTTTTCTACAACACGATAGCTATAATACTTTTGAATGTCAGGTTACTAGGCCCGATTTCCGTCGCTGGCTGAGCAGCTGAATTTCAAGACTTCAGTGGTTCCTAATAGATGATACAAAGCCTTACTGACTGTTACGAGATGATCTACTAAGTCATGCCAATCAAAGCCATATTCTCCTAAAATGGATTGAATCTCATCAGTACTTTCCTTCTTGAACTTGGGTATCCACGTTGCCTATTTATGCAAGCGTTTATTTGCCTGTTCCTGCATAAAAAAACTGTTTCAGAAAACCATTGTTTATTTCAAATTTTTTTTTCCTTGCGGGTTCTGATCACGTCCGCGCTGGAGCCTGTCTAACGAGCAGTCGTCGAAATCCTTAAAACCCATCATATCAGCACAACCAAGAATTCTCATAAAGAAAATTCAAATTCTTTACACTTCCCTGGTGGGACGCCATAACGAAGTTTTGTAACAAGAGAGTTGGAATTCCAAACCATTCTGAAAAGTCTCTCAAACGTTCAGAAATGATATATTTTTAAAGAAACGCCTACAATTATTTTTATTGGCGTTTCTCTTTATAGAGTTTTTGGATGGAATGGATTGGAATGGATTTTTAATCGGTTTTTCGTCAAAACTTTTGCAACGCTCAGAAGGAAGGTTCACAGATCCCGTAAGGTATACATACCTGTGATTAGCGTCAAATTCTGAATCGATATAACCATGTGTTTAACAATCTGTCTGTGTAATGACGTCTGCTTTAAACGTTCCACTGGCCGCACAAAGGAAGCTATCGACTTGAAATGTGGCAGAAGCATTGGATGTTCTCGCACGCAGGTTGGTGTTGAAAATGGCCTACAACTGCTCGTAATGGACGAAACTGTTAGTTTTACAAAACTAGGAAAAATAATAACGCGCAGGTAAAAAACCTGATGGAGTATACAAATTCTTGGCGAGTTTCAATTTCGGAATGAACCTAAGCTTGTCCGCCTGCTCGTCTGTCCACATTTCAGTATGCCCAGCAATGCAGTGTCTGTGAGAAACATTTTTGCATGTTACTCCCAAACTGCAACACGAACACCCTATATATTTCTGCACCTTTATTCTGAAAATAAAAGAAGTCAGCCGCGCCCACCTGTTACTGAAGAGTACGAAAGTTTAGTTCTTTTCCTTTTTTCCTCAGAATAATGGTAATGGGATTCAGTCACGACCAAATATGATTTTCTCACTTGTTAATTAAAAATGTTTCCCTAAAAGCCACTGCCCTTTTTTTCTTAACTAAGAATTCCGAAAAGTCTGCGTTATTCATTAGATATTAAGTGTTACTTTGATCATTTTCTTTCTAGGTCTTCGTTTTGTATAGAAAATTACGAGATGTAAAAATATGGGCCAGCAAGTTCTATAAACACGGAACTTATATTCAAATATGCATAAACGATTCGTTTCAATAAGTTGATTGGCTTTTGCCATTACCACTTAATTCCAAGTTATGAAGCATGCCATCGAATTATGATGATTATATTATCAGCTGCTTTTCTGGTGCGACTTCTCTGCTAGAGAATCCGGTCTTTTAAGTAGTTAACTGTGCCGACCTCCTTAGCGATATACCCCTATACTCGTGGAACGAATAGCACGTGTAATAGGAATCTTGGTTGTAAGGAAACGAATAAGTAAAATGAGAGAAATATTTTCTAAAATACAATATTGTGGCAAATACGCATTCATATGAGGCAACCTGGCAAGGGCGGATGGACAGACCACGGCATATGCAGTTAACTGTTTTCTACTGAACGGTAAGCAATTAGCTTTAATCCTTCGCGTTTACCATCGAAAACGCACAGTAATTAATGACTAATGCCAATGGAAGTGTCTTGCAATTAATTCCGTAATTAAAAACGAAATACAATTCAAAAACAAATTAGTTATAGTACTCGAAGGCTGCAGCGACATATGAATAGTTTGAATTAGTTCGTCTGAGAAAGGCAGCTCAATAAATTACTTAAATTTCCTGATGAGTATGATGAGCAATGAATTGCTAAGCTTATTACAGTTCGTGTATAATTATTTTCTCGTTTAATATTAAACATCAGCAATTCATTTCTTCATTTGTCTTCTTTAAAAGGCTAAATCACATGCTTGAAGAAAATTATAATGCTCTCATTAATGAACATTAATTACAATAAAACTGTTGAATAGATTAAAACAATTGATTAAAACAATTGAGTTGCTTTCGACACGATAACAACAATTTTTGAATCGCTGGATTATTTCAATAATTTCAGATATTGAATGCATTAAATTTAATTAAGGATGGAATTAACATTTTTGTATCCATTACCAAGTTTATAATTCCATAAATAATGTCCCAAAATGGTGATATTTTGTTAATGTGTTTTCACATTTATTGCTACTAAAATCGAAAATTTTATTTCTATTTTTAAAAACAAATGAAAACTTTATAGTTGGGCAAAGCCAACCATTGCATGCTATACACGACTTCATCTATTACCTACCCTATTACCTTACTCCTGCTTTATTTTCGTGCTAAAATCCTGAGTATTATACTTTGTGTCCACGTGTACTTTTCATGGGAGTCCTTATGTAGAAGGCAGGCAGTTGTCTTTACTCACATGTCAAACACTTTATTTTTCTCATAAAGTATTAAGAACTACACTTGGTTATCACATGAAGGCCTGATGTTCACAGGAGGGCTTGATGAGCACGAAAATAATTAAATTTTCACACTCTTTAAGATTGGACGGGCGTGGCTGATCTTTTCACGGAAAGCGAACGTGTTCTCAGTGTTGCTTGTAGAGAAGTGTAGCCGTCGTAGGCGTGGCTTTTGACCGGCTTGACACATTTTCAAATTCTTTTGCAAATTTTGTAGACGATATGTTCATTTTTGCGAAAAAAACAACTGGGCAGATGGACAAATAGACAGACGAACAGACGGACATGCTTAAATACATTCAGAATTGTTTTCCCTTTTTTAATGTAACTTACGGGATGTCCCCTATTCGTGTAACACAGTGATTGTCAGAAGCAAGAGAAAGAAATAGGAAGATGCAGACCGCAGCCTACCGGGTAGATATCCAATCTACGGCGTCTCGGCGTGTTCTTCGACCGATTTCAGTCATTTTCAATACTGCGTGCTTTCGTAGCGATGATGTTGAAAGATTCAGAAAATTGATCGATCTGATCCAAACGTTTCACAACAATCTGATATGTTGGAATTCTATCACTCATCTATTACTTACTTATCTTCATATAAAATTTTTTTCAAAATAAACCCTACTTTCATAAAAGTGGGCCGATCTAAGTTTTTCGCAAGAACGCTCGTTCTTGGACCAAAAGGCATCAATATAGCACAACCAGTCAAAATATCTAAAGGATTTCGAGCTACGGGTAGAACATAAAAGTACTCGAACAGATATAAGGCAGACGGACAGATGGACAGACAGATTGAGCAAACGATTAGTATACAGTGTACGCCAAGTGGTATAGGATGTAATTATATGAAAAATACATGAGATATCTTTTGCGATGAACGAAGGTTAAATAAACAAACACGTAGCCACTGACGCACTGATATCTTAACAGGGATTGTTTAATGCAAGAGCAAGACCAACCAGCTTAAAAGATGATTTTTTTCTCTCCTACATACATACATATATAAATATGTATTTCTTGCAGCACATGTGTATCTTTAATTATCATAATCATGTTTCTCTGCGCATTTGCTGCCATTTTCCTTAACCTATACGGACGGCACTTACAAACGCATGCTTTTAATGAAATTTCATTTTAAAAGCATCATTAAATCATTTGTGTGCAAATGCATATACTATACTACTGTTACTCATATATTTACATATAAACGTTTGGATATATCATGTGGTCACTTTTAATTTTAATGCACACCAACAACATTTATTTTTATGGATATTTTTTTATTAAGCTCTGAAAATGGTTTTTATTTTACTTATCCCGCAGAGTACGTTTCTTTACAGGCTGTTCAATACCGTAAATTATTACAACAGACGAACGAATGTGAACCGAATTTATGGCCTTTTAAACGCAATATCATGTGTAAAATATCAAATTTTGCCATATTCGAAACCTATAAAATCGACTCTTAAACCTTGAGAAGGATGGGAAACTTAGAGACCTACAAAGTTTTATTTTTGCTAAAACATAACCGCGTCTATAAAAATGCTTTTGTCAGTTATGTTCAGTCGTTCAAGGTCTTGGATTTGAAACCCTTTTTTCATACGTAGATGCATAAAATTGATGCATTATTGGTTATTGGCGTTCGGGTACTTGTGTCTCTGCATACATGGGAGAATGAAAGAACATTAAAATCTCATAAATCACTACTTAAGTTAACTTAGTACGAATATCAAACACATGCGTTACACTTAAATTGATTTTCAAGTACATAAGTGTTAAGAAAGCAGCTATAATAATAGTCAATATATGATATGAATTTTGCAACTTTGTAGAAGCTCTTTCTGAAAGGGGGAAAAAAACAAAGAAAATATGGCCAAAGCCGACTAAAATGTTTTGGGTTATTTGAATGAAGTAAAAAAAAAAAAAAAAAGTAAAAAATCGTAGACAAAAAGACGCCTGAGAAGGGTGACAGATGGATGAACTAGACCGACAGAAAGGATGAAAGAAGAGAGATAGACCTGAGGAATAGACGTGACCGATGGACGGACAGACGATTCAAAGCTCGGATAGGAAGATGAGTGGGCCTACGATTTAAGAAACATATAGGCAATTGTAAAGCCAGATGATGAAATAAATAGACACAATGATATCTGGTGGAAGTGAACGCAATGATTTACAAAGAAACAGAAAAGTAATGAACGCGGAAAGGAAGTTAGAGGTGAATTACGGAACGGCGTTGGGTCAAAGGGAAACCAGCATCGAAAAGTAGAGGCAGAAACAAACGGTGAAAAGAGAGACCAAAGAGGCGAAAGTGAGTACGGACGAAGTGGTGCGCGGGACAATGGGTGACAACGGGATGCGAAGAGATGAGCAGAACGATGACCAGCTGAACAGACAGCTGAGGGAAGAAGGAGGAATAAATGAGTTAAAACGATGTACGGAAAATAGTCGAAGGAATTTGTGTAGAAAGATGTGCTGGAAAACCGTTGGCAGGGATGACAATGCGAGCTGTGAAATAGTAACAGACGCGATTGTCCAAAGAGTGCAAAAGGCGGGCCGAAAACCCGGAGAATTGGCGGAGAATTGAACAAAGATATATGCGAAGAGGCGATCAAAAATATCGCTGAAGAAATGGTCGAAGAGACGTACGGAGATGAACAAAGAATGTACAAAAGTACGAACGAACGTAGCGAAGAAGAAAGCGCGAACATGCGTTAAACGAACTCGACTACATATGCTACCACGGTTCCTTCTTATCAGCTTAATTTGTTTTCGTGTCACGATAATATTCGTCAATCGGTATTTCTGTGCCTCTCTCTCTACTCTACTCTACTAAGTCCTGTATCAGTAAATGTTAACGTGAGCAGCAAGCTAATAAAGCCCAAAATGTGACTATTTTTTGTTGCTTTGCAAAGAATGATAATTGAACTATGGGAAAAACGCATCATTTTAAATCTCACGCAGGTAGGATTTTGAAATGATCTGTTTTTTGGCAAAACATTGTGAAGTATTCCCTAATATTGTTGACTTTAGAATCGGCATTACATGATTTTTTATAAAATGCATGAGCAAGAAAGAAAAATAAAAAAAGAGGAGAATTTTTGTGTCTATCAATCTTTGGATTTTCTTTAGTTCAATTACTTTTGATAAATTACAAATTTTTATCTTACTGTCCATTACGATGATGGTAGCAAAGCATTCCTTTTAAAAATTGATCACGTTTCTCATAAAATTTCATATATAAAACCCGTCACATTGCGAGTTCGTTTTTGGCTTCTATTTCCTCTTCTTTAAGTCATTCGCATATACAATTTTTTATTTTTTTATTTTATTTTTTTTTTCTTTTCGCTCACACTAACAATATTTATATTTGTGTACTACGAGCTCAGTGCGACGTAATAGATTGTATTGTATCTATTAGATACAAAGAAGAAACAAAAATCAACTGTAAGACAAATCTGATATTTTTGGTTTTTCCCTTACATACTAACTAAATAAATAGTGTGGACGTGAAATTGAATCCACTTCTTTACGAAAAGAAACTTTCAATACTTTGTTGTTTCTTCAAGTTCTTGCTTTCTGCTTGAAAGAAAAATTGACTTAAAAAAATTTGCAACATGTGTATGAATGTGTTGCACATTTATAACGATGTGAGAAACGTGCTTTGCTTTAATGCAATTTTTTTCGCATACATAAATTCATACATATATTACACTTATAAGCTTTAATATAAACTCTAATGTGGCAAATATTTTAGATTAAAACTTATATTCGTGTACAGCTTCCCTTTGAAGATATATTTTCAAGTTTGAATTTTGATTATAAGTTATGATTATTTATTAGGTCATCCATAACTATTCTTCCTCTTCTATATTTCCGAGATATCTCTTGAGTCTTAGTCAGGCAATGAAGTCAACTTACGCTGCCATGCGTTACTTTGTCGTTTAGATTCAAAAACAAAAGAGAGTCCAACGGCAACAGCAACAAAAATGCAAGTTGTTAGTACGCACACAAGCAACAAAAAATCGACACCGGATATGCTTTCAGTGCACAATGCTCTCTAAGGTCAGTAGTGTACACTTCCTTCCTACTACGATGCAATCCACCTTATATTACCGAGAGAATTGACGTATTTTGTGATGATTGCCTTTTTGATGCGCTTACATCTTTATCGATTTATACATTTTTAAATACTTTGAGCAAACATTTTCAAAAAAAAAAAAAAAAATATTTTGTATAAACTATTTTTGCATACATATGCATATATACTCGCATACATAATAATTGTGTTCTACAGCTACACATAATATTTTGCATCATTTATTTAACTTTTTGCTTACTCTCTATCGAGAAATACGAATATGCTCAACTTGTTCATCCATTTGTAATAACGATGACCATAAAACACATACTTGCTTGACCACAAATATTTATTCTTCATTTATCGGGTTTTTAAGGTTTTTATCTTAAACTCTATTAATTAAGTAAAAGCACCGAACGATGGACCGAACGACAAATAAATGGACGCAGTGCCGCCAAAAATACGTAAATGACAGTTCGACAGTCTAAATAAGCTACAAGCAGACAGAAAAACACATTTTGTGTGAACGAAAAGATAGACAGACAGTTTTGAAACGGATAAGTACGCAGATGCAGGGACCGCCGCAATAAATGCAGGTAGCAGAACGTACACTTGTCTGGTCGGAATACGGTACAATGTACAAGCGATATAGCAGACATTTCTACATGCATATATATAAGAGGAAAGAGAAACAGCAGATCGCTAACAAAATAAGCAGGCAGATGTGGACGAACTGGTAGACAAATAGAGAAAACAGGCTGAACGGACCAATGGATCGCACATGGAAAAACGACTGAGTTGATCACATTACAAAACGAGATGGTGGGAGTCAAAATTCCGCACGTACGAATCGTCAAACACTTATATTGTGTACGCATGCAATGGCTTGTAGAAAATCTCAGGTAGTAACATAAAAACAGGTAAAGTTCAAAATTTCTTGAAAAACATTAGATATAAGAGAAAAGTAAACAAATGAAGGGCAACATGCCTGAATCGCTTAGCAAGATGCTTCATTTTACATTTTGACGATAGTCAGTGCGATGTGTGACAGGTGCAAACGATGAACTACTCAACAGTATGTTCGCTGATTGGTCGCTACAAAATTATTCATTTTTTTTTCTATGACCAGCCACTCGTGGGATGTCCCGTGTACCTGTGGGCCCGGCACTGATTAGGATCTTTCTGATATATTTAGATTCATTTCTATACATTTGAGTACATAAAGAAAAAAAATTGCCGCATATCGGGTCTTGAAAATACTAGGGTAGTAATCGAACAATCAACAACGAATGACACGTTCTTCAGTGTCTTTTTCGAACTAGTGGAGTGATTGGGTCACACTTTCGCAAAACATCTTGGTCCGAGCATTAAAAAAGATTCATTACGTCGACGAAGATGTTGAGTGCATTTTTTTATGCTAAAAATTATGGATTATTTTGGCCAGTGCACCAACGTCTCAAATGGACTTTGTAAAGCAATTGCTCCTTCGCTGTATGGGAAGACCCTCTAATAGCTACAAACTCTCAGCTTTCAAACATAAATACCGTAGGCATAGAGGTGACTGAACGTAGCACAAATGCAGTTAATGAAGAACTAAATGGCAGGCGATCGCAAAGGAGAAATCAATCACGAAGATCTGAAGGAATATAGGGCAGACAGTCTGGACGCTTGAGCAGCGAATTAGCAAATTGCGTGGCGAGAGTGAGTAACGAACGTTAAGAACATTAAAACTTCATGCTATTCATAATTATTTTGTAAACCTCATGGTATGCTTACATAGTATGGTACATATAAAATGAAAAGTTTATTACATCACTAATCTATGGTAGAGTGACCACAAAAAATGCAAGTTATAAAATTGTTTTATTAAGAGTTCCGTTTTAAAAATTTTATTAACATTGCGTATTATGTGGAAAGTTTCAAGTCATTGAAAAAGTAATGAAAAATAAAAACCGGAATAGAATGAAATATTCATAAAATAAAATTCTTAAGTACAACAGAAAAAAAAGAAAAGAGAAAGCATTATCAGTTCAGAGAAAATGGAAGGACGGAAGCTATACAAACAAACTGAAAATTTGTTCGACTTAATTGTAATTGCGAGTATTTTTACGAGGCACGTTTTACCTAATTGTTTTAAATGTAAGCGGAATTCCCTTAGGAACGCAAATAAGCGTTCAGCTTACAGGCAACGTTAGGCTAATGTCAAAATAATAACGCTTCCAAAGAAGTGCTTAGATAACTGCATACTCTATGCATTGGTGCGACAGGATTCGCTGCTTTGTTCATTTCAGGTAAACATTGAAAAAAATATTTTCTTCAAAGCCGAAAGACAGCCTGAGGCCAAAAACTTACACAAATTTCAGTTTAAGATTTATCAGCGATCAGTGCGGGTGAAGTGGGAACTTATTAAAAAAAAAAAAAACGAAATTTATTCACAAATGGCTGTCATTACTCATTACCTCATATTTTTATTTTTAATCTTTGCTATGACTTTTACTTCATTGATTTTATTTGACTTCGCAAAACCATTAAGTAAAGTTACGACACTCTCGTCAGATGAAGCGCATGCAAAATTTCATCATAACAGATCATTGGCACGTATTTTGACTAACGAAAATAATAACAGTGGAGATAATAGAACTCAGCGAAACAAACGTAATGTTGTCGCTAACCGAACATACATTTGGGATTACGGGGTAATACCGTATGAAGTGGATAAAGAATTCGCTCCTCGACTAAGGCAAATGTTCATTACAGCTATGCAGCACTGGGAACAAGACACTTGCCTTAAATTTGTGGAATACGATTCCAAGGAACACGCAAACTATATATATTTCACCAAAACAGACTATGGGTGAGAAACAATAATTACGAGGCAAAAAATGAGAGAATTTCTAAATGTTAATTTTTTCTTTTTTTTTTTTTGCCATCAATACTCAGTTGTTCTTCGGAAGTAGGTAAGCGAGGTAACTCCCGACAAAACATTTTAATTAGTCCCGATTGTGAGAATTTCGGAAACATTCTTCATGAACTTGGCCATGCGTTGGGCTTTTACCATGAACATGCTCGACCTGATCGTGATGACTACATTGTCGTCCATCATGATAATATTGATAGAGGAAAAGAGCTTAATTTCGATAAGCAATTGGGCAATACTTCAGATTCTTTGGGTTTACCCTACGACTTTGAGTCAATAATGCATTATCCGAATCGGGCGTTTTCCAAAAATCTCTACCAAGATACTATAAAACCAATTGCTGAGGTAGACATTGGTCAACGTTTACGTTTAAGTAAAGGTGATATCAAGAAAGCCAATCTATTGTATAAATGCCTTGAGTGCGGTCAAACATTACAACTGCCAAAGGGAGATATTTTAGCGCCCCATTACGTTGGCCATAACACGACTGCCGCAGATGAAGGTCATCAATACAATTTGACTAGTGAAACGTGCGAATGGCATATAGCAGCTGGCAATGGGGAGAGGATTATGCTACAAATAAATGATGTGGTAAGTTACATCACTTGAGACGGTTCATGTTTTTATTTCATTTAGCATATGATTTTATTTATAGAATATATTGCATTCGTCGAATTGTTCCGAGGACTACGTTGAAATACGTGATGGCTACTGGTATAGGTCGCCGTTACTAGAACGTTTGTGTGGCAAGCACGCAACCGTAAAACTCGAAAGCCAGAGTAAGCATATGCTGATTAAATACGTTAACCGCAATGCAGCAAAAGGTTATTATGGATTCAAAGCTAATTATGAATGTAAGTTTGGTTTCGCTTACACGCGCAATTTACCATTTCAGTACAGCAGCTGAGTGTAGATAAACTTTTAATCTCGCTATCTAACGAAAATTATGAACTGTTCCACGATTAATCAGAAGGGTCGGACTTTACTGGCATTGACTTTGTTTAAGGTCACGTCGCGGAGTTTATTATGGTTGCTCTGATAAGAAATTGGGATGAAATATACTACCGAGTCGTGTACACTTTAATCTGTTAACAAAAAGATTTCAGAACCAAAATAAATTTTCCCTTACACCCGTAACATCGTTGCAATGGAGAGTGAATTTTGATAAGGCAAAACTTCAAGCAAAGTAAGTTGACACTAGTGTCGCTGACGGTATATATGTCGCTAAAAATATACCAAAGGATGTATCAAAGAATTTGAAGTCGATATCTTCATTCTTGCGACCGGGAGAGTGCCGACAATACACAGACGGACGGACATGGCTAAATCGATTCAGAATTTCGCGTTGATCAAGAATGTATATATTTTATAGGACCTCTGAAGCTTCTTTTTTGGTGTTACATACACTATGGAAAAAAACAAAATGAGTATACGACCATCTTACATAAAAAGGAAACACGGTATCCCTATGAAAAATGCCTAAAGCCGTTTGCAATAATGAGAAGAAAACATTAAACAAAGATCCCGTAAAATATACATATTGCTAATTAGCGAAGAGCTTTTGATTATCTTCGCAATATTCGTTCGTTCTTTTCAACATCGTTTCTTAAGGTCTGCAATTGAAACGGGAAATTGAAACTTGGAACTTATATACTTGATTTAAGGTCATATTTGAAAACAGACGGCATCCACAAAAAAGTTATCTAGAAGTACTAAAAGAATATTAAACAAATAAAAACACTGTAGTGGAGCACAGTTCGCCATTAAATATCCCCCAATTCCCTACAGCTACTCACATAACGACTTTTCAAAGTAAGAAACTCCCAAAAATTGCCACATCTAGGTTGAGCAAAAAAAACCAGGACGGACAGACAAGCTTTTTTTCTGAATCGATCGGCATAATAAATGGTGGGTCTACCTCAAGTATTTCTGGACATTGCTTACATCCGCACAAAACTTAATATACCATCGCAGTACAAGTGCTGTAGGACCTTCTACCAATCGAAAATTCTAAAATTATTTTCGATCACATGTTACCTAAAGCGCAGGTCGGTTTAAAATTTCCCAAAGTTATTTTGGTGTGAACGTTATCGCAATGGGTTAATTAAAATTTCCTTAGTGAACGAAAAAGTTTGCAACATTTTTGAAGCGATAATCTTATGGCTTTGACAGACCCATCTTTTAAATCATTCTAAAAATTGATAAATTTTTAAACTTTTTTGAGTCCCAAAATGGCTTTGCAAACCATGTCATCAATATTCTCCTTTCTTTTCTTTCTCCAGTTATTTTTAATAATATTATTAGGCTAAACGGCAGCAGGCATTTGGATTTCAAAAGTCGTTCGGCGCATTTAGCCGATAAGCCGTACAGCTGGTATGTTATAGCACCTGAAGGTCACCAAGTGGCAGTCAAATTTGAGTTTCTCGACTTGGGGAGTCGTGATGAGTGCGATGTTGACTACTTGGAAATAAGAAACGGTAACAATTCTGCCTCAGGTATATTGGCAAAAGTTTGCGGCACATCCAATCCCGGTAATATTATGTAAGTTTAAAAAGTCGCTGATAGAAACCAAATTAATCTCTTAAGTAATAAATGTTTCCTTTCAACTTGAAATAGTTCAACAACCAATGAAATGTTTCTAAAATTCGTCAGTGATAGCTCGATAGAGAAGTTAAGCTTCTCAGCGATATTCATGCTAGAAATCGACGAGTGTAAGTTAGGCATTCACAATTGTCAACAAAAATGCAAGAATACTTTAGGCAGTTATCGCTGCGCCTGCTTGCCCGATTACGCTTTGCTGGCGGATGGGAAAAGTTGTGCGAAAAATCCTTGTAGCAGCGTAATTGATGCTAATGACGGCAAAGGCACTTTCGGATTAACCTCATTTCCAAGCAATTTTAATTTGCCGGGAAAGTGCATTTGGAAATTGGTAGCTCCCGAAAACTACACTTTATTTCTAAATTTCACTCAATTCGAGTTAGTGTGTGACGACAGCGACTATTTGGTAATCTATTCTCAATTTAAAAGCAAGAGATTAAAAAAATTTGGACAATTTTATTGCTACCAATTTCCGGCTTCCGTAAAATCATTGAAGAACATTTTACGCTTGGAGTTGAATCTGGGCGAAGAAGCTTACCAGCGAACTAAACTTAAAGCTGAATATAAAATTGGTTTGTAGAGGATTCATGCGAGTTTTTCCAAACATTTTCTTGCATCTTTTTTTTACTGCTTTTAGACAACGACGAATGCAGCATTCGAAATGGTGGCTGCGAACAAATGTGTAAGAATACATTCGGTTCGTTTGAATGCTTGTGCCGCGAGGGTTTTATTTTACATGGAAATGGTCGTAATTGCACTGAAACCGAGTGCAAGTTTAATATAACGGCTCCTAATGGGAGAATATCAAGTTTAAATTATCCCGCAAATTATACCAGGAACAGTTACTGTTATTGGCGTTTTCAGACCGTACTGGGTCATCGTATACGCTTGAAATTTCTCGAATTTGATGTAGAGCATCATCAGGTAAGCAATGAAAATAGGAATATACTTGAAACGTGTATTTAGAGATAGGTAATAAGAAGAGTTAGAGTAAGGGGAAAGTAAGGAACAGGATAAGGGTCAGTGTTTGCGTGTAAGTAAGATCAAGTGCAAGAATGTGACCAATCACTCGACTCGTGTCATACGGTGACGACCAGAAGGCAATGAAAGAGGTAGCAAGATGGCCGCAGCCTAGCTTTACTGATTAAGTGCTCACTATTGCTGCGAACACTTACTGACGTAGCCGCGGTGCTTACCTATTACATTACTCTTGCGGATAGCTGTAATGGGCATGATGAAGCTGAAGGTAAGGGTGAAAAATGAACATAATGTAAAAACTAAAGGTATAAAGAAATAACCGTAAATGTAGTCGCAGTATAATCATAAGTTTAAGACTAAGATTATGGGAAAAACACCATTGAGGATATGAATAAGAATGAGAGCCAAAATGAGGCCAAGGATAAGGCAAAGCGGGGGAAAAAGAGCAGAGAGAAGATGTAAGGATATAAAAATATATGTGTCGTCGCGGAGAATAATAGGCGTTGGAGTAAAATAAAGGAAAATGATTGCGGCGAGAACAACAACAAGGCTATTTGTCTGGAGAAGAGTAGCGAAAAATAAGTAGGAAAAGATAGAGATAAAAATAGAGGATAGCTCACTTAGGAAGTCAAAGACTAGATCAAATTTAAGAGTAAGCTTAGGAGAAAAACTAATTTATAGGTAAACGTAACAATTACTGGAGGACGGAAGTTTAATGAAAAAAATGTTATGTATGAGTTTGCAGGAGCGCAGCAACAAAAATTAAAAAAACACGTAAAAGCGCCTAAACATAAAAACATAGGAAGAATATTTTACGTAATTTCTAATTTCCCAGGAATGCATTTATGACAATGTAACCATATACGATGGGCGATCACAGGCTAGTTCATCTTTAGGAATGTTTTGCGGCAAATTAAACGCGACCCACAACGTGTTGGCTACAACCAACTATATGCTAATGGTATTTCGAACGGACGCTAATGTGCAGTTTAAGGGATTCAATGTCAAACATTTAACAGGTTACTATGAAAATTTAATTTTCTTATAGAATTTTTTTTTACATTTTCACAAAAACCTAGAATGTGGTGGCTATTTGGAGGCGACAAATAATCCGCAAATATTGCTCTCTCATCCAAGTTATGGCTCAAAATCGTATCGCTATAATATGCTATGCGATTGGCATATAACCGCTGATTCGGACAAAAGCGTTGAAATCAAGGTCGTAGATTTCGAACTTGAGTATGATGAAAGTTGTGAACCCGATTATTTAGAGATTATCGAGGAACCTGGCTATTACCGTAAAAGCTATGGGCGATTTTGCGGCGCCGGTGTAAGTTTTTTGAATTATTACATTTGAGAGAAGAAGAATCATTACAAACTTGACTTTTTCTCATTTAAGAAACCATCCATCATTAAGTCGTGCTCCGATTCGATTACAGTACGCTTCATTACCAATGAATCATTTAACTTCAAGGGTTTCAAAATGGAATTTAAATCAATTGAAGGCCAAGAATGCATGGAAACTATAGATGAAGTTAATTATTAGTGTTCATCATTATTATTAAGATATTAGTTTAAATTGAGTGCTTGAGTGAATTTAAATCATGCTCACGTTGAGCAACTGTGTGATTTAGCGCTTTTTAAGAAAAAAGAAACCTTTATTTGTAAGTACTATGTTCAAGTCTGTTACACGATTTAGTGAAGCATCGGGTGTTGACAAATCGGAAGCATACAATATGTAGGAACCCATATGACAAAACACACGAGTTATAACACCGCTATGACCAACTAAAAGTAGTTTCAAATTTTGTATTGTGCGTTTGTTTATGCTTCATCTAAATAGAAATGTTTCAACACAGAGTAGCAGCAATGAATTTATTACACTTTTACCTTCAGTGGTTGATGAAACCGGCCCGTTTTCTTTCCTCTGAAAGAGTGAACTTTTCGGTTTTTAAAATAAGCCGAAAGGTTCAAAAACAACGAAATTCTAAATAGCATATCAAGGGCAAATCGAAAAAAACGAGACTTTCGCGCCAAAAAGTAAGATGGGTTAGTAGGATGAACCCATAGAATTTGTATAAATGAAACGAAGCTACGTATGGGAGCGCGATCAAGCTATACTAAATTTTGGTTCGAAAATGAAATTTGTCCTTACGAAGCGAAACAACGATTGTTCATTGTGAACGGGCAAAGAAAGTCGTCCTGGTCGTCTTTTTACATCTATGTCGTGGTGGGAGTTCAAAAGTGCTCGATTTGGGGAACATTATTTGGCCTTCAAAGGCTTGTTCCTATACTACATTGATTTCTTCAGACTTTTTATCGGTTCGCTACGCTGTCTGGCTTTTTCATTTCATGTAGATCTGTCTGATTTCTTAAAGGCGGCAAATTTGTTTGGAGATACCTTCTTGACTCGGTTAGGAAGATAAAATCTCAAGCTATTCGCAAGAATTATGAACAGACTGCACTTGCCTTTTCCATCCCAATAACGCGGACTCTCGCTATGCACTCGTTCTTCGAGATATTTCGCCAGAGTTGGACTAATATCTTTACCTGATCGCCTTATTTGCTTAATTTAGCTTTGTCCGACTTTTTATTGTTCTTGCTACGGACACTTGGTTTCGATATCATTGGTGAACTAAAACTAAATTGAGAAGTGAACTTTTTTTGGATGAAAGTGGAGAATTGTTGTGTGATAAACTACTGAAAATATTAGCATAATAATTGGCACGGGTGTCAGTTAAAGTGAGATTAACTTAGGTAAAACGCACCATTTGTTTGCTTATATTCACGCCTTCAAAAATCCTTTATATAAATATCCTATATACAATTTCCTAACTATGTGTTGGTTTTACTTTTACATTTAATTTAGCTTAGTGCGTTGTTTCAAAGATGCTACATAACAGAAAAAAATAATCGAAAAGTTGTTAGAGCTTTAAAGAATAAATGCCTTTGCATTAATTACTTCGATGCATTAAAGCGGGCATTCAAAGAAAAAACTATAAGCACAACTTTATAAGCATTATTGCAACGCAGAAAAGAAGTCCCAGTTGGAGCAATTATCTAAAGTTACATAATCCCTAAACTGTAGATAAACATAAAATATACACAAACATTTATGTGCATATATTTACGTAGAAAATGTTTATTTTGTTTGTACGCATTGCGTTAACCAATGTTATGGATTCTCAGTTAAAGTACTCGGATAGAGAGTACAGAAACCACATTAGTAATAAATTATGCATGATTGCACACACACGCATCCGAACACATGTACATATAAGGATAGATAGTTAACGTATATAAACATACATCAAGCATAATATTAACTATCTGTTGTGTAGTGTATAGTATAACACACATATACACACAAACATTATATAACATTACGTTATATAACATACATTAAATACTTAATTTCTATGTAAATTTATACGCAAGAAAGAAAAACAAACAAATGCAGCTATAAACAGAGATAACCAACAGATGAATAATTGATTAGAGTTTAAAATTGAAATAATGTAAAATTATGCACATGCACGCTTACATATGTGCACACACTCTTCGTCTAATTATTCCTTCCAGCGCTGCTTATCCTTCTTATTCGGATATAATTATAATTTTAATTAAATCTTTTCAAACTTTTTAATAGAACTTTGAAAACGAGACGAAAAACTCATTTTCACCCGAAATGAAAGCTGAGCTAAGTAAAAGAAGTCAGCAAAATATATTCGGTTGCGAACGAATCATTTGTAGCATCCACCTACAGAAAAAACAATAGACACTCCGACGCTCCACAAAGTTGGGTGAGCGTCGGAGGATACTGTGTGGCGGTCACTCTCGCAGTAAACGTCAAAACTTTTACGGATAAACGGTCTCTAAAGCTTTCTTCTGAACGTTGCAAACGTTGCAACAAAATGCATATACCATCAGCCTTCGGCAATGGGCGTAGAAGGAATATAAATAACTCAAAAAATGTTTATTTTTCAATAGCAATAATCTGTTGATTATTTATAAAGAGAAAGGAGATAAGAAAACAAATAAATTTTAATTGAAATTTGTTTAATTAGAAACATAAAACAAATGAAGAAAACAAGAAGAACAAGAGTTTCTGTCGGACAAGACCGTACGTTAAATACCCCACATATTTTCTTCATAAAATACTAAAATCTCTACTTTTGTGCCTTATATGTGTTACCCTTCACTAGAAACGATGTAAGGAAAGGGAGGCTTCAAAAAATCGATCTCCAAATTTATCATAATAAATTTATATGTCGAGTTAAGATGCTAGAACCATTTTCATCAGAAAGTTAGTAAACTAAAAATTACACCTTGTAGAGAAAAAGAGATTCTATAAGAAACATTAAGTGAGTCCAAGACCAAGATATGGGACAGTACTATAGCGAACAAGCATTCAATATAAAAAACTTAAGAAATGATCCATTTTTCTCCATATTCTGATTTCCTCCAGATTCTGAAATCATTTTCATCCGAAAGTTAGCAAACTAAAAGTTACGCCTTGTAGGGAAAAAGAGATTCTATAGGACACGTTGAGAGAGTCCAAGACCGAAATATGGACCAATACTATACCGCACCGGCATTCAATATAACAATCATCTTAAACATTCTGCTCAAGAGCCAATTCAAGTAACGTGAACATTAAAATCGCGAACTTTGCTTAAACGTACGCGCAAGAGAACGCCCATCGCACTTAAAATTCAGAAATCTAACTAAGGATATAATTATGTACAAAATCCAGGAAACGTAACAGTTTATGTATTAAGTTCAGCTAATCGAGAGTGAAGAATTCAAAATTCTCCCTTACGTACTAATACACTTACTGCGCAGAATAGCTGATGCAATTTTATGAAATTTACAACGGAAGGCGAATAATGAACGAAACTCGGGAAGCGAGGTGTTTCCTAACGGTCCCCTTGAGGAATTTGTCTCTGCTTGTATTTGAGAATCTTAGCCGATCATAAATAAAAACACATATGCTTAAGGTAAATATTGAGAAAACGAAAACCAATTCAACAAAGAATATTTGCACATGGCTGAAATATATTTCCGGCCAGTTTTGTATGTACAGCCACTGTAATAAGTTGTTGAAAAAAAAAAGTTTTTTTGACCACATTTTATGCTTTAGTTTAGTAGCCTTCTATTTATCCCATACTTTATGTCTGATCTATTCTGTGGATACGACAATTGTATATAAGAAAGCCAAGGTCTTACTCTCAGGGTTTACGTTTTCAAGGAGCTTCATCGTACAGGTGAGGTAAGCTGATGGAGGAATATGCATAAATCAAGCTAAACATTTTAATGGAATTCAAATGTTTGTGATTAATGCATTTGTTCTGTAAGCTGTTAAATGCGTTTATTTGAGGGTAACAAACGAATTGACAAAATTAGTATGCGCCCGCCTCTCCGTTCGTGTGACGGACGACAAGGAAATATTTAAATTTATATACTAATTAAAGCACATCTGTTCTGATTCTTATTATTTATAAAAGCTTAAAGGAAAACAAGAATTCTTGATATTCATTCATTTGTTTACAATACAAACTTGCCTGTGCTTAGACAGGTGTGCATTTCTGGAGTATCGATGCGTGCGTGTGTATGCTTGCACGCATAAACGAAAACATCAGCACAAATTTCATATTCGCACTTGCATGTATTTATGCACACTTGTATGCATACAAGTAAACATAAGAAATGAAATCAAAACAAATAAAATGCATGCATGCATGCATGCATGCATACCTGCAAATGCATACTTGCACACACATGACGACGAATGATTTTAGTATGCAGTTCGGTTTTAAGCAATTAGATGCACAGATTAATGCATAGAACCCAACCCTATGCACTTTAATTGCTGCAAATAATGAAATTGTGAGACTCGATTTTTCGCAGCCGCAGGCAAATTCTGATGCTTTGCAACAGATAAAGCGCTTAGCATCATTGTGCCTGCAGGTGTTAAAAAGAGGCGATTAAAGTCAAACAATCGATTGTGCATATTTTTCAATGGCACGCACTTAAGTTCCTCGCAATAAATTCGGATGAATTGAAGAAAGAAATAAAAGATGAGGACTCTAACATTAGTATAATCTCTGTCCAGCGATGCACACATGCGTTCAATCTATTCTATGTAATCGGAGGTAAACAAACAGCAAACGATTTCTCAAGAAACGATCAAGAATGATTCATCCGTGTAGGTTTTCTTTTTCCGCTCAAAACTTTTGTGCAAAAAAAATGGATTGTTAAGGCGCTAAAGTCAATATTAAGGGGTTTCCGGCCGATAATTTACTTCAACAGGTTTTTGAAAGAATACGACCTTCACTTGGCTGGCTCTCATTAACGAATGTAATTGCTACACTTCTTTACCATGCTGATAGTAAAAGTCCCAGGCCTCTGCGATTATTATGTTTCGATGCCTTATAAACTTCTTACACTATTGCGTGAAGATTTTTCGCTAGTTTTATAACGTTTGTATTACGATAGTGCAATTTTTTGCAACAAAGCGGTTCTTCGCGACATTTCTAGCAGAAATGTGATTCTTACCTTCGCCTCCTATTCAACTGACCTAGCTTCGTTTGACGTATCGCCGGACTCGAAAGTAAAGGAAATACTTTAGCAACAATATTTTGGCTTGGTCACAACGATTAAGTAAACAAGCGCATCTCCAACAATGTCTGAAAAAATTTGCATGAAATTTGACACAGATGTCAGTTAGTGTGTTGTCAAAAGAAAAGAAAGAACTATTTTGTTGGATTTAAATAAAAAAGATTTATTAGTCTTTGATCGCAACAGTATTCTAATGGTCGGTCGTAAATCTTTTTTGTGGGTTGTAATATTCGAAACACAGCCAACGAGAGCTTTCTAAAATTGTTCTAGAATTGCACCAAAGTGCGCTAAAGCGCACATTTCTTAACGGTAAATGTTTACACAAAGTTACATTTTTTCCAGTTTTAACAACGACGCAGAAAAGGCGTCCACTAGCCTAGTGTTAGGCTCGCACATTTGAAAACTTTTATATCAAAGGTTTACTAAAGCTGTTTGCATCATACACCAGCCAGTTTGAAGCTTATTTACTGCTTCACTTTCATTCACGTGCAAAGAGAAAGCCGTCTTCGTGCAAAATTGGTTCGCGAGAGTGGCTATAACGAGTGCGTAGTCGGTAAAGACATAAGACTTACCGATTATGCACACACCAAGGCGTAATAAGCTATGCTTTACGGGAGCATAGAAGTGCCGAAACTCTCACCTCCTCTTGGTGATCCCTGGTGACCCCTGGCGAAGAAGAGTGTAAGGTTTTCGGCTATCTACAACTTGGTGACAGGTTTTTCTCATAGATAGCTTAGTGGTATACTGGAAGAAGTGTTGCTTTGAGCATTGCTTGTCTCGAAGACTATTGTCATGGAGGAAATACAGACCGGCAGGATGAAGGACCGATTGATTGTCTAAAGTACGTTGGTGTTGTAATGGTCGAAAGCATGGGGCAGGCCGTATCAGTTGTACCATCAGGCACACATATCTCTTGATAAAGAGTAGTGTGGTTTTGGCTAACCGGTGTGGTTGGTCCAAAGGCAAGAGTCACTATATCGCATAAAGTTGCTCTAAAGGATTTATAGTCTTAGATTAAGCCGCACGGGATCACTTGCTGCCTATCTCTACATAGAAGAAGTTCTTACGGATGGAATCTTGTAGTTATGGTAGAAAAAGTTCTAAACTTTTCTATCGCTCATGCTTATCGTTCAATAAAACGAATGGTCTTCCTCAAAAGTCGACCGTCTTATGAGAAACTTTAGAAGCTTAAAGAGTACAATTTTCAAAAAGAAAATCCAGTCAATATGTTCTGGGCGCCTACATCAATGCCATTAAAAATTGCAAAAATCGTAAAATCACCTCTACAATCGAAATGCCGAAACACAGTTGTCAAGTCGGGGAACTAAATTTCGAGCAATGTTCCTATGGACCTTACAGCAAAATCTAGCGCCACTATAGTGGAAGTGATTTTGAATCGACCAACCTTTCCCTCATCACTCAAAATGTCATTGAATTACCGTACAATGATGTTACATACTTATATTAACATAAAAAGTTGTGTAATCCGCTATCTGGTGAAGCAAACATTTTTAATCTCTGAAAGTCTAAAGAAAATCTTAGATAATATTACCTTTTAATAATGCTTCACGTAAAACGGGAATTGGCTTCGATTGAATTAGTGCCGCGTAAACTTCACATTAACATCATCAGTATGTCGTCTTCATTTTTCCTTCTTCGAATCTTTCGCAAGACGTTTCCCATCATCAATTGATTTATTTCATGAAAGTTTACCGGGAGGCATAAGAAACGAAATGTTTTACATAGGGTGCATGTGTAAGTGTTTTCCCTTTTTCAAATCAAAAATGTTATAAAAATTATTAGCTCCTTCCCTCTCATCGTCTATAGTTAATAAAGCAATCAATTTGTGTTTGAATAAAGCAAAAAAATAAGAAAAAAAAAACAAGTAAGAAATTTATATTCGGCGGAAGCCGAATCCCGGATACCCATCACTATGCTTTCCGCATTCTACTCTCCAAGTCCCTTTATTTGATACCCGCATAGCTGGTATTATTAAGAAAACATTAATCGCGGTGTCTATCATAGTCCTTTTAAAATTAACCTATTTTTAGGCAGATAATACGTTTCCATATGTGGAGTGTACAAACCAGTTTTAAACATTCTGCCTTGTTTGCCTTATGATATATTAGCATTAAACCTCAAAAAAGTGAAGAATTGAGTTACATGTAATTACTCGTAACTTTGTGTGGGCACGGCCGATCGGGTCCATTTTTGGACCCAGAGAGTAAAGTGCTTCGGAAAGTATATGTGGAAAATTTCAGACTTCAAACTTTCATAATTTCAACACACAGACTCACAGACGGACAGACATGGCTAAATCGATTCAGAATTTCATCACGCTTTACAGAGTCTCTGAAGCTTCCTTTTGAGTGCTGCATACATTATGCAAGAAAATAAAATGAGTGGATAGGAAAGGATAAAAATAAAAAATAAATAAAAAAATCTACTAAATTAAGTTATTTTAAGCTTATAAGAGACTAGTAAAAGGGAAAAAAAGTTTTTAGAAATTTATGAATAAAATTTAACAACTAACAAATGCCCAGCCATGGAAAGCTAAGTCAATATGTTGTTGCCGATGTTCGTTCGTTCATCTCCTTTAATAATAATCTGAAAATATTTCACAATTTTAACGAATTTAATATCGTAAAGTGCACTTCATTACTAATAAACATTTGGTTAAAATGTGGCTTTAAAATGTTCACATGTGAATACCAGACATGCACAGCGCATATACTTGCATACATCTGTTTGGTTTTATATTTACATAATTACTACTAACGCAGATATAAATGTATATATAGATATATTTGTGAGCAAATTTTGCTTTACACATCATAATAAATTTTAGCATATACAGGACTTTCCCCTTAACAGCGTCACTCCTATTAGTACAACAATAGTTCGGAAAGATTTGGCTTTACCTTGCAGTTTGTGAGGTATGTTTAAGAAAAGATCATTAAGTACCGATATGACAGTAAATGCGCAACCATTTTCGTGCGCTGACTCGCTGAACTGAGCATTTATACCGGATTGAAAAGAATTTGATATTTTATCATTACAAAAACCGGAAATCATAAGAGATACTATGAAATGGAAGAATTTCTACATTTTCCTCAAGGTGTGTGAGAAGATGGTCTCTGACTGTCAATCCAAAAGCATTATTACGAGAGATGAGACTTGGATATACGGAAAGGATCAATCGAGCGAATATCGTGCAAAAAGTGAGTCAAGAACGAAAAATCGCTCAACAGCCAAGGTGACGAGAGTTTTCTTTGAATATGGTGGTGTTGCCCACTATCAATTCCTCCCGCTGTTTGAGTGTGATGGGTCGTTTGCGTGGAGCTGTCGCAAAAAAAGGGCGGAAGAGATTTAAAAAAAACACATAATTAATAGGACTCAGAATGATCTCAATAACTGAAACGTCTGCGAAACGAAAAAAAGAAATGAACTTTTGAAAGTAGGCTAGGATTGTCTGCGGATGTAGCATTTCAGCACTAAAGCGTTTGCATTAAGCAGAAAGGTTTCCGATTTTTATACATGTGCAGATATGTATAAATACATATATATGTATATATGTCTATGCGTGTATGTATGAATACACATATATTCTAGATAAATGGGTTCCCGAAACTCCGGCTCTCTGGTCAGACACTTTTCGCACTTACTTTTGAAGATTTTTTGCATTTTATGCAAGTTAATCGTGATGCACGCTCGATAGTAAGAATGCTAACGGAAAAGTAGTGTACTACTGTACTAGTGTAGTGCAGAATTGTTGTTGTTGTTTACTGAAACAGTTACCATTTGATAGGAAATAAATAATGTTGAATTAATACAAGCGTCGTTCTTAGGCAATAAATGGCCAGCAAACGAAATCTAGTTGATTACAAACGCGTGCATAGATATATAATATAAATGTATTCATTAATGATTTCCAAAAATTTTCTATCTAAAAGATGATTAAGGTTGAAACGAATTGCTATATGCTTAAATAGTCTCGGGTTGATTTTCTAAAATTCCAGTACAAATAAATCCGTATCTTTCGTTCACACTGCTTTGCCTGCTAACCCGTCCCCGTTAGCCTATCTACTCGACATGGATATAATGACTTGGTTTGCTTTTCCTTCTGTTTTCTTCCTTGCATTTATTCACTTCACTTAAAGCTTTCAGCCGCATCAGCACATCAATCAATTACTATTATAATAACTTATATATAAACATATATATATATATATATATATATATATATTCAAGTCTTTTCAATTTTTTTTATTTCTTCGTCGGTTTCTTTCAATTGATTGAAAATGTTTGAAAACACTTTTTCGTAAAACTCATGTGACTAGGGGTGTCAACAAATATCCATTTAAGGTAAGTATGTGTGTGTGAGTCTGTGAATAAAATCACTGTCGATGGTGTTCAAGAGCGTGCAACATGACAAGCAAAAAAGAAGCGAAGATAAATTACCTGGTATGTGAGTTCGTAAATGGTTACAAAATCAACTGAGCACACACATGCAGATAAAATCTGCGTTTTTCGAAAATAATAATATTGAAGAAAGTTATAAATTATGTATAGCACCTATACATATGTATGCATGTATATCGACTATATACCGACTTCCTTTACAAGTTTCTATCCTTCTCCCGCTAAATATTACAAAAATTTTAAAAGCTTACTGCTTCTTCTCCATCGCGGTAGAGAATCCTGTCAGACGACATTCAGGTTTCGCCTGACCTCTTCTTCCTGGAACATATACAAATAAAGCAATGGAATATTAGACGCGTGACTAAGTTTTCACCGATTCTTTAAAAAAAATTGAAACAATTTTGGAAACAAAAGGCGATGTCAGATATTTGTTGGAACGTAATTCATCTGTAGGCAGTGCTTTCCCCAAATTTATAGCAAAACAAACAACTAAGAAAATTATATTCGATCGTCACCGAATCTTGTATACCCATCACCATCTGAAAAAATGAAAATAACTACGATTTCGTATTGCATAAGATTGGGTAGGCGGGACTGAGTTTTTCTATTTTCTGAATAAAAATGAAAATTTATATGGTGTACGTGTTGTAACTTATGAGCAACAAGCAAAAGCACGGAACGCAACGTTGTTCGCAGTTTTTGTTACATAAGCATGTGAGCGTTGTAGGCCTGGTCTTTGCACAATTTCTAGGCGATATTTTCATTTTTGCGAACGGGAGAATATTTACCACAGATACAACAACGTTGGGCAGACGAATGGTCGGTCATCCTTAGATGTATCCAGAATTTGAAATTGGCCGAGAATTTGTACACTTTATGGGGCTTTCGAAGCTTTCTTCTGCGCTTTATGAAGGTATTGAAAAAAAATCAAAGTTCGATACACTACAGTATTAAGTAATGGTAGTCAGTTTTTCCTATTCTTATAAAGCTACAGCAGCCTTACCCATAAAATACAGATTCAAATTTTTGTAGATTTATCCGATGCAATTTATGAGTAATGAGCAAAGAATTAATTTTTTACTCCCTTTGAAAAACAGAGGTGTTCTCAGTTTGCATAACGCTGGAGGCGTGCCCTTCGACCGATGTCGGCCAATTTCAATACCAACCTACTTGCAACAAATTCCAATGTTCGCAGTGTTGCAGTCGATAGCAGAAATTGTACGTTCAGGGGAATGTTTACAACAGACATTACGCAAACGGACAACCGGACACAACGGGCGGACATACTTTAATCGATTCAGAATTTGAGTCATATGTCGGTAGCGCTGACTTGCTTCCTAGCAGAGAAGTAGCAAAAGGCCATTGCATCTGTGGATTTTCCTTTGAACTGACACATACATACATGCATGGCATGTCGTAAAAATCTCAGCCGCAATATTTAGCTGGAATAGAGTTTGGACACAAAATCATTTGATTTCTTTTCCTTCTTGTTGAAGCATTTGTTGTGTTTGTATTGTGTTTCACGTTTGTGGCTTTCCAACTCATCGATGACATCGGTGACATTTAAGATGCTTATTTCCTTCTTCCTCTTCTCTCTTTCCTTCGTTCACGCAACCGTGCTAGCTGCACAATGATTCCTTGTGATTATAATTGAAATTCTTCAAATTCCAGATGCTGTTGCTTATTATTATACTGCTTACGGTATTTGGCTGGAGCGTTGTTTTGCTTGAGTTCAATGTTTTGCTAAATTTGAAACATTATTGCGGATTAAATGGTTTCTTGCTAGCAAAGCCATGGTCTTTGTCGCTTAGCAACTTTCATCTTCTTCCTCCCTTCTCTTTCTGAATTTCTTTGCTTGTCTTACTAATTTCAATCATTTTGGTAGAATTTTTAAACATGAGGTTTGACACACAACAATAAACTGCTTACTATTGTCTTATTCGTTTGGTTTTTGCAAAGCATCGAATGGTGATGACATCGAAACCGCTTAAACTCCATCTCTTTTTTACAACAAAATGACAAAATGGCGTCAACTCGAGATAAGTCTCAAGATTGTCTTTTCTCGTGAGTCATACAAATGAAAAAACTTGAAATTGTATGCTCTTCCTTGTAGGAATGTTGTGCAAAACTCAAACTTATTTCATTATTTCTTAAATGCTTTACTTTTCATAACGCAAACTATAGTTGAGTGTTGTTGTAAAGCGAAAATTCGCAAAGTTAATTATAGAGTGCAATAAAATCCGCTTTGAGAAGGCATTTGAAATGTTTTTTCGTTAAACGATGCAAATGACAGTTCAGAAAACAATAATTCTTCAAAGCGAATTAAATCAGGTGGAACAAGGTAACTTGTTTAGAAAATGGAAAAAACAAATTTATTCAAAAGTTTGTGTTAATTCAAACGTAAATAGTTAATTATATGCTAATTAACTTTTCATTTACGTACTTATCGAAACAACACACAAAGCACATAAAACTCAAGCATGTTCTTATTATATTTCGTGTACCTCCCCACCTACACCATTGTTATATGAAAAAATTTTGACAAAATATTTCTTTTCTTATTTTATGTTTACTTTCATAGTTGAATAAATATTAGCGCTGAGTGGTTTGTGGTTTAACAGCTTCAGATTTCATTTTAATTTTATGGAAAATGAATTTCCACTCTTCATTCAGTCTTAACTTCAACTTTTCGTTCATCTTAACCGCGAAAACACAACTTTTATACCTCATCAACATTATCAAATGAATTCTGACGAAATATTATGAAGAGTTGTATCAACAATGCATTGGACTGCAATGATTTGTTCATCGTTCTACGCTTAGAAGAATGCAATATGAGATCCTGTAGTGAGTCTATGCATTCAAGTTCAAAAGCAGACTCGTTTCCTCAACCGTCATTCTCTCCGTCATTTAAAGTTTAGAATTTTCATAACTGGCTTATTGTACTAGTTAGAGCTTATTATACTAGCACAAAGGGTTGATAATAACCGTGGCAGCATATCACGTAAAAGCGCTGAGATACTGAAAGTGTTCACGTTTTTCTATCTTTTATTTCCTAAGGGTAGAACAAAGTAAATTTCCATCCCTGCTACGTACCAAGAACCCGTTTCCAAAACCAAAGAATATTCTATTAACGGTTTCTAGCATCTATGGCTAATCCGTGCTTATCCATCTTCGGATAAAGACCTTAATCACTGAAACATTGAAACAAAAACCGAAGCCTAATTCTTGCTATAGCGATTTTATTGAAATCGTACCGTTCTAGGAATGCTTTCAGAAAGTTATCATTTTAGTTTTCTCACTTCTTTCCAATCCTACACTTAACATGCTACGTATTATTGCACTGACACTTTACCTATAGCAGCTCAAGGAATAAGTTATACCCTTCTATAACGAATAAAAAGTACACGAATCGTTAACATAAAACACTCAAAGATTGTCTTTAACAAAATATTGGGAGCCTTGTGAAGACTAAAATTGCTGTTCATATCGGTTCTGTACAATGAATTCAAACCTAAAATCCAATTATTTTCTCACTATCGTGAAAGCTAATGTTAATAAATGTAGATTGCGTTGTTTCAAAGACAGCAGTTCCTTGTCTTCGAATAAGGCCACGCCAATCATCCGAAAAACAAGTATGAAAAGGAGTCACTCTTAAAGTTGTTCGTTTCTTTGTTCTTATACCGGCAGACGGGTTGGCTTGTCTACCAACTATTCATCTCATCTCGTTTGGTTCTATAATGATTACCCGAACTAAGACTAACTGCTATAATACAGCTGGAGAAGAAAACCGTTTTCCGTAAAACAGGAGAAGTTGAGCTATAATCGATCGAGGGTAAGCTCAATAGGCTTCCATTGGATTCGTCGTGATTACTTTTATGATATCTAGTTAGATCCACTATAAATGTATGAATGATACATCGTTGTATGTATAAATATGTCTTTCTTATGTGGATAACAGAGGATTGGAGAGGAAGTGATACAGTTTTGCAATTTGACAGTTTAACTTTATCGCTTTGCGACAATGAATTATTTGAGATGAATAAAAACAATAAATGGAAAGCATAAAAAATTCACAATCAAGAGCGAGGCGTCTTAAGGAGAACGTTAAACGATAGAAAGACGGGGAGGGAGAGATAAAAGCATGCATAAGTTCCAGAGCAATTAAATCTGCATAGCGTCATTAGCCTATGGCCGGAAATCAAAAATTCGGTATACTACACTGACAATTGTCCGCCAGTTTGAAGCGGACTTGTTCTTTTTAAGCCTAGTACCGAAAAAAGTATTAGGCAGCATCTCCTTACCAAATCCTAACCGATCTTTATTCTGATTAAGTGATTTGTGCTTATAGTCTAAAAAATTCAAGACTAAGACTTATAAGCTGTGCCAATTATTTGACGTTGTAATCATTATTTAAGTAAGGCAGACAGATAGACGGACAAAATTGTGATGTAAATTAAAGCAAGTAAGAAAATTATATACACTAGGGCAGACGGAGAGATCGTCAGGCGAACAGACATCGTTTACAACTGACCAAGAATTTATATACTTCTTGAGATTTTTGAAACTTGTTTCTACGCTTTACGAAGCACTTGGAAAAAAACTGAAATGTTGATACGCTATAATATTGGGTGGGCATTATCAATATTTCCCATTGTTTTGCAGGTGCTATAGCATCGCCCATAGAATATGCTTTCAAATTTTTGTGCATTTGTCTGCTATGGTGTATGAGTAGCGATCAAAAAAACCAAATATTTTATTCCTTTTGGAAAACATACTTAGTGCTGTAGGCACGTGTCCTTCAACCAATTTGGCCTGTGTTCAATACCAGTCCATATTGGTTTCTACCAAACTTGAACTCGATGGCTTCATTTTTTTAGCCGGAAGAATGTTTACAACAAACATTATAACAGACGGACAGACGTTCACCGTTAAATCGAATCAGAATTTGACGCTGATCAAAAAGAGATGTACTTTGTGTGATCTCCGAAGGTTCCTTCTGGGCGTTGCATATGTTTTGCTAAAATGTACATACCTCTCATCCTCCGATAATGGGTATAAAAATTAAACAATTTTTATATATTACCTTTAATATTGTCTGTCATGTGTAAAGTGATTTTGTTATTGTTGTTTCAATTAATATTATTTGTAATAGGAAATCTTATTCCTTTTTTAAACTAATACATATGGCCGTGCAAGTTATGTAACACGTAAATAGTTTTGTGAGCAGCTTATTGGGTTAGCCGTGTTATTAACGCAAATGCATATTCAAAAGCGCTTATGTTCCACATATATATTCGTATATAGCTGAAGGCCATAATTATTTTAAGCTGATTTGCGGTTTTGATCAGCTTTCATGCTAAAGGATTTAATTGTTGGCTTTAAAGTTTCATTCACAAATTATTCGCAATTTAAAACAAAAACAAGAAAATTGATTTCGGTCGGAACCGAATCTTTTATTCCCATCATCGTTACCCTAAAAAGGACAAAATAAGTGGAAGAACTAAATTTTCATCCTCTACTTTATGGAGTGCGCGCGACTCATTTTTTCTGTTTTCAAGATAAAAGCTTTTTTTGAATGGGCGTGTGGGCGTTGTAGGCGTGTCCTTTAGATAGTCTACGTCACTTCCAAATTCTACCAAGCTGCGTGTAAGAACTTTTAATGTTTCTGCCAAATTTGAAGTCGATAGCTTCATTTTTGCGGCCGGGAGAATGTTTACAACAGACATTACACAGATAGGCAGGCGGATAGACGGACATACTTAAATCGACTTAGAATTTGATGCCGATCAAGAATTTATATACGTTGTGGGGTCTCTGATGCTTCCTTCTGGGCGTTGCAAACGTTTCGACAAAATGAATATACCCCTCATACTTCGTTGATGGGCATAAAAAAGAAATATATGCGGTCGTCAGTAGCATATAACACTAAAAGGAATTGTTTTTGAAATTTCAAAAAATAAACAAAAAAAAAAAAATAAAGGAAAACAAAACAAAAAAAAAACAGAAATTCATTAATCAAATTAAATAATTGTGAGTAAATCGTACAATGAATGAACATATACGGAACCATTGAACGTTATCTGAATAATATAACACGTAACAGAAATAAATGAAAATCTATTCATAGATCAGCATTTTTTAACATTTTGTTAACAATTGACTTTTGATTTAGATGAAATAACGCAAAGGATGAGAAAAAAATAAATAAATGTATGAACGATGTAATTGGAAAAAATCGCAAACAATGCAATAAATTGAATGAAATATTTAACGAAAATAAAACTAAATAAATAAATTTCATAAATTTTATATACTATTACTCGACTGTAGGCGCAGAGAGAAGTAAAAAGAGAAATATTTTTAACGAAATTATTTACGATGACAATAAAATATGTGTATGGCATTTGTATGTATGTGCATGTATCTATGTACGTAGGTATGCGGGTATGTGTGCATTCCCGATGTAAATATATGAGGTTTTCTATATTATTCCTTTTCGCAACATCTGTACTCGGACACACACATGTACTATGCATAAAGCATAAAGAACTGACAATGGACCCGAAAATATGCTCTATGCCTAGGCGTGTATACACATGTATGCATATTCTGTTATCTATATATGCATATATATATATATAGAGAGAGATATTTGTGCATTTAACTATATGCATAGACCAGCAATCAATTGATATGTGAGCTCATCAATTTTTGCATTTCTTTTATTAAGGCATGTATGAATATATACGTATGCACACATATGTATGTATTTATGTATGCATATAAGTACGTAAGTATGTATGTATATTTGTGCATATATGTATGTGCATGGAGAACGCTTGGTAAATATCATATGGTTATTTGACTGCTTACACCATGGTAACTGATTCAATCAACTTGGCATCTGCAACAGTATTTTATAGGCCATCGTCACTATCATCATCATCTTCATGATTACATCTGCTCTATTCGGCACACGCATTCCATTGTTTCCACCTGTATCACGTAGTATCCCGTTTATACTCCATTTTATGTTGCGCATTGTTCTTGTTCTTGTTGTAACTCTTATTGTTGTTGTTATTCAATTTTCCCATCTTTATTCATTCGTTTTCATATGCATCAGTCAGCTCTATCAACATCACAATCACACGTCTTTTAAATGCAAATACGGCCAGTCTGGCGTATAGAGGTAAATTGGGGGAGAGAGAGAGAGAAAGCAAAAACAAAACAAAAAAAAGGCACCGACAAGCTATAGGGATATTTGCTGAAAAATCAATGATGAGTTAAAAATGCTCGAAAATCAAATTGTCAATATATACGTTACGCCAGTACGAAGGCATGGCATGCATATTGCTATGCTCTCATAAAAATATGTACGTACTGATGGCTGAATTTTCAGTGAACTCGTTTTGGCTGTCGTTTTTTGTATTTTCTGTTTGTTTTTTTTTGTTTTTTTTTTCATTTCTGGGTTTTATTTATTTTTATTGTAAACATGCAATGGTCTGTTTAATTTAAAGTCGGTTTCAATTACACCCTTACGAGGTCATTGGGTTTAATGCATTTATCTAAATAAACAGTAATAAAAAGGAGCGCTTTTGTTCAATAAACGTGACCAGAATATATATTACCATTCCACCATAAAGAAAGAAAAAGTTCCACATAATTTAGTTTTGCTGTTGCGCGCTATTAATGACTAATACAATTAAAAATTTTCTTTTTGAGCTTGTGAAAATTCATATATCATAATTTTCCCAATGTTTTTTTTTGTGAGAAAACAATGAAAACATACTCTATGTACGGGCGAAATATATAAATTAATAAATAAAATTCTGTAGCCTTGATCGCGGCTGGTAAGGATAAAAGTGAGACGGTAGCACGGTGTGCTCTAAAACGAGTTATTGTGGAAAGTCAATTTCACATATAATTCATTTTATGCTTTCTCGATATTTCGCCTAAAAAGGATAAAAGCAGCTTGAGGAGAGAGATAGAAAGAGTTATCTGGTGTACTTCCATCTATCTTGTGTCAAGCAGTTCAGAATCATTAGCGAAATCGACCTAAAATAGCTTTCCTCTATCTCTACACGATCTGTCGGGTCAGGTGTGTTCATGGAAGCTTTTGAAGATATTAAGGACATGTATCACGCCCCGAAAAACGTTATAAATTTCACTTATTAAAAAATCATTATATGGAAAAGCTTATTCATTTTTAAAATTTCCCGACAAAGACCTGTGAAAGATAGAACTTTGGTAAGCTAAATAGACTCGGAAAAGCGAAATAGAATGCAGCAATTTTTTCTAATTACTCCGATATAAACGTGCTTGGAAAAAGTGGGCCTTTATAAGCTGTAAACTTTAGCAGTTTATGACAAAAATAATGATTTCACATATAAATACCCAACACTAGGTTTTAACCACACACTACTCACAACTATCCCGCGTGAAAAGTAAGACCTGGAAAGGCGAAAAGTTAGAATAGTTACATAAAGTAGTGTTGAGTATTTAACAACTCGTCTTGCTCGGCTATCAAATTTTAGATGATTTTCGATTGAGAGAAATTGCTCTCTATTCGGTGGATTCAAGTTGATACTAAATAACATTTTTTGTGGCCAAGTAGGGGAAACATCTCGACTAACAACCCCATTGTCGTGAGATTTCAAATCTCAATTGCGTTAGAGTTTCCAATAAAGGGAATAGCGTTAGATGCTAGTACTACATTGGTCTTAGAATTTTTTTTTTTTGTTGAAAATTTTGAAGGTTGAGGATTTTCTTGACGTCGCTTTTTTAATATATTGGAACTGATAGTTATTCTCTTAGACCTAGACAAAAAAATTCTACCAAAGAATAAGAAAAGAGTTAAATATTCATCATCGTGCGTAAAGAAAAGTAGAGCGAGCTTTACTGTTCTTCTTGTTGCTTAAAACATGGCGAACATGAGAGAGATTCCAAGAAGCATAGAAACGGTAAAATTGTTCACTTCCTTTCTACTTATATTGGCTAGTGTGCAAGACAGATGCATCACTCGAATAAAGTTTACTCAAATAATTTAATAATAAGAACGTTTCACAGATCTTGAAAGTAACTTTTGAGTGTAAATAACTGTCAGCAACCTGACGGCCTACCACATCAGTATTGAAATTTTCACTTTCCGGATGAAGACCTGGCATACTAGGCTAAGGGATATTTTTTAAAATTTCAATTATCTGGTTTATGTTTAGCTAAGGCTAAGTTTTATTTAGCTTGAGCCGAACCTTAAAGCACCTTCCACTACATAATCTGCAATATTTATTGCAAAGCAATAAACAGGAATTACAATTAAGTCAGACTCTCTTGAATAACGGGATAATATATTATGTTAATATAGTCGAAAGATTAAAGGCACGTGTCAGTTAGGCAGTTGCTTTGCTTTCTACCCAACGAACATTCCACAGACGATTGCGGTCAAAGATTACAATACAAGAGAATCAGATATGGAAATCCTTGGTTAAAACGGGCAGACAGACATAGAAAAAAAAAAAAAAAAGCGGAAGCCATGCATGCTTGGTGAACATACGTAATACTTTCAATCCCTATTTCTAAGCGTTCAAAGCATTTAGTCTTACCGGACCACAGGGCAATTGCAGAGGTCAAACATATTACACAAAGCAAAGCAATTTTTTTCCTGGTTTTTTTTTTTTGTTTTCGTCTTTCCTTTTAAGTAAAATGTTAATTAGCAAAAAATATCTGATCAGCAAAATGATGATAGGATGGTTAACAATCCGATTTGTATAAGTAATCATGTTGCAAATGGGAAAACATCTAAAACAACAAATCTTATTATGAAACTTAAAAGCACCACTGATGAATATTTCTCTTCCCGGACAGAGATAGAGAAAGAGTAAAAGATTTATCTAAATTAATAGAAAATCTTCTAGCATAAGCCTTCTCACTCAGCTCGCTCAAACTCAAACACACACTTGTGAAAATATTGCTGTGCTAGTAAAAGCAATTAAGGTTGTATGTTATCTGCCTAAACGTATATACATTCTCAAATAATAACTACATATGTATAAGTATAAGTATACAAGAGTTTTCATTTAAGTAATGGTCATACGTAAGCTCTCTTTTACTATATGCATATGTAGATGGGAATGTGAATGTGAATGTAAATGCGGAGGATATGGATATGCCTATGCATGTGTGCCTATGTCTAAGCCTATGCCTATACCAGTGCATGTGCTAGTGTCTAGATTTGTATGTTTGTTTAACGAAAACTATCAAGGAGATTTAATTGAAATGCATTTTATAATGCATCTGCACAGAAATTGTTCTAAATCTCTTTTAAGTTGAGTAGATTTTCAATCAACAACAAATGCTAACAAAGAGCATTTTCGAAAAGTTGCACTTAAGCGTTTATTTTATTTTAATTTAAAATTGAAAACAGATCAAAAAACAAAAAAAAAAACAAAAAAAATAGTCAAAATTAAAAGAATAATGAAAATAATAATAAAAAAAAAATTGTAGTTAGACAATGAAATTAATTAAATTCTTTAAGAAACAAATTTTATTCAGATTAAATTTACGATCCTTTTGGCTTTGTTACTTGACGCTTGAGTTATTTAATTTTTTTTTTTTTTCCTTTCTCACATTTTTGTTTTAAAAATCGTTTCAAGTATTTGATTCATGTTCATACATACATATCGACACATGTATAACATTCACTCTTAACGCTTGCTTGTGTCTGTTTGTGTTTTTTTATAAACTTCGTCAAGTTAACTGAACACACAATCATATACGGTGTGGCACGTGCCACAATCAAAAAACCAGTTGCAGGAATTTTTTCCCATTTTTTTATTTTTATGAATTTAATGTCTTTTTCATTTAACTCAAATCATAAACACAATATTTCAATTTAAAAAGAAAAAAAAACAAAAAAAATGTTAAAAACAAAATACCAACAAAAGATAAAAATAACACATGTAAGCATAAAAAATGAAAAAAAAAAAAAAAATAAAAACACATACATAGCGACAACATTGACTACAAAAGCTTCGGTATATAAACGCATAAACCGGATAATTAAATAACACCGGTGAACACACAGACGGACAGACACAGATAGACTCATTATACGGTTATTTTATTTTGATTAAAGAATACAAAAAAAAAAAAAAAAAGAATACAAAAAAAACATAATTATATAAATAATACCTAAGAGAGTCGACTAACGAAATCTACACGCGCACGCACATACAAAAACAATTTTGTCGTTAAACCATCATCAGGACCAACTGCTCTGCACTAGCACAGCATTACGATTAAAGCAGACAGAGATGTGTGAGCGGAAAATATGTGTTAATTATGACATGAATCAATTAAATTTTATTTATTACTGCATTTTTAAGCAAAAACAAAATAAAAGATAAAACAAACAAAAAAAACCGTATGCATTAACAAGTGGATGCAGTGGAACCTCTATTTAATTTTAATATCATCTGAGGATTTTTATCTTCGCCTAAAATGACTCCCTATATATTCAGGAATGATATATGAAATAGGCGGGAAAAGAAGACGAAGGGAACGGGGGTAGTTTGGAATGCTCCAAAAAATCGATTCTCCACCCACTCCTTTAGCCTATCTTATTACGGGTGGTTGTAACCTTGAGCAAGCGTCTTTCAAAACTAAATTTCTCGCGCTTAACATACCGCTGGCTCGTTCAATTTTTGATCGATTTTAGCTCTAGTTTCAAAATACATCCAGTTTCTCTCTTATTGCCCAAAAAATCTACTAAGATCGAGACTTGCGGGATCGTCCTATTCACTTGAATTACATTCTGCTGCGGCGATTCCTCACAAGTTTGCTATTGAACGCACTACTAAATTTTGTAATTTCCATGTCTTGTCCTTTCGAAACGTTTGTGACGTATTATAATTGGCGCCAAAACATCCAAAAACTATGCATATACTACATCCGTGCAGAATAGGAGAATAAATTCGTTCCCTCTCCCTAGTGCCTATGCGAACTACATACACTATATATATTGAGCAAACTGGTTCACAAACGACACAAGCAAGCGTGAGAAAGCGCTGGAAGTCTGGCCGATTACGCAGCGCCTTAGATTTCTACACAATTCTATATGCGTAAACAACGTAATGACTACAGGGCCTCAACAATATTTTATTTATTTATGAAAGGACGGAGCTCAAGGTCATTCGAAAACAATCTTAAAACTGAGGTGTAGTATTCTTAGGAGAAATTTTGCGTAGAAACTTTTATAAATGCTCAGTTTATCAAGAAAAGTTTTTGCAAGAAAACCTGAGAGAGACAGGCAGTAGAGACCATTTTGATGCTATTTTCTCTTATGACCTTGAAAAACAACGCAACTCGCAGCTACGAGTAATCTATAAAAGCTATTACGATCCACACGAAACGGGGTCACTTAAGCGGTCTCCATGTCAGAAGACTAGCTTTGTAGACGAAGCGGTGTAGATT